>NC_133622.1:40440235-41040235 GCF_048593235.1 Sminthopsis crassicaudata
ATTCCAAATTCTAGTTTCTGCCATACTAATTTCTCATTTTCCCAGCAATTTTTGTCACATGAGTTTTTATCCCAAATCTTAGATCTTTGGGTTTATTATATACTAGATTACTATAATCATTTATTGTAATTTAATTTGTACCTAATCTATTCTTCTGATCCACTATTCTATTTCTTAGCCAGATTGTTTTGATAACTACTGCTTTATAATACAATTTGAAATCTGATACAACTAGATCACTTTCTTTCATATTTAAAAAAAAAGTTTAAATTACTTTAAATATCTATGACCACATCAGTGTGGTTATTGTAGACATTGGGTTTCTCTTTCTTCATATGTAAAGTGAAAGTATCAGACTAGATGACATGTTTCCTTTTAACTCTAACTTCATGATCTTTTAAAAATGTTTTATTTCTCCCCTACATTGTGTCAAGACAATTTTTTAGCATTCATTTTGAGTTCCAAATATTTATCCCTCCCAGAATGGTAGGCAATTTGATATAGGTTGTATATTGTTATCATGTAAAACATTTCTTTATTAGTCACAGTTGTAAAAGAAGAAACACATCAAAAGGAAAAAAAATAACCCCAAATTTTAAAAAATGTAAGTGAAAAAAAGTATACCTTGCTTTGCATTCTGAGTTTTATCTGGCTGTGGATATCGTTTTTCTTTGTGAGTCTTTTGCACTTGTCTTGGATCATCGTATTGCTGAGAAGAGGTGAGCCATTCATAGCTGTTCATCATGCAGTGCTGCTGATTCTGTGTACAATTTTTCCTGGTTCTTCTCATTTCACTTTGTATCAGCTCGTACAATTCTTTTCCAGGTTTTTCTGAAAACTGCTTGTTCGTTATTTCTTATTACTCAATGGTATTCCACTACATTCACACACCACACCTCATTCAGTCTTTCTGAATGGGCGTCCCCTCAGTTCCCAATATTTTGCCACCAACAAAAGGCCCTTTATTAATATTTTTGCACATTTTTCCTTTTTGATTATCTTGTTGGGACACAGATCTAATAGTGGTATTGCTGGATCAAAGGGTACGCACAATTTTGTTGCCCTTTAGGTACTGTTCCAAATTGCTCATCATTATGTTTGGATCAGTTCACAACTCCATCCAGAGTGCATTAATATCCCAGGTTTCCCTCATCTCCTCTAACATTTATCACTTTCCTTTTTTGTCATATTAATCTGACAGTGGTATCTTATTGGTAACTCTGAGGTCATATCTCAAAATTGTTTCAATTTATATTTCTCTAATTAAAATTGATTAGTGCCTGTAATTTCAAAACCATAGGTAGTCTCCATTTCTTCATCTGAATATTGCCTGTCCATATCCTTTGACTATTTATCAATTGGAGAATGACTTGTATTTTTATAAATTGATTCAGTTTTCTATATATTTGAGAAATGAGGCCTTGCTTGAGAAAAGACACTTGCTAAAAAGATTGTTTCACAACTTTCTGCTTTTCTTCTAATCTTAGTTACATTGGTTTTATTAGTGTAAAAGCTTTTAAATTTTATACAATTAAAATTACTTATTTTACTTTTTGTAATGTTTCTATCTCCTCATTACAGATAATGCTTGCTAATTGTTTTAGATAAATATTACTTATCACTTTAAGTGTTTTTGATAGAAATAAGTACCATATATTGTCAAAGGCTTTTTCTGTAACTATTGAGATAATTGTATGATTTCTCTTTATTTGGTTCTTGACATGATCAATTATGTTGACAGTTTTCCTAATATTAAACCAGCCCTACATTTCTGGCATGAATTCCACCTGATTGTAGTATATGATCCTTGTGCTATATTGATGTTATCTTTTTGCTAGTGTTTTGTTTAAATTTTTTGCATCAATATTCATTAGAGAAACTGGTCTATCACTTTCTAAGGTTTTGGCTCTTCTAGGTATCAGCGCCATATTTATGTTGTAAAAGAATTTAGTAGGACTCCTTCTTTCTCTATTTTTCCCCAAATAGTTTATATAATATTGAGATTAATTGTTCTTTAAATGCTTGGTAGAATTCACTTTTGAATCTATCTGGTCCTTGGGATTTTGATGGCTTGTTAAATTTCTTTTTCTGTTATTTTATTTCTTCTGTTAATCTAGGTAATTTATATTTTGTAGATATTTATCCATTTTTTTAGATTGTCAAATTTATTGACATAAAACTGGGCAAAGTGGCTCTGAAGAATTGTCTTAATTTCTTCATTGGTGAATTCACTTCTCTCATTTTTGAAACTGTAATTTGGTTTTCTTCTTTCTTTTTAAAATCAAATTCATCAATGGTGTATCAATTTTATTGAGTTCCATTAAACCAGCTTCTAGTTTTATTTATTGGTTCAGTGGTTTTCATATTTTCAATTTTATTAATCTTTCCTATGATTTTCAAGATTTCCAACTTGGTGTTTGACTCAGTAGTGACACTATTGGATCAAAGGGCATGCATAGTTTGATAGTCCTATGGGCATAGTTCCAAATTGCTTTCCAGGATGATTAGATCATTTCACAACTCCACCAATAATGCATTAGTATCCCAGTTTTCCCACATCCTCTCCAACATTTATCATTATCTTTTTCTGTCATCTTAGCCAATCTGAGAAGTGTTAAATGGTACCTCAGAGTTATCTTTAAAAAAGGGGATTTTTAATTTATTCTTTTTCTATTTTTTTAGTTACATGCACAATTTTTATTTGCTTTTTTCTAGTTTATTAATATAAGCAATTAGAGATATGAAAATTTCCCTAAATAATGCTTTAGCTGCATCCCATAAATTTTGGTATGTTATCTCATTTTTGCCATTTTCTTTAATGGCATTATTCCTATGATTTGTTTTTTTTAAACACTTGTTTTTAATTAATATCCAATTATTTTAATCTCTCTTTCCTCTATCCATAAATGAAAATAACTTTCATTACATTATGATCTGAAAAGGATGCATTTTCTGATTTTTTGCATTTGGTTGTAATATTTTTATGTTTTAATACTTTGGTCAGTTCTTATGTAGGTGCCATATGCTGCTGAGAAAAAGCATATTCCTTTCCATTCCCAGAGACGTGGAATTTTATTCACTTCTTTAAATTCTTTCTTGTTTATTTTTGGGTTAGATTTATCTAATTCTTAATTTGGCTGCATCAAATCATGCCTTTTTTTTCTTCTACACATTACAATTGTAATTGGTGTCAATGGGTCAATTAAATTATGCTTATTCTAGTGCATTGAAAAATAATAAAGAACACCTCTGAAGCAGGATAAAAGTCATAGAACTAAAATCTAAATCTTTTTTAAAGTAAAAAAGATTAGCAAAATTAATTTACATTTTTAAAATTTTGAGCTTTATACTTATCGAGAAAACTTTGTTCAAATAAAATAATACAAAATAAAAAAATTATAATTAAGTAAAAAAAAAAGATTTATCTAATTCTAAGAGGACAAAGTTGGGTCACTTGCTAGTATAGTTTTCTCCTGTAACTCATTCAACTTCTACTTCAAAAATTTAGATTGATATTGATATTGATTAGGTATTGATAGGTATTGATTGGAATTCACTGCCTATGGTACCTTTCAAAAAGAAATAACTTCCTTTTTTATCTCTTTTAATTAGATCTAGCTTTGTTTTTGCTTTGTCTAAGATCATGATCACTTCCACTGCTTTCTTTGCTTCAGTACAGATTCTGTTTTAACTTCTTATATTACTCTGCATTTATCTCTCTGCTTCAAATGTGTTTCTTGTAAACAATATATTGTAGGATTCTAGTTTTTTAATCCATTCTGCTGTCTGCTTCCATTTTATGCGGGAGTTCATACCATTAACTTTTATAGTTATGGTAACTAATTGTCTGTTTCTCTCCATGATGTTTTTAGTTTATTCTCCCTCCCCCCATCCTCCCACCCTTTCCTCCTCACAAGTGTTTTACTTCTGATCACTGCCTTCCTCTATATAATCTTACTTTTATCAGTCTCCTCTACCCCTTCTGTTACGCCTGTGTGTTTTTTTTAACTTCCTTATAGGTTAATATAGATTTTTGAATATGTATGTTTTCCTTCTTTGAACCAATTTTGATGGAAGAAAAATTTATAATTCTCCAACCTTTCCATCTTCCCCTTCATTAAAATAGCTTATGTTTCTTTTATGTGAGATAATTCATCCCATTCAACCTACTCTTTTGTTCTCACACTTTTTTTTAGGGTTTTATCCCATCAAAGTAATCTTATGTTCACCCCCTTCTGTTTGCATATATTTCTTCTAATTGCTTTTATAGTAATAAAATTATTAAGAGTTACAAACATTATCTTGCATATAGAAATATAAAGTTTAATCTTGTGGAATTTCTTATGTTTTCTTTTTCTTGTTTGTTTTTTCAACCTTTTAAATTTCCCTTGAATCTTATATTTGGAGGTCAAATTTTTTTATTCAACTCTGGTCTGTTAACTAGAAATTCTTGAAAGTCCTCTATTTTATTAAATATCCACCTTACCCTTCCCAACCCTTGCCCTGAAAAGTGATATTCAATTTTTCTGGGCAGGTGATTCTTGATTGTAATCCTAACTCCTTTGCCTTTTGGGCATATCAAATTCCAAGTACTTCTTTAATGTGGAAGCTACCAAATTCTATGTAATGCTTATTGTAGTTTCACAATATTTAAAATGTTTATTTTTGAGTGCCTACAATATTTTCCCTTGATTTGTGAGTCTTGGAATTTTCATTCTGGGATTTTTCAGGTGGTGATCAATAGAGTCTTTCAATTTCTAATTTGCCCTCTAGTTCTAATATATCAGGGCAATTTTCTTTGATAATTTCTTGAAAGATGTTGTCTAGAATATTTTAAAAATTACTTTCAGGTAGTCTAATAAGTTTTATGTATCCTGGATCTATTTTCTAGGTCAGTTGTTTTTCCAATGAGAAATTTCATATTTCTTCTCCTCCTCCTCTTCCTCCTCCTCCTCCTTCTCCTCCTTCTCCTCCTCCTCCTCCTTTTCCTTATTTTTCTTCTTTCTTGTCTTTACTCTTTTGATCTTTTTTTTTTTTTATCATATCTTGATATCTCATAGAGTCATTAGTTTCTACTTCTTTAATTCTAATTTTTTTTATTATAGCTTTTTATTTACCAGATTTATGCATGGGTAATTTTACAGCATTGACAATTGCCAAGCCTTTTGTTCCAATTTTCCCCCTTCTTCCCCCCACCCCCTCCCCCAGATGGCAGGCTGACCAAATACTTGTTAAATATGTTAAAGTATAAATTAAATACAGTATATGTCTACATGTCCTAACAATTGTTTTGCTGAACAAAAAGAATCGGACTTTGAAATAGTGTACATTTAGCCTGTGAAGGAAATCCAAAATGCAGGCGGACAAAAATAGAAGGATTGGGAATTCTATGTAGTGGTTCATAGTCATCTCCCAGAGTCCTTTCTCTGGGTGTAGCTGGTTCAGTTCATTACTGCTCTGTTGGAACTGATTTGGTTCATCTCATTGTTGAAGAGAGCCACGTCCATCAGAATTGATCATCATACAGTATTGTTGTTGAAGTGTAGTGATCTCTTGGCCCTGCTCACTTCACTCAGCATCAGTTCATCTAAGTCTCTCCAGGCCTTTCTGAAATCATCCTGCTGGTCATTTCTTTTTTATTTTTTTATTTTATAATATTATCCCTTGTATTCATTTTTCCAAATTATCCCCTCCTTCCCTCCACTCCCTCCCCCCGATGACAGGCAATCCCATACATTTTACATGTGTTACAATATAACCTAGATACAATATATGTGTGTAAATACCATTTTCTTGTTGCACATTAAGTATTCGATTCCGAAGGTATAAGTAACCTGGGTAGATAGACAGTAGTGCTAACAATTTACATTCACTTCCCAGTGTTCCTTCTCTGGGTGTAGCTGTTTCTGTCCATCATTGATCAACTGGAAGTGAGTTGGATCTTCTTTATGTTGAAGATTTCCACTTCCATCAGAATACCTCTTCATACTTGCTGGTCATTTCTTACAGAACAATAATATTCCATAATATTCATACCCACAATTTATTCAGCCAATATCCAATTGATGGGCATCCACTCAGTTTCCAGTTTCTGGCCACCACAATGAGGGCTGCCACAAACATTCTTGCACATACAGGTCCCTTTCCCTTCTTTAAAATCTCTTTGGAATATAAGCCCAGGAGTAACACTGCTGGAACAAAGGGTCTGCACAGTTTGATAACTCTTTGAGCATAGTTCCAAATTGCTCTCCAGAATGGCCGGATGTATTCACAATTCTACCAACAATGTATCAGTGTCCCAGTTTTCCCACATCCCCTCCAACATTGCACATTATCTTTTTCTGTCATTCTAACCAATCTGACAGGTGTGTAATAGTATCTCAGAATTGTCTTAATTTGCATTTCTCTGATTAATAATGACATGGAGCATCTTTTCATATGGCTAGAAATAGTTTCAATTTCTTCCTCTGAGAATTGTCTGTTCAATAGCTTGATTTCTTATAAATTAGAGTCAATTCTCTATACATTTTGGAAATGAGGCCTTTACCAGAACCTTTAACTTTAAAAATGTTTTCCCAGTTTATTGTTTCCCTTCTAATCCTTTTCCATTTGGCCAATTCTATTTTTTTAAGGAGCTATTTTCCTTGTTAACATTTTTATATCTTTTCCCTTGTTATTGACTCTTTTTTCATAATGCTCTTGTGTTATTCTCATTTTCTTTCCCATTTTTCTTCTACTTCTCTAATTTCCTTTTAAAAATCCTTCTATGCACATGTACTGTCAAAAATGTTATAATTATAAAATTAATTTTAAAAAATCCTTCTAAAATTCTTCTAGGAATTCTTTTGGGGCCTAAGACCAAATTACATTTTTCTTTGTGGCTCAACATATAGCCATTTTAATACTATTTTCCTCTTCAAATGTTATACTTTTATTCTCTCTATCACTCAGTAACTTTCTATCATTAAGATATTTTCTTGTTTTATTTTGTTTTTGCTCATTTTTTGGAAAAAAATGCCTTTTTGTGCCTTGATGTTTGGCATGTATTGGAGGTGAGACCTCCTCGTTGGCCTTGACGGATATAAGGTTTAGTTGCTGGTCTGCCCCTGGGGTGCTCCTTGCTGCTGGGTTGCTATGGAAATAGAATCTCTCTTCTGGTAGGACCAGGGGAAGGGTCTTAGTGTTGAAGAGCCCTAGGACAAGGCTTCATTATTATCAACAATGCAGTCTAAACCTGGCTAGTGACTTGTGCTGGAGGTGGGGTTGCTAGGGTGGGGTGTTCTTGCACTGCACAAACAGCCCACTTGCCTAAGGGTTGTGCTGGCTTACAGAGGGTGGGGTCTTTGTCCAGGCTTGGATTCTTGGGGCAGGCCCCCTGCTGTAAATCCATCTGCTGCTGCTCTTAGGTCTTTCCTGCCAAACTGGTAAGCTGCTTCTCTGCTCTTAGGCCAATTCTGAGGTGGTTTTGTAGTTGTTTGGAGGGGAATTTAAGAGGGCTTTGAAAGGTTCCTTCCTTACTCTAACTTGGCACTAGAAGTACTCGTTTTGTTCTTAATATATATTTCTTAAATTCACTGAGCATCATTCATTGTCTTCAATTAAGATTTTTTTTTAATCTTCCTTCCCTGTTGATCTATTATCTTCTATTGGTTTACTTCCTGTGAAAGTTTCCCAGGTTATCACATCGATCTCCTAATTGACCCTCTCCTCCCTGACTCCATACAATATTTACAGACCTGACTTTTCCCAGTAAAGAACCTAGACTCTCCTAATTTAGCTGGTAAAAAGTTCTAATGAAGTTTACAAAGCACATGACAAATATTATTTCTTTTGATCCTTGCAACAACCTAGTGAGCTATGTAGAGATATTATTTTCTCCATTTTGCAAATAAAGAAACTTAGGCTTTCTTTGTGATCCCATTTGGAGTTTTCTTTGCAAAGATACTGGAGTAATTTGCCATTTCTTTCTCTAGCTCATTTCACAGATGAGAAAACTGAGGAAACAGGTTAAGTTAATTGCTGAAAGTCACATAGCTAGAGACTGGATTTGAACTTGGGTATCCTAATTTCAAGCCCAATGCATGTCAGATGACTGAAGAAAAAGTGAATGTCTGGAAGAATACAGGGAAAGAAACAGCTCATCTAAAATCTCGAAGAAGTCTTAGTCTGGCAAATTGAGAATATAGATGCACTGGGTTTTGTCTATATGAATGAGGGAGCAATGATCCCTTGAGTAAAATATGAACTATCTCATTGTGACAACATGGCATTCTGGGATTCCTTATAACCTTGAAGACCATGGAGAATTACACTGATGTTTCATAGCATTTTATGGCTAGAAGGATTTTTTTTTCTTTTGCATTATTATATATCATTGGAACTTAATTTATTTTTGGAGTGTCAATAGTACCAAGAACTTTAGTTAAGAGAACTTCAGTTGAGGAAACTTTCTCTACAACTTATAATTAATTTCAGAGATTTGCCCAGACTCCTGAATATTAATTTGCCTAGAGTCACCCACTAGCATGAGGGCTGGAAGCAAGCTCTTTGTTCACTGTCTCACATTGCTTCTCATCATTTGGTCTCAGTAATAAGTAATTGGTTAAATTAGTATAATTTTCCTTTAAAAAACAGAAAATCTACACTCTATATTTGGGTGGTTACTTTCAGTTTCTGTCTGTGAATCCTATACAAGGACAACTGGTTTACAATTAACACTCTGGTTTTTGTTTATGATTTTTTTATATGAAGATAGAGATCATCATACCCAAAATATATGGTTGGACAGAAGTGTATGGTTAAAATAAGATCCTTTCTTTTCCATATGAGTTTATAGGAACTGGCATAACTATGTGGGAAACTTTTTATCTAAAACCATTACTTCTTAGCAGACACCCTGGACAGTTCCCCCTGGATTGTAATGCATTTAAAATTCCTTTTCATTTAGTCTCTTGTTGATTAATAAGATTGGAAGGCAGGACTCCCAGGTTTTGAATTTAATTTCTTAGCAATTTATAGTTCACAGCATATCATTCAGGTGGCTGGTTCTTAGTAAGCTTTTAAGTTTCTGGAGACCAGAGAGCTCTTCTTTCCAAATATCTTTGTTCCCTCAGCCAGAAGTCTTTGTGTAGCACACTCTGCTTCATGGGGAGGGGTGGAGATGGGGCTTCAAGGCAGCAGGAGGGAAAGAAGACTTTGTGTTGAACAGTTGGCCCTGACATTGGGCCAGGCTGTATGCAACTTGGACCAGAAGGCTAGGAGGAATGTCGATTACTGCCTTTTGAAATTAAGTTTTTCTCCTACTCGTCTCCCCCTTTTCCTAGTCTCTTAGAGCCTGAGGATCTGGCTATTTAGAAACTTTGATGAAGTATTCTATAATTCTAATCTTCTCTTTAATAATCAATAACTGGAAACTAGAGCCACAGATTTAGGTGAGCTACATGAGGAAATAGAAGTGTCATAAAGAAAGCAAAAGATGGAAAGAAAAGCTATATTATACTGAGTATACCCAAAAGTCTAAGCTAAAAAGGATGGTTGGGGGGACACTGACTTCAGGCCCAGCACTTTATCCACTGAGGCACTACCTGCCGCCATGTGTGTATTGAGACCATCCTTAAAGGTCCAAAAAGGTAACTGGAAGGTTTCTTCTGCAAATGATATCCTATAGCAATAGAATAGTACATACAGTTATACAGTAGAGAGAAAGATTTGGAGAATAAAATATCCCATTGTGCTCTTTTGTTATTGACTATTCAGAGAGCATTTGATTTGGTGGAACAAACTTGTTTTGCTCCAACAAGTTATCTTCCATACATATGCCCAAATCATGCAAGGCTCTTTGCATAATTTTGTTCAACAACTCTTTTACTACTAATATTAACTACTAATATGATAATAGAAAAAGGCAAAAAATTGGGAGACATGTGCCCAAGAAAGGTATTCATCTCTGTGAAGGAGTTGATCCAATATAGAATCCAAGATGGAAAAGCAGTCGATATAAATCACATGATCACTGGTTTAGAACTGAAAGGAATCTTGGAAGCCAAATCCAACTTCCTTACAGATAAGGTGACAAAAGGTCTTTCTTTGTGTCATTTCAGTCACATCCAACTCTTTTTATGCCTGTTTGTGGTTATGGCTCAAGCTAGTCAGTGTTTGAAGAGAGATTGGAACTCAAATATTCTAGACTCCAACTCCGAACTCTACCCACTGTGCCACTTAGCTTAGTGAGTCCTTCAGAGACTTCTGTCTATAGGTGACATTATACTGATTACATCAGCCCTAGAACAGTAAGGAAACTTCTAAGTAAGATTCATGCTAACTGAAAAGAATTTAACTTACCTATCCACAGATGAAAAACCAAGAGGATAAAGGATGTCATCCTTAAGCCCTGTTTGTGGTCCATGTGTAGTTCTAGCATGGATAGACTAATGAATGCAGTTAGATGGATCACTCCTTAGAGAATCACTTCTGTTTGCCTCAGTTTCCTCATCTGTAAAATAAGTGGAGAAGGAAATGGGAAACCAAAAGTCAGTATATTTGCTAAAACCCCAAATGATGTCACAAAACATGACTTAAGTAACTCGACAACAATAAAGACTCAACAACAGCGATTGATTTTTTAAATAAAGTTATGTGTTTTCTTTTATGCATTTAAAAACATTATTCTAGGGCAGCTAAATGGGGCAATGGATAGAGCATTGGCCTTGGAATCAGGAGGACCTGAATTCAAATCCGGCTTCAGACACTTACTGGCTACATGGCCCCAGACAAATCACTTAACCCCAACTGTCTCACCAAAATAAATAAATAAAGGGAAAAAATTAAAAATAAAGAGCATTCTTCTGAGAAGTCCATAGACTTTGTCAGACTGCCCAAGATATCCAAGAAACCAAAAAGGACAGGAACTTCTGATCTAATCCAATTTTCTAATTTTTATAGATAAAAAAGCTGAGGCCCAGAGTCTTTGACTCTAAATTTAGGGCGTTTTCCCACTACATCATTGCTCTAAGTCATGGAACAAATCCTACTATATTTATAAACTGAAGTTGAGCATTATCCAAAGGACAGCAAAGAGACATATAGTAAATAGTACTAAACAGTACAGTAATCAATACATCACACATATGGAGTTCTATAGTGTAAGGGTTAAAAAGCCTCTAGAAGCAAGGAAGGCAGTTCAGGGTAGGTGGGAGGACCTGAGGGATGAGAGGTTTAGAGGCTCAGGTGAGTCCTACGTGGAGGTGGGACACAACCCCATGAGGCGGTGTCTGATTCCAGGTACCACGCCTTCCTCCTTAGTGCTCTCAAAGCCTAGCACGCCTCCCTCCTTCTTCTCGGGCCAATCCCATTATGCCAGGTTCCTAGAGGACCCCCTCCTTTTCCCCCATATCATCAGTGGGGTATAAATATGTGCTATCTCAGAATAAAATTCTCTTTTGCTTCACCCCTGCCTTCTGGTGGTCTGTCTCTATGGGATCCGGGTTGGTGCCTGAAGATGGGTAAGTGTGGCCTAGCCGTGCCGTCGACGGATGAGCATTAAGAGTAGCTCTAAGGGGAGCTACCAGGTTAGAGCAGTCCATAGGGGCATAACACATAGGGTTAAAATTGGTGCATATAAATATAACCAAAGAAAAATATAAAAAAGAAGATAGGCTGTTTATAGGGGGAAGGAGTAAAGAATAGCTGGTGGTCCGTTGGTATCTCTATAAAAATTTTTTTAAAATCAATGGAAATCCTCCTTTTCCCTTATCCCCTCTTCTTTGTCTATTGAGAAAGACATTTTTCAAAAAGTTACGAACATGTATAATCAAACAAAAACAAATTCCCCTATTGGTGTAAAAAATTCTCAATTGTTATTTTGAATCCATCAGGAAGTGGATAGTATTTCATTTTAAGTCCTCTGGGGTTGTGGTTGAATTGTTTGTATTTACAATGTTGTTGTTATTAAGTAAGTTGTTGCCCTGGTTCTGCTCACTTTACTCTGCATCCGTTCAATAATATTCCATTATGTTTCTCTACCATATCTTGTTGAGCCATTTCCTGATTAATGGGTATTCTCCTAGGACTTCATGGTCTTCATTGTCAAGGACACCTGTCTTGTCTGAACTACTTGGGATGAAATCTGGGGGGGATCTGCAAAAGAGTCCCACTGGAAAAGCAGGAACGGATGGAGGGATGGCAATCTATATTGCTGGAGGGAATATTTCCATTATAAAGAGCTTCTTTGGAATATTGAATTATTTGAAGACCCTGGGACTTCTTGTTTCAAAGTCTTTCTCTTAGGCTTTGTTGGTGAAGTTCAGAAAAACTGGTAATTTTGGTGGGTTTTGCTATTTTATTAAAGCTCTTGTTCTCTTTATTGAAACTATAATCTCATTGGATCCTCAAAATTACTCCCATGATAGGTGCTGTTAACCAATCAATCAATGTGACAGACATCATTAAAAGCACTGAGAATACAAATGTGGCAAAAGGTCTCCACCCTCAAGGAGCTTACAATCAAATGAAGCAAACAAATATATACAAAACAAATTAAATTTAGGAGAGATATTTAACAGAGGGAAGGCTCTAGGATTGAGAAGTATTGGGGCTGGATTCCAGTAAAAGATTTAAAGAAAGCCAGAGAGATCAACAGGCAAAGTGGAGGAAGGATACCAGATGTGGAGTTGGAGAAAAATGAGACAGAAGTTAAGGGAGACACTTAAATGAAAGGTTAAACCTCAATGAATAGGGCCATACAGCTAGTAAGTGTCTGAGGCTGGATTTGAGCTTAGGTGTTCCTGACTCTAGACCCTGCGCTATAGTCATTGCATCAGTCTGCCTTCCTCTGGATGCTTTCTATGTGTCAGTGCTTTTCCTAAAATGTGGGGCTTTCAGATGAATCCAAAACTCCTAATTCAGTCTAACCAGAGCAGACTAGAGGGGGACTATTGTCTCTCTGAGTCCTCAACATTATTCCTCTCTGAAAGCAGCCTAAGATTGCATTAGCTTTCCACAGCACCTTGGACTTGGGGCATAATAGCTTGTTTTTTAATAGCACAAGTCCTCCAAAGAGCTTCAAGGATTAGAAAAAAAATCAACCATGTGCTATGGAAAGATTATCTTTTGGCACCTTTCTCATCCACAAAGCCAAATTCAATAAGAGGCGTTGGAACTGAGGTAATGAACATAGCACCCCCAGGCTGTTCTCACCATTGTCCTCTCTTTGTGGACAGCCTTGAAGAGCAGGAGAGCCTGGGACTTCCAGGGAAGCCTGCCATCTGGGAGGAAGGTTTAAAGGGACCACAGGGGAATCTGGGCCTTGGCCTGGACATCCACACCTATTCATTGTCACTTAGACAATGAATCCAAGCAGACTGGGGCAGCCCTGAGTAATCACGTCCATTTCGAGCCATTCTTAATAATCATTTATAGAAAAACTTATTTTAAAAATCCGTTAGTGCCACAGAGTTGGGTATATTTGGAAATATTTGGATATTGGGGATGGTAGATGATGACTTAGCTCGTTTCTTTTTTAAAAGGTTTAAGATGTGTCCTCCACTGCTCTTTAGATTTGTTATTAGGCTGATGTATGTCTGGGTGTTTTAATTTCCTTTTATAAGTTGATTATTTAAAAGAAAATCTGAATATCACCCCAAGCCCTCTGGTAAAAAAGGTTTTTGTTTCATTCTCACCCTTTAGCATCAAGCCCAGGTTTCTGATCTGAAATCTCCACACGTATTAAGATCACATTTTTCTGTACTTAAACATCGAGGGCCCATGGTTTTCCCTGGAGAAGGAGAAGCTATATTAAGGCTTCAGAGACAGACCTAATGAATGCGTGTCTTTGTTCGGCTGCCTTTTCCTTTCTCCTCATCCCCTCAGGGTGGTGGTTAGAAACCTTCAGAATCCTTATTTTAAAAAGTTAAAATATGATGCAGTTGGGCACTGTAGGGAGCTGAAGGAGCAGAGTGGCTCATGAAAATTCTGAATGGGGGCAACAGACAAGGGAAAGTCTGCACTGGGGAACAGGAGACCAGGTGCGGAGAACAGGAGAGGAGAGGAAAGGGGCAGGTGACAACTTCTTCCCTGAGCCAAGGCTGGAGACATTCCCAGGTTCCACTTCCCCCTTAGTTCTTTTTCTTCCTTCATCTTGCTTTTACTTAGAAAATCCTACTTTTTTGTCATACACACTCACACACTCATATACTAACAACAACAAAAAAAGGACAGTATTATTTTGTGTTTATAAGCCTATTTCATCAAAAAACCCGACTTTCTCAAGACTAAGACCCACCTACTCCCAACTTCCAAGTCATGAAAACAACCCACCTGTGTTGCTGTTTCAAAAAGAAATACCCAAGGCCCATGTCATCATTCCTTGGGTGCTTTCCAGCCACCCCTTAATCCACCCTTTCCCCACCCTTTTTCTTCTTCCTTTTACTCAATCTTTTCTGGCTCCATTCCTCTTTTATACTTTTAGCTGGGAAAGCTCAAACTGGAAGGCACTAGAGCAAAGTTTTCCCTTTCTCCTACCCTCATACTAAAGATCTTAACATATATATTGATACTTCATCAAATATCCTAATTTCCTAGCATGTCAATCTTATTAATTCTCAAGACGGAATCTGCCATTCCTCATTGATCATAAGGCTTATTTCCTTGAGTTTGCTGTAACCCACAGGTGTTGTACTTCTGTGTCCATAAGCTCCTAAATTCCTTTATTGGATTATAATCTTTTATATTTGTTTTTCCCTAGGGCTAAGAAATTCGATCTTATTTTTCATCCTCTTTCATTCCCTCCACACCTCTGTTCATTCCCATCCTCCCTGCAAACTGGCTACATTTTCTTCCCTCCTTATCTTGACCCTTTGGTGAACTAACAACTCTTCACTCTATTCTGGAATCCTTTGCCCTTTGATCTATCATCCATCGTACCTTGTTTTAGTCACCACTGGCACTTTGTGACCCCATTTGGGATTTTCTTGACAAAGACACTGAAGTGCTTTGCCATTTTCTTCTCTGGCTCATTTTAGAGATGAGGAAACTGAGGCAAACAAAAGGGAACCATTGGCCCAGTATCACTCAGCTAGGAGATGTCCGAGGCTGGATTTGAACTCAGGAAGATGAGCCTTTCTGACTCTAGGTAGAGTGCTCTATCCACTGTACCACTTAGCTACCTCCGACCTTCTTTCTCCTTAATTATTCATGTGTTGCCAGAAGAAACTGGAAGAAATCACAAAACTGTGTGAATTGAGTCCACTTGTAATTTATGCTATCTTATTTCAACATGGCCCTCACAGTGGCAAGGCAAACATCCTATTTCTTCCTAATTGATTCACTATTCCAATCTCCACAGCAGCTGTTGCAAATCTTCTTAAGATTCTGTTTATTGAATTCATTAAAAAATGAAGGCAGTTGAAAACTCCCCCTCCTATACGACTCATCTCACATCATCCAGTTTTCGTCCCCTCATTATCTCCTCCTTCACTGTTTGCCAAAGCTGAATCTTCTAGATGCACCATTAATTCAACTCTTCCAGATTTCTCTATCAAAAAAAATATCACTATCATACTGTTCCTTATCATCAATCTCTCCCTTGCCACTGGCTTTGCCTACTGCCTTTAAACACTTCCACATCTCCCCTATTCTTGAAACAAAAACAAAAACTCACTTTTTGTGACTCATCACTGACTATCATCTTTTCAATGATAACCTCCTTAGGAAAGCTGTCAATATTTCCTACCTTATATTTCCCTCCCTCTCCTTCTCCTCTAAATCCTCTGTAATCTACTTTCCAATTTTATCTTTCAACTGAAATTGCTTTCTCTTAAAATGATCTGTGATCTCTTAATTGCCTTTCCTTAATCCTCATCATTCTTAATCTCCCTCTTTCTCTGGTGTTAGACACTATTAATCATGCTTTCTTGGAGATGCTTTCTTGATTTTTGTGACAGTGTTCTCTTCTATCTTTCCAGTGATTCCTCAGTTTCCTTTGCTGGCTTTTTATCCACCATGCAATCCCCATCAACGTCTCAGTGTTCTGTTTTAGGTCTTGTTTTTTTCTCCTTTTATACTATCTCTCTTGGGAATCTTATAAGTTTCTATGGCTTCAATTATCATCTAAGCAGATGAATCTTAGAACTATTTCCAACCCTAGTCTTTCTTCTGAGTTATAGTCGTGTATCATCAACTAACTTTTGGATGCTGGATGCGCCACATTGAGCATGTCTAAAACAGAACTCATTATCTATTCCCCAAACTTTCTGATTCTGGACTTCACCATTTCTATTGAAGCACCATCTTCCCAGTCAACTTTAGTGTCCGTCTCAATTTCTCACTCACTCCATATATCCATTCAATTGTCATATTCTCAATTCTACCTTCCCAATAGTTCTTGGATATGACATTTTCTCTCCATGCACATCTATAACTCTAGTTCAGGCCCACATCACCTCTCACTTGGTTGATTGTAACAGTTTTCTAACTGATCTACTCTACTCACATCACTCCTTACTCAAATCCATCTTCTGCTTAATTGCCAAAGTGACTTTCAAGCAAATGTCTGACCATATCAATTCTCCAATTCAATAAACTCCATTAGCTTCAAGATTAAATATGAAATGCCCTGTTTGTCCTTGAAGTTCTTCATAACCTGGCTCCTTCTTACCTTTCCAATCTCTTTAAATGCTATTCCCCTTCAATGTACCCTACGGTCCAGTCACAATGGTCTAATTATAGTTCCTTAAAGATGACACTCCATTTCTTTTCATCCACATTTCTTTTATTTTCACCTGTGATAACTGTTCACCTAGGCTTAAAAACACTCAAGAACATGTTTGATCTATAAATTATAGTAGAAAGCAAGCTTCTTGAGGGCAGGGACTTTTTTGTTTGTCTTTGAAGCCCCTGATCTAACACAATTCCTTGGAGATTATGAAGGCACTGAATTGAATTGAATTTTGATCCTGGATGGCCTTCCATTGTTTCTCTTGCTTCCACCTTCTCTGTCTTTCCAACATGATATAGCCTCAGATCACTCTGGATGTTACCTAGATCTGTGTCCAATCCTGACACATTTACCATGGCCTGTGTGCCTTATCAGATTGTATAATTGCTCCAGGGGTTTGTTGTCTATCTGGGTAGAGCATCCTTTCTGTCTGATTCCATTTCTCTGTCTCTGTCTTTGTCTCCATTGGCAATGACAAAATGATGATCCAGATTTTCCAAAATAGGAATTTGAGGTTCAGAGTTTTATGATTGTGGAAGAATTTCCCTGGTGATATGGAATATTCATTCCTTTTAAAATTTTGGCTGAAACCCTTAGCCATTCTAAATCATCACTCTTTTAGGGATGGAACAAACTCGACACATTCCATTGAGGAGCCAGGGACCATTAGCAATGGCAGTTAGGTCATCCAGGCAAAACCTCTGTCAGAACAGCCTATTCTCCAACAGAAGGCCAAATCTTATTTTAAGTAATTTTCAAATAACATGGTATGTCTTCATTTCAAATACTGTACCCCAGGCCTTCCCAACTGGCTGTTTTTCCCCTCGGACATTTTAGCTGTGTCTTTGTTCAAGTGGTAACTCGTCCCTGTCTCTGAGAATCCCCCATCATGTCACTTGTACATGCTATCAGATGCCTTTTCTCTGAGCTCCAGCTGTAAGGAGTACATAAACACACATGGCTGTCCACAGTCCTCGCCAAGATCTCCAAATATTTGGCCACGAGTACTCTCTTATTTGTGGCTATTTCTTGCTTTTAATTTTGTAGCCCGCACCAAACTCTCCCAGAGAAACAACAGACAAACTCAGAAAGAGGAAAATGTGAAAACCCGGTGAACTCCATGACTTCATGTTTGGAACGTGGTCAAGCCTGTTTAATTAAAAGATACCACGCAGCTTGCTTCCTTGCAGCATCAATAAAAAGGTGGTTTGTGTGTTCAGCCCAAGGACTTGGAGGAAGCTATTTTCTCCTCTGCTCGGGCTTTTCCTCTTTCCTCTATATTCTTCTTTTATCTCAGGTTCCTTCATGTTGTCGTCATCATGTGTTCTTTGTTTCTGGAAACTATTTTGTGACCTGAATTTCCCTGGAGAATTTTTGGTATTAGAGCACGCTGAAGTAAAATTGTCTAATTCTTCTCTACTTGGCAGTTCATAAAACACACATGAACACACACAAACATAAAAACAACCAGGAGTGTTCCTTAGAAACTACACAGCTGAGCCAAATGGCAAATTAGAGAACAGGAGCATTCTCAGTGCACTCGAGTGGATGTAGTAAAGGTGTTGGCTATTTTGGTCTCAAATTCAAACGTGTGCTTTTGCAACCTGACTTTGGGGGGAGACCTGGTTGTCAAACCTCTGTTCATTCAGAAGGAAAATTGTAAGAGGAAATTTATTATTGCTCTTCACCAGGCTAAGCTTGAAAATTAAAGTGATCTATCTGTATGTATGGGGAAGGAAACCGTTGAAATAGGAAGAATCATCACTTCAGATGAAAACAAACTCTTTGAACTTGCTCCTTGTCTCCGTGTGCTCTATTCTCTCTCTGTTGTTGTTGAGTTGTTTTCAGTCACCTCTGACTCTTTTTGACCCCATTTTGGGGTTTTCTTGGCAAAGCTACTGGAGCGTTTGCTATTTCCTTCTCCAGTTCGTTTTATAGATGAGACAGACAGGGTTACATGACTTTCCCAGGGTCACACAGCTTGAGGCTAGATCTGAACTTAGGAAGCTGAGTCCTCCTGATTCTGGGTCTGACACTCTATCCACTGTGTCACCTAGCTGTCCATTTGCCAAACTATAGGCTCTGCTAACGTTACCTACACCATTCTGGCAACGTTATTCATTTTGCATCATTTCAAACTGGGGAGAGATTTTGTGACGTGGTTTCCCTTAATCAAGATAACTTCTTCTGAGGGAAAGTCAGGAGAATAAAGTCTGGTGGATATTTTTATACACATGTTTTGGATTATTCTTATAGTTTATTTGTTCAGTCTTTTGCATCTTGTAATAAAAGCTCTATTCTAAGTCTGGATAGAAATGCTGTTTGTTAAGTGTTAAATTCCACAAATTTCTGTATATACCTACAAAAATACTCAAATTAGTTTCTTCAGATCTTCTTTCAGATAAGAAAACTCTGAATTTTTAATTTTCATTTAAAATCATTGTATGAACTCATTTGGAAGCCAGAGGAAATAAAGACAAATTGGTTATTTGGTTCTCTAAACACAGATAAATAACACAGGACAAGCAAGTCTCTTCATCCTCCAATTTCAACAAAATATTTTTTTTTGAAAATCTAAAAGTTATGGCTATAAATTATTCTAATGAATTTGAAGAAATCTCTTCAGATATTGAAAAAACAAATCATTTTTCCTCTTTGTTTAGTTCTATATAATGATTCTGCCAACTTTTTTAATACATAGAAACATTCAAAAGAGATAATAGAGATAAAAGTCATAAAGCCATTCTTTACTGAGAGAAATGCAAATTAGCTTGGTTCTCAGTTGTGAGGCCGAATTCTCGCGTGCTGAAGTCATCCCATATTCCCTTGAGATCTTCAGGTCTGCCCATCAATATATGAAACTGGAGGCTCATATGAAAATATTGATTTTTCTAAGGGTGAATGCCAATATTTACTATCCCATGAGGTCGCTACTGACTGAGGCAAAAAGTAAGGTCACTGGGGTGCTTTCCAAGGTCATGGTTATGCAAGAATCTTGCTAATCATTGCCAGCACTCAATGGGCACATCTATGGAAAGATAAAGCATCCAGATGCTAACTATTGTATTAACTAGCTATTTATCCTTTACATCAACAGACATAAGGATTAGAAGATGTAGAACTAGAAGAAAATTGAGTGATCATTTCATCCACCTCCCCAATTCAGCAGGACAAGCCAAGGACCAGAAGAAGTCTAAAGGTTTGTCCAGGGCCACAAAGCACATGAAGTTTCAAAAGCAAGATTGAACTCAGCATCCAACATTTGATCCATATGCCATGTTCAGATAAAGCCAGTTCACACAAAACATCCTCTTAATTGGATGCCTTGACATGACATAGACAAAGACAATGCTTTCTTTTTTTTTAATTATAGCTTTTCATTTTCAAAATACATGTAAAGATAGTTTTCAGCATGCACCCTTGCAAAACATTGTGTTCCAAAATTTTTCTCCCTCTCTTCCCCCCAGCCATGCAATCCTCCCTACCAATAGTAATCCAATACATGTTAAACACGTGCAGTTATTCTATACATATTTCCATATTTATCATACGGCACAAGAAAAATCAGTTCAAAAGGAAAAAAACAAGAAAGAAAACAAAAGCAAGAAAACGACAACAAAAAGGTGAAAATATTGTGTTGTGATCCACATTCAGTCCCCTTAGTCCTCTCTCTGGATGCATTTGCCTCAGTCCATCACAAGTCTATTGGACTTGACCTGAATTACCTTGCAGTTAAAAAGAGCATGTCCATCAGAGTTGTTGCCATGTATAATGTTCTCCTGGTTCTACTCATTTCACATAGCATCCCTTCATGTAAGTCCCTCCAGACCTTTCTGAAATCATCCTGCTGATCATAGAGGCAATGCTTTCATTAGAAGTACTGGATGAGCTCTTCACTGTGGCTATAAATCTTAATAGTCCGTGTCTTTTCTATTTCAAGATGTCAGGTGTTTGGATTATCAGAATACAGACAGGAATTGTGAATACATAATTTTTTTAATATATGGCCCAACTTAGGGATTTAAATCAAACTCACAATGCTTCCAGAGTGTTTATCATTATCCAGTATAAGGGGGTGTCTCATTCAGCCTGCATTTGTACATTATAAAATAGTGAATCTCTTTCAGATTTGAGTAGCTCATTTTGTACCTTGTAAAAGATGTGAGATTCTGTGCAGATGTTCTATAAGTGATCTACTCACATATGGAAGAGTTTATCCTTCACAAGGTGCAAATGTAGCTTGGATGGAGGTATCCCCTTCCACGGCCACAAGTCACAGCTGAGAGCAATGCTAAGAGTCTGGACCTCTGGGTTCTAGTTCAATCGATTCATTGACACATAATAAATAGAACGGATCCCTTTAGAGCATCTATCTAAGTGTAAATGCAATTCAGAAGCAGGTGGGTATGGAGGATGGTACTGCTTTTAGAATCACAATGTTTTCCTGAGCTTCTGGAGTGAACACATCATGACCCTTCTGATTAAGCTGTTTTTGATTATCCGATATGGTCAGCGATGAATGTAAGCGCTGAAGAATTCAGAGCAATAGCAGTTGTTCCTGGAGCTAGGGCTATGAAATAAAGATCAGACAAGTAACTGGAAAGAGCAATGTATAAATTAAGCACCTCACCAGGCCTGCTGCTCTGGGGAATTAGGACATGAATTACGGATCTATCTGCCACTGGGAACTCAGAACCAGGATCCCGGGCAATTGCCTATCCCCAGAGGAGCATCCTGAAAAAGGTGTGAACTGCAGTGCATTTTGGGGGAGAGGGGAAGCTTGCTAAGAAGCGGAGCTGTCAGGGTAAGTCAAATTAATTTTGTCCTTTTCTTCCCGTGGTAGTCCCCAGGGACTCACAGAATATAAGAATCACACACTGCCCCACCATTGAAAGAAAGTGGATGAGTGTAGATGTCCCCGATGACCTGATGTAAAACTGCAAAGTAGGCAAGGTTTATCTCTGAAAGAGCCCTATTTTGTCTTTCAATAGTTTTTTTTTTTGCCTCTCTCTCTCCTACCCCTTTAATAATTCATGACAACCTCTTTCCCCATCTTGACTTCAGTTAACTATCAATTAATACCAGCTGGAAATATTAGACAATAGTAGCTTAAGGTCCTTTCTTCCCTGAAGAACTTGCATTTTAACTGTGACTCATTCATTTTCACTTCCAAATGTCTTACAACTGTTGCCTCCTCTCCCATAATAAAGACATTATCATTCTAGTTCATCTCTCACTTGTGAACAGCTTCCTACATTGGATCCAACCTTTCCCCTCTTCATTCCCTCCACTAAGCCAAATTATCTCTAAAGCATAGATGTGGCTACGTCTCTCTTCTACTCAAGAAACTTCAGTGGCTCCCTAGTCTCTCTAGAATAAAATACAGACTCCTCTGTTTGGCATTTAAAGCTCCTCATGATCTGGAGTTGTTATTTCTCTTAACTGATTAACTCTTCCTCCCCTTTATTCATTTTATATTTTAGCAAAACTAGATAAATTGTTGTTGTTTCCATATGATATTTTATTTCCTGCTTCTAGTAGGCCTCTGTCCAGGCTGTCTACTATAACTGGAAAGTTCTCTTTCTTCACTTCTGCCTTTTGGAAACTTTAATTTTCCTCAAGATTCAGCTCAAATGTCACTTTCTAAAAAATGTGTTTCTTACTTCCCTTAACTATTGCTCCTTCCCCAAATTTTCTTTGTATTTTAAAAATATATTTTGCATTTGTTCTTCTGGGAAAATGCTATTATCTTCTGGTAGAATGTAATCTCCTCAAGGAGGTGTTTTATATGTATATATATATATATATATATATATATATATATATATATATATATATATATATATATATATATATATATATATATATATATATATATATATACACATATATGTATGTATATATGTATATATGTGTATGTATATATATTCAAGTACTGTTTTATACATATATTCAACACACAGGATAGCCTTGCACCTAGTAGGCATTTCATAAATGTTGAATTGAGAATAATCAAATTTGGATGGCCTAAACGCTTCATTGACAGAAAGAATGAATGTATGCAATGTGTTAGTCTAGGAGCTAAGGTTGATATTTAGGGAAATCAAGCCCTTCTGGTACCCTTCAATTATACTTGTAGGCAGCTTCCTTCATATCCAATCCAATTTCATATTATTTAAAAACATACAACTGGGGGCAGCTAGGTGGTGCAGTGCATAGAGCACCAGCCCTGAATTCAGGAGGACGCAAGTTCAAATCTGGTCTCAATACTTCCTAGCTGTGTGACCCTGGGCAAGTCACAACCCCAGCCTCAGGAAAAAAAACAAAAATAAAAACAAAAAACATACAATCGATAGTCTTGGCTTTGTCTCATGGCTGGTGATAGGATGTGTGTGTGCTAGTGCAGCAGATATGTTTGATTCTAAAACATGATTTCACAGTTCATATTTTTGTTCATGTAACTTCGTATATTTAAGAAGAAACTTCTCAGCCTTGGGCACACTCAGAAAGTAAATACCATTAGTAAAGGTATAGGGCTGAGATGAGGGAAAGTGCAGTCTTAAGATTTGTGCCCCAGAAATCTCTTAATTTGGAAATATTTTTGGAACAATGAAAAAAAAAAACGAGGAAAACGAAAAGCACAGAAATCAGTGTCAGGATTAGAAAAAAATATGGGATGGATTTTCTTAGCTTACAGCTGGATTTGATGTTGAAAATGTGTGGGGCACGATGCAGAAAGCATCCATTAGTGGGTATGACTTCCAGCATAATGCTTGCGAGACTGCTTTTTTACACTACTGCCCAAAGTATCCAGTTGTTCCCTAAAAGTCTGGTACCAGATCGGTTTCCCTTCTTAACCCTGTGCTGCCTGTCCAATGGAGTTTTGAAGCAAGTGTGACATGCTAATGCAGAATGCATTAAGCTTTTATGGCAGGACCCAGGGACCAACCAATAGACCCAAGAGATTAATATGGAACAAACTAGAGTAAGGAAGATGAATTTTTAAATGAATAATTCAGACCATCATTAAGAAGCAGAAACATGAGAGCTATAGTACTTAGGGGAGTAAATAGAGCTCTGACTTTAATGTGCTGCGATATTACATAGCAGGAGGAGGTGGCCAGTTGTCACTTTGTTGTTGCTTGTTCTTCATTTTTGAAGAGGACCAGTGACCTCATGGGTGATGTTTGGATTGAATTTAAGTGTGGCAGAGTCCCCCATCAACAGCCTCCCTCTTTCTTCCAGAGTCATCCAAGTCTTGGGGCAGGACAAAAGTCAAGGTGACTTGCAGAGGTCCAGGAAGCAGGAGATAACTGTAGTGTCTCTAAGAAGACTCTAAGCACTCCACTCCTGGACAAACTGCTCTCATATTTGTGACACACAAGAAAAGAAGGTGGGAAGACCATGTGAAAAAATGTCTGCACTGGTACCCACGCCCATTGACAGAGCCATTGATAAAGACCCAGAAATTCTCTAAGTCGTTAGTTAGATGCTTTGTGGAAGATTGATGGAGAGACACAGACAAGAACTTCACAAAATGACAAGGCAGAGGTGGATTGTGGTCTATACCAGTAAAATCGTTAAGAATATTGAAATGAATATGGATCCACTAGACTAATCCTAGACAAACTTATCAAGAGGATGGAACTTGTCCTGTAGACTTCCTCTATTCATCGTTCCTATGGTCCCTAATTTTAGTAATACCCCGATTAATCCACAGAGCTACTAAAATAATCTTCCTAAAGCAAACTTCTCACTACTCTGCTACTGAAGCTTCAGCAGTTCTCCATTACCCATAGAAAAAATGTAGTCTCATTTCTTAGCCTGACTTTCAAGGGCATCCATGATATGGCTCCAATATACTTGGGTAGATTTATTTTATATATTTCATGTATTCTAACTCCAAGCCAAACTGTACTTCTTGCTGTTCCCTAAATTCTCTGATAGTTGTAAAACCTCACTCGCTTCCCCTATTTTTGCCATTTTCAAAATGTTCTCCCTGTTCAACTGCTTCTTTTCCTTCATATTATCTTTTTTTCATCAGGGTTAAACTCAGTTGCCATCTCTTCAAAGAAGACTTCCTTTTCCAGTTGTTAATCTCCTCTTCCTCTTTAAGTGCAGTTTTTGCTGAATTTTGAAGATAATATATCATTCTCCTCAACCTCCACCTAGTAGAACATGGACTTCATGAAGGCAAGAAATGCTCCTGCAAATCTTACTATTTAAATAATAAAACGAGCTGCTTCTGGAGATAGTGAGTGCCCCATTTCTGCAGCTCTACAAGTAGATTCTGGATGACTCATTGAGAATATTATAGAAAAAATTGCTATTTTAGACCTGGGATGGACTAGATATTCAACTTCTTAAACTATAGTTCATGACCCTATATGGAATCTCATAACTGAATGTGAGAGTCACAAAATTACAATTTATTATCAGTAAATGTTTGATTTGTTTACCTATTTTATATATTTATATTTCTGGTTGAAAAGAAGTAATGAGTGGAAACAATTTAAGAAGTCCTGGACTAGGTGACTCCTGATTTCTTTTCTAATTCTGAGATTCTCTGAATCTATGTTGAGTTTTCTATACTAGATACTTGGGATATAAATTTAGAGGAACACCACAGCTTGAGTGATACCAATTATTTGATTGAAAAGTTGGTTTCTTGTTATTTCAGATAATAAATTGAATGCGTCCTCTCATTTATGATACACAATCTGTTAATTTTCGGTCTGTCTTTGGCAGAGTTCATATTTTTTTTTAAATTGATGTCTATGTTCTTAGGGTTTTTTTTAACTATAAATAATTTTTGTATTGACAGCCATTGTGAATATTTGGAAAGAATCATAAAGTTGGAAAAGCTGAGAAAGCAATTGAAACAAAAATCCACGATGCTACATCAAGCACCAAATCCCAAATGTAGAAGAAACGCAATTAGAGCTATTTCCGATTTGGATTTTCTTCTAATAATCCTGATGTGTCATGTTACCACATTTTAAAGACTAGTTCTATAGTAATAGAAAACTGAGAAAAGAAAACAGAGTGAAGTTTAAAAAAGAATTTTCTTTTTTTAAAACAAAAATGCAATGAACTGAAACATTAAAAAAAAACAACCCCCCCCCAAACTTGGCATATATAAGGATAAGGGAAAATAACAATTATTCTGAAACATTTTTCAAGGTGACCTATCACACCCTACAATTATAAAACATTTACTGAGAGCAAACAATCACACCTTTCTCACAAGACATGTTAATTTGCAAATTGTAAGGGGCAGTTAGGAGGTGCAGCCCATAGAATGACAGGCCTGAAGTTCAAGACCTGAATTCAAATCCAGACTAAGATACTTATTATGACACTGGGCAAACCACTTTAACCTCTGTCTACCTCATTTTCCTTGTCTGTAAAATGGAGATAATAATAGTGTTTCCCTCACACGATTGTTTTGGTGATCAAATGAGACAATAATTATAAAGTGTTTAACACAATGTGTGACACATAACGTGCTTATATAAATAAATGTGAGCTATTATTCTGATTATTAACATTTTTTAAAAAGTCATAAATATGTTATTTTAAAGAGTTCTGCCAGATTTTTGCTTAAAGTTTCACAAGAGCCAATATTTGGAAAATTATTGATCTAATTCCATATCCTTATTCTACAGATGAAGCCCAGAAAGGTAAGGTTGTATAATTTAGGTCACACTGCCGAGGCTATAGAATCTAGGGCTTCTGCTTCCCAAGCCACTACTCTTTCCACTACACTATTCTGTTTGGGGAATATCATTCTCTTCTCTTCAGTAGTTCAAGGTATAACTAACCTGATAAACTAACCTATCTTGGTCCGTTCAAGGAAAAAGACATCTAGACTTTGGTCGTTCAAAAGCCATCATCCCAGATTTGATACCTAATGCTGTGTGACTGCAATGATGGGATTTTCAGGAAGGTTAGATGTGAAGTGTATTGCTATTGTAGAAGTCACTGGGGTTATGAGATAGGAGAAGTAGGTTTATTGTTACTCTGCAAACCATTATCTATATATAAACCTGTACTTGTGCTTTTAAGTTTCTATCTGTAAAATAAGAATAAGCTAACTTCCCTGACCAGGCTATTATAAAGACACTTATAATATAATATATATTATAAAGTCTTGAAAAATAATGGTAAACATTTAATATTAAAAGCTGAAAGTAACAAGAATAAGATATTTTTTAAAAGTGGTTGGACAAGATAACCTTTAGGGTTTCTTCTAGGTCAAATCCTGATGATCCCATGAAGAACAGCCATATAGTGAAATTGATAAAAGTACTGATTGAATTCAGTGACATGCTCAAAGAGATAAAGCACAGACCGAATGTATTCAGGACAGGAAAGTATCCAGCTTGTGCTCTCTTTATGATGGGTAAGCTAGACCACTAGAAATGAATCCAGTGAAACTAAAGAAAGTCAGGACTGACTGTCTGAGTCCATTTGAGATAGCAAGTGCTCCTTAAACAGAGCATGCTGGGAAATCTCATTATCCCAGAAGTAAGGAATAAAATTAAAGCAAAGTTTCTTTGAAAACTTGGGAAAAGAAAAATAAAATGATAGTTTAAGAAATATTGCCCCCATTTCTCTCTGGAACTGCTAATCATATTTTTGGACCTCAGAGGCTTCCATTAGGGTGAACCCATTAAATAAATATGTCTCTCCTCATTTTTAAAAAGAAGCTCAGTATCCCAAGACTTGTTTATTTAGTATTCCCCTATCTGTTTTTATAGCAAAGTGCATGCTGGGAAAGCAGTTCCTTGAAAAGATTCTATTTATCCCTTCTTTGGTATAGTGATAGTAAAACCTTCTAAGGAATGCATAAATGCTATTTTAAAGCAACAAAATAGATTAGAAGGGCTGCCACTCAGAGACTCCATTAAATACAAGTAATGAGCAAACACACAAACAAAAACCCTGAACAAATTGGCATTAAAACAACTTGGTTTCAAAGAAATGCCTTCTTAAATTTTCATACATATTTTATATGCTTATTTTCCTTATTCTAATTAAGCAATGACCAATAAATATGAATTCTCTGGCTATGAGTAAAGAAACTGAAGGTCATGGGATGTTGTCTTGCGTTCAGCACAGTCAGAAAGCCTTTCAAGACAACTTTGAGAGACAGATACAAGGCACTGATAATCCCTATCAATCTATCAGGCCAAGGGGAGTTCAAATATTTCAGGAGATAAAGAAAAAAAGTAGGGTGCACCTAACTTGAAATTATAGTAGAAACTGTCTAGATTAGTGCTTCTCAAACTTTTGTTCCCAGTATCTTGCTATTTATTATTGAGAGTCTGTACACAGTTTTTGTTTATATGGACTATATTTATAGATATTTTCCATATTAGAAATAAAAACTAATTTTGAATTTGTAGACTTGCTGAATAGGTTTCAGAGACTCCTAGGATTCTCTGGACCATACTTTGTCAACTATTGGTCTAGATGGCTTAATCTATTTTTCATAAAACATGAAGGTATTTCTTTATTTCAGAGATTCCGAGGCAAAAAAGTCTGTCTGAACTTTAAAGCCAATCGTTTTATTTGTTCCTGGCTTGTGACAGATTATCAGACTCAAATAGAAACAGATCCTGGCATATTGACTCAGAAAACCACAAATTAACATTATCTGTGTTTTATTACATTTTTATTATTTAGTTTAACACTTCCTAATTATGTTTTCATCTGATTATGGCCATACTCTGGAGTTTGGAGGAGACTTAAGGTAGGAAGTTTAACACCTTTGGCATAGGATATAAGTAGGGAAATGAAATTCTGTAGATAGGACCTTGGAAAGATAACAGAAGACACGCAATTGATTTGCTCAGAGAACCTGAGCAACTTCTGGGGTCTTTGTTCCTTTATATGGTGATGTCCCCCCTGTGGGATCAGATATCACAATTTCTTTGAAGCACTTTTAACTTTCTGGCTTTAGAACATGAATGAAGTATTATTTCTTTCTCAAGAACTACTATCTGAAACATCACTGCTTTAGGTTTTCAAAACACCCAAGTGGCTGGCCACTTTTCCAGTCTCCTTGAACCTAGAAATCCAGCACTGACCCTACTTAAGTTCAATGGACACCTTTCTAGTTGTCTCTATCATATTTATTCAGCCAAAGCTTGGGTGTGGTTTTCTTATTTCCTAATTTTCTTTTCTTCTTGACAGAAATTCTGGTGTGGAAGATCAGCAGAATTTTGTAGACATTTTGTATTTCAATTTTGTTACAGCACATGACTGATTCTCATGGAGAAATGTGACTAGAGAGTTAAATAATTTTTTTCCTTGTTGGAGACTCTACTCTTTTTAAACTGGATGGATGCATATCAACCTGAAGGAAAGTATTTAGTGGTTCATCACCACTTCTATCCTAGGCATTGCATAATTCAAAAATTTTATCAACACATTGAAACCTAGATGATATATTTATCAGATTTGTGGCCAAAACAAAATCAAAAGGGACAGTTAATATGATGGATTTTAACTAGAATTAAAGATGATCTCATCATTCTATAAGGATGATTTGAAACCAAACAAATACATTTCAATTCAATTGAATTCAAACCCTATTTCAGCCAATATTTATTTACTTATTGTACAAGGCACTCTGCTAGCCACTGGGGTTACAAAGATGAAAAACACATCTTTCCTCATAGGGTTTACAATCTAGCAGCAGGGCAAGAATTAGAATCTTGGAACTGGAAGAGTCTTCAATGGTCATTTAAGTTAATTGCCTACTCAGTGCAGGAATGCTCCCTACGGCATCCCTGACCTATCATCACCCAGGCTATCACTTTCCCTGATGGAGCTCACTGAGATCCTGACATAGCAGAAGTCATCTAGTTCCATCCATCTCTGAATAGGAATTTCTTCACGCGCAGAATGCTTCCCCTATCTGCCTTTGAAATGTCTAGTGATGGAGAACTCCTTACTTCCCAAGGCCATTCTACTTTTGGATAGCTCCAATTGTTAGGAAGATTTTCTTTCTTTTCAGGTAGTCCAGCTCCCTGCTGTTCCCAGCCCTGCCCTCTGGGACTGTGGACTTAAAAGATAATAGCTATCAGGTCTCTCCCAAATCTTCCCTTTTCTAAATTCAATACTTCAGTTCTTTTAGATAATGTTCTTATGGAATGATTTTAAATGCCCTCATGATCCTGGCCATCTTCTTCAGGCTTTGTTGCTTCACATCAATATCCCTTTAAAATGTGGTGTCCAGAGCTAAGTAGAAGACTCCAGATGGCATCAAATACAGACAGAGCAATCCGTCATTCAGTCTCCACCAACTGCCAACCAACTGCCACTCAAAGAGCAGACACACCAACCTGGCTGCAACAAACGGGCTCTCTGAGAGAGACAGGAGGCAGAGCCTCGTGCCAGGGAAGGTGAATCACCACCTTGACCACCACTTCCCCTCAGACCATGATAGAGACATTCCAGGGCTCTGAATCCAAAAGCTCTTGCATTGCCATTCTTTCAGCCTGGTACCCATTGCCTGATGGTCCTGAGAAGCAATCTCTGGGGAGATGCAGTCTGGAAAAGTGCTACATTCCCATCTATTTAAGATTTAGAAAAGTCCTTAGCACTGTCAAATGATTAGGCATCTGGAACGGATAGGATTTTATTCATGGAAATGACATCAGAAAGAGACATTATCATCTGTTTTGTCTCTGCACCCTAAGGACCATGGGACCTTCCATCTGTGTTGTTTTCCTCTGTTAATATGGGAGGCCCTTGTTTTATGTAGTTCTTTGTACATGGTAAGTATTAAATAAATGCCTTATACATGGTAAATGCTAAATAAATGTTTCATTTATTCATTCATTGAGGTTATAAGAAAGACAAAATCAATCCCTGTACTCAAGGAGCTGACATTATAACGGGGGAACTTGTGAATAACTAGATACATGCAAGATTTTTACAGAGTAAGTGGAAGACCATGTGAGAAGAGGGTGCAAAAGTAGCTGGGGCCACCAACAAAAGTTTCCTGCAGAGGCTTCTTTTGATTCCCCACTAGCCTGACTCCCATAATGGATCCAGGGCCAGGATGAAGTCCAAGTCCAGTTCATGCTGCAGGCTAAACCTCTCATATTGGAGTAGGGAGAGAAAAGGGATGATAAAAATCCAGTGCAGATGGCCACTTGGCCACATGGAGCTGAGTGAACCCAGTGATTAACTAGAAAGGGCTAGAGGAAGAAGTCAGTGTCAAGGACAGAAAAAAGGACAACACCAGAAATTCCCAGGAAGATCTGAAAGAGGGCTGGAGAGAGCCAAGCTCGGGGTTTTCAAACTTCATTTATATGATTGAACTGCTGTTGGAGTGCGTACAGATTTTTAGCCAGCTTGGATCAGTCTCATCCTTCCAAATCATCCAGACTCCCATAAATTAGGGATTTCCTTTTTTAAAAATAGTATTTAATTTTTCCAATCACATGGAAAGATAGTTTTCAGCATTCATTTTTGTAAGACTTTGTGTTCTAAATTTTTCCCCCTCCCTCTCTTACCTCCCTCTTCCCCAAGACAGCAAGCAATCTGACATTGGTTAAATACATATACTCCAAGGGATTTCCTTTTGCCTTCATGCAAACTTTAAAGATTCTGGGTTCATCGATATAGCCATCAGGGAGTATTTTCTCCAAGCTTTGCTCTGTTTCATCAGTCTTCTCGTAATTTAGGGTAACGAATACCTCCTATTTCAATTTCTGTTCATGCAATATAAGATTTCACTAGGTGTTTTGCTAGCATGTCACAATATTGATTCATATTAAACCTGTAGTCCATGGAGTATCTCATGTATTTTTCATATGAACAGTTGCCTTGTTATTTTCTCTGCCACGTTTTATGATGGCAGATTTTCTTAAATCTAAGGGTAGGGATTTACTTATTCCCGTTGAATTTAATCTTTTTAGATTTAGTCGATTGCTCTAGTTTGAGTAGACATTTTTAGATTCAGATTCTATGGTCCAATATGGTAACGATCTCTTCCAGCCTCATTTTATTTGCAAATTTTATATATACATCCATTATCTAAGCTTTTATTCAAGTCATAAGTGCAATTGTTGAGCAGAACAGGGCCAAGGACAGAACCTTAAAGCTCCCTACTGTAAACCTCTGCATGATTGAAATTAATTCATTAATTAACTAGGGTTTAGGTCTAGTCGTTGAATTTTTTCTTGATTCACTATACCATTATCCAGCCTTGTCTGCAAGAATATCATGAGATATTTTTGTTAAGTATCCCACTAAAATCTGGATGTCGCCAACGTTCTCTCAATTTACCAATCTAGCAGAAGTTAGCCTGACATGATCTCTCTCTTTCTTTCAAATTATTAATTTTATGGGTTCTAAAGTCCCATTTAAGACTGACTCTCTGGGTCAAATTCTTACAAACCAAAATGCCTTTAAAATTGTGTGGTCAACATGACTAATATGAAAATGTTCTGTATGATTGCACAAGTGTAACATTTCAAATTGTTTACTGTCTCAGGGAAGGGGGGGAGAAAGGGAGGAAAAATTTGGAACTCAAAAAGTTTTTTTTTTAAAGAATGTTAATTATTTTTATGAGTAATTGGGAAAAATAAAATATTATCCAAAGGAAAAATTGTGGTTATCTTTTCTTTTTATATCATTGTTATTTTCTAATTTATAACTCCCTTAGTCAGGAAGGATCACTTTTGGCTATGGAAATCAGAGAAAATTTCATAGAAAAGGTGATCCCTAAGTTGAGGCTTAAATGAGAAAAAAGAAATCAACAGACTAAATAAAAGTTAAGTATTGGATTCAGAAAATTAGTGACTTTCTAAGAGGCTGGAGGCTGGAGGATACCTGCCTTGAGAGGCATTCAAGTGAAAAAGAAGCGGCAGTTTTAGTTGGCCATCAACTCACTACAATCGGATGGAGAGATATGAGGCCATTGGGCAGAACGTGGATGTGGCAAAGTGCAGGTGATTCAGACACAGTGAATAAGCAGCCCTCTGCTCTGGTAATTAATCTCTTCTATTCTAGCCAGCCTAACCCAATCTAGCCGAACCTATTCCAACCAGCCTTTCTTTTAAGTGCCCAGTTTATACAAGGCTCCACGCTAGGTGCTGGGAATGCAATGACAAAAACAAAAGTCCCTGTCCTATTAGAAGAGACAAGTTATGTAGAAATAAGGAAATACAAAATGTACACAAAGTAAATACAAAGTAACTTGGGCCTGGGGGAGCATTAACAAGTGGAGGAATCATCTCCCTATAGGAACCGAGCCTTGGAGAAATTTAGGGATTCTAAGAGATGGGGAGATGCTCGATGTCTATACAAAGGTGGGGCGGGCAGAGCATGGAAATGCATAGGTAGAAGGCCATCTATGAGGAACAATAAGCTAGTTTTAATGGAGAATAGTGGGTGATAATTCTGGAAAGATAAATGGGAGCTAGACTGTGAAGCACTTTAAATGCATGAGAGAAATATTAAGGTAGCATTACCCCGGCTGCTGATTGGATATGGAATGAGGGAGAGTAGGGATTTTGATGAAAAGGTAGTAAACTTGGAGGAATGGAATAGAAATAGAGAATTCAGAAAGAAAGGTGGATCTAGGGAGAAAGATAATGAGTTCTATCTTGGATTGGTTGAATTGGGGAACATTAGTCATTTGGACTAGATTATTGCAACAAATCTCTACTCCTAATTGGTCTCTCTGCCTCAAGTCTTATCAGTCCAATCCATCCTATATCTGCTATCAAAGTAATTTTCCTTAAAGACAGATCTGGCCCTATGACTCCCTCCCCTACTCAATCAACTCCAGTGATTTCCTTTTGCCTTTGGGAGAAAACATAAACTATTCTGTTGAGCTTTTAAAGACTTTTATGACTTGATTCCAGCCTCTTTGGACAATACTCCTCTTTCTTTTCTTCACTATACATATCTCTCTGTGTCTCCCATTTCTGCTCCTTTGTGCTTTCCATCCATCAAGCCTGGGATGTATTCTCTTCTCATCTCCACCATAAAGAGCTCCTCTCTCCCTTTAATGGACAGCTCAGATGGCTTTGCTGATCTTCCCAAATGCTGATGATAACCTTCATTCAAAACTACTTTATCTTAACTATGTTGTGCATATTTATATTTATTCATATACTATTGAGGTTGTGTAGAGAGATAGGCAGGATTTTGTTAAACTGTCATTTCTTTAAAGTTAAGAAGCATTTCATTCTTTATTCTTGAATCCCCAGAATCAAAGACAGTGCCTGGCAGATAGTAAGTGCTAAATAAAATCCTGTTGTGTGACTGGATTAATTGATTGCTAGCAGTTCAGTAGTAGAATGCATATCTCTGCCTTTGCTTGTCAGAATCCTCACCTCTCCTCAGTGCTCAAGTTAGGTACCATCTTCTCTGGGAAGCCTTCTCTAATCTCCTGCCTTCCTGCATTTGCTAAATTCTTTACCTCCTCCATTAGTCCTCTATTTATTTTTTCATGTTATATCTCCATACTCCCTAGTATAGTGGTTCCCATTGCTTTTTTTTTTAGTTCAATGAACCTTTTACAATAACAATAACAACAAAAATATTGTGAACCTCCAGCGTAATTTAATATTCCTCTCAAAATATTATTTGCAATTATATTTTCTTCTTAAGGAACTAAATTTAGGAATTTTTTATGTGAACCATTGGACTGCCATAGAGGACATGTGGACTTCTGCCTTAGTAGAATGTAGGGATTATTGTGTGTGTGCATATTTTTGTATCTTGCATCCCACACAACAGTTGCATTTTTTTTTCTTTTGACCTAACCTGTGATTTCACTGGTCTAGGGAACTCCTGGGGGAGGAAGCTGTTTAGCAATTTATGGTTTTAGAGTTCCATGGGGCAATGAAAGATTAAATGACTGGCCTGAGACTTGTCCATGTGAAATGTGTTAGGATGGGATTTAAACCCAGGATTTTCTGACTCCTAGTTAGGCTTTCTATCTTTCCAGAGGAAAACTTTTGCCTTGCACAGGATAGGCACACAATATTTGTTTCTTCACTTTAATTGAATTGAACTAATTGCTTTAATATAAAAAGTGGGAATGACTAGGTGTTGAAGTGGATAGAACACTAGTCCTGGAGTCAGGAGGATCTGAGTTCAAATTTGGCTCAGACACTTGATACTTCCTAGCTTTATGATCCTGTGCAAGTCACTTAATCCCAATTCACACACACACACACACACACACACACACACACACACACACACACACACACACACTCACTTAAAGTGATTAGCTTTTAGATGATACTAGATTAAACCTAAAATATTACCATTTTAATAAATATTCACATATTCACAAATGTACTTTCTCTTCCTCTACTCCCTCTTCTCCTCCTCCCCTGCTTCTTCTCCTACTTTTCCTCCTTCCCTTTCTCTTTTCTTCCCTTCCCCCTTCCTCCTCCTTTCTCTCCCTCTCTTTTCCCTCATCCTCCTCCTTCCATAGAGGACTTCTGAATCAGTGAAACAGTATTTTTGGATCAAGAAACCTACCTAACCCTCCTCAAATCAGACTGCATGGGTAACCACCTACTTAGTTTGTATAAATGTAAGGCAGAAAGAAGCTATACAAAAGGCCTCTCTATAATTCTGGGCTCTACTTTGCTCTTTTACTTATTTTTAAAAATTAGTTACCAAGAGAAAATACTGCTGTTAGTCTCCCAAACCTCCAACTCATTCACATCTTCCAGATGCTTCATTGTGGGTCCAAATAGAAAATGTGGCGTTTGATTTCCAAGTATCCTTGGGTTTATGTTATTGAAGATAGTATTCATGCTAAAAATAACAAGACCACCATGAAATGTCTATCACAAATGAAAGGAAGCAGAAACAATGGTAACTGGATCAGTTTTAAACTTTCTTATTTATAAACCCCCCAGTAGAGAGATGTGCTCACACCACTGGGGTACAGGTGAACAGGCTGCAGAAAGGCACAGAAAGTAACACAACACTCATAAATACATTTTGCTATTCCCTTGGAGTTTTCAGGTTTGACTGCTCTTGTGAGCTGTCCCCACCCTAGTTCCAACCACCACCACAGCCTTTTCCCTTGTTTTCTTTTTCCTTTTTCAGATGAGTCCTGGGACACAGTCTTAAAGCATTATTTGTTGGCAGAAGGTCTCAAATCAACATTGCTGCCAATTTCAGGATAAATCCATTCTCCACCCCACCCCCTTTACCATTTAAAAACCTTCGCATACACATTTAGAACCTGACATGTGCCAAACTGCCCAATTACTTTTTGCCTATCATTAAAACATAAGCACTAAATGCTGGGTTTGAATAAACATCATACCAACTGTCCAAACACAAACCGACGTGAATTCAAGACTCCCAAAGAGAATCGGAGCACGGGATTGAAATCATTCAGGTTGGCCCAGATTCAAAATGTCATTTAAAATCCTGCTCAAAATATGGCCTGTTTGTGAAAAGGGCTGCATTGACAAACCTGAATGCCGGAGTCCTGTATTTACCCAGAAGCCAGAAGAGCTTCCCTTTGAAGGGAGAACAAGAGTCTCATTTCTAGAAACCTTTTGGCAAGGGAAATACTGCCGAGCCTATAAGCCAACAATATTGGCTTGGTCACCCACTTCTACTTCTGAAGACCCATTCGAGTCCAGCCGATTTAGGGAGAGGGGAGAAGGGAGACGGGAAGATGGGTTCAAGTGAGGATCTGGGAGCATGAAGTGCAGAAGAAAAGAGATTAAACTCATGGTTTGTATTAACTGAACCTAGCATGTCTTCTAATGACTTAAAACCCACCAGATTAAGTTATTCTTCTAAATTCAACTACAACTTACATAAGTATCTAGGCAGACAATAGATACTTAATAAATACTTCACTGATTGAAATCTCTGTCATTTGGAACCCCATAATTCAAGAAAGGTTTTCCAAGTTTGTTAGAAACTTGGCCTGGAGGAGTAGAAAGACACTTCTTTATTTGCCTAGCTGCCTCTTGTTGCAGGATATTGGGCTGGAGTTGGTGGGGGGTAGATATCTCTCTTTCAAGATTGTCTCTAAGGAGATTTTTTCCACAGACATGTAGCTATATCTTCTTCCCATATAATTGTATTTGTCCCTTATTCCCAGTCACTCAGTCAGCATTTATTAACACCCTGTATAGGGCCTTGGAGATTCAAAGACAAAATGAAACTACCCTTATCCTTAGGGACCTTATATTCAGGAGAATGGGAGGGAGAGGATGGGGTTGGGGAGTTTCAGAATGAAATATTTAAGTTTTGATCTTTCCAACAGTTCTAGGACTCCAGGTGAGTTCCTTCCATTTCACTAATGGCAGGTACACATTAATCTGTATCCAGTCATAAAGCAAGCCCCTTGCAGGGTACAGAACAAAGCTTAGATTCTCCCTTACCTTTTCAACCATATTTTATAGTCACTAGAGTTGAACTGAATGGTATGAGCAGTATCATTCCTAATTTTTTTGGTTCCCTGATTTCATTGTTGTAGGGAGCTCCCTGTTAAAAACAACAAACAAACAAACCCCACCCCCAAATCTTCTACCAATGACATTTTCAACTGCTCTTTGATTTATAGTTTTAGAAATTTTCCTGGACAATGAAAGGTTAGGTGTCTTGCCCAAGGTCATACATACAATCTATACTATAGGAGACAGAATTTGGACTTTGCTGGACTTCCTGACTAGAAACTATTCCTCTATCCACCAACCAATCCTGCCTTTCATCATTAGCATAGGGTACACAAAGGCTATACCACTCTGAAGAACCCTAGTTTAACACATTGGATCAAGATAGAGGCTCAAATTATTAGCACCACTGAACACATCTTACTTTCATTTCATCACATTCTCATCCTCTCCAGCTAAGTTTTTGGTTATTTTATTGCTAGCTCTAGTTTTCATTTCTCTCTCAGGGGAAATATCAGCACTATTCAGGTCGTTCAGCAGCACCTCTCACCATTCCTTTAATGACATGTGATGTAGGCCATAGAAAATGAAAGAAAAAGTTGTATACTTCACTCTCAGCCCAAATGCATTTGTCTTCATATTGCCAAAGTATATTCAATTCAGTTTGAAGCATTTATTAAGTGACCACTACGTGCCCTGCACTGTGCTAGGTGTTAGAGCTACAAAAACAATAAGGAATCATTTCCCACTCTCAAGGAATTCATATTCTTCTGGGGGGGGGAACCAATATGTACATAAGCAAGATATAAAGCATGTACAGAATAAATACATAATAATTTGGAGGCTTCAGTAGAGATACCCCCAACATAACAACAGCAATGAGAATTAGGCAAAGTTGTGTGAGAGTTGGCATTTAAATTGGTCTTTGATAGGGCAATTGAGTGGTTCATTGGTGTCTCAGACACTTAACACTTCCTAGCTGTATGATCCTGGGCAAGTCACTTAACCCCAATTGCCTAAGAAAGAAAGGAAGAAAGAAAGAAAGAGAGAGAGAAAGAGAGAGAGAGAAAAAAGAAAGAAAGAAAGAGAGAGAGAGAAAGAGAGAGGGAAAGAAAGAAAGAAAGAAAGAAAGAAAGAAAGAAAGAAAGAAAGAAAGAAAGAAAGAAAGAAAGAAAGAAAGAAAGAAAGAAAGAAAGAAAGAAAGAAAGAAAGAAAGAAAGAAAGAAAGAAAGAAGGAAGGAAGGAAGGAAGGAAGGAAGGAAGGAAGGAAGGAAGGAAGGAAGGAAGGAAGGAAGGAAGGAAGGAAGGGAAAGAAAGAAAGAGAGAAAGAAAGAGAGAAAGAGAGAGAGAAAAGAAAGAAAGAAAGAGAAACAAATAAAGAAGGAGAAAGAGAGAGAGAAAGGAAGAAAAGAAAGAAAGAAAGAAAGAAAGAAAGAAAGAAAGAAAGAAAGAAAGAAAGAAAGAAAGAAAGAAAGAAAGAAAGAAAATAAAAGTAAATTGCTCCTTGAAGGGAACTAAGATTCTTCTTCATTGCATAGTATACCTTTCATACTTTCTGTCAGCCCAGGGGACCCATAAAATTAAATGAGAGGTTGTTACCAGGGAAATACAAGAAATTACATCCATAGTGGACTATCCGTGGACTATGGGCAGGTAAGGTCAACATCAGGGAAGCATATTTCATAATTTGCTTGTGAATGATGTCACCACAGAGTCTCCCTGATAAACAGAAGAATTACAGGGGCCCCTGGATCTGGGGTGGGGTGCCATGTTCAGTTAGCAAGCAACCCAAAGAGAAGCTAAGCCGGGCAAGTCTGCCCATGTTGCCCATCCCCAGTTCCACCTTTGAGCACCATCACAAAAGTGTTCTTTTCTACTTTAATTACCCACAATCCAAAGCGCTGTCACAGAAGAGGACAGCTTGCCCCTGAAATGCTGCTATTTTGGGCCATAATAACCATCTCTAAGAGTCAGTGCCATTAGAAATAATTCTGGACCTATTTGGAGCTGCTCGCTGCCCCTCACCGTGCAGAGGAGTACGGGTATCACAATATCTTCCACCTCGGGTTCCCCAGTAATTCTTGCTTGAAATAAAAGCAGACACCCTGACAAACTTTAATAGCTGTCAGGGCTAATTATGAGCACGTTGCCCTTTAGACAGCAGAGGACTACCGGGTCTGCCCCATCGCTCTGAATGGCATTCTACGCAAGCAAATGCTAGACAAAGCAAAGGAAAGAAAGATGCGAATAATGGCTGCAGGTAATGATATCTCCTCATAATGCAATCTCCCCGAAGCAGACATGCACGCGCCGGGCAGATACCGCCGCACTGACTCTGGCGTTTATTCATATCCCTCTGAATATGTCACTGCCAGTAGCTGGGATGTGGGCCTGTGACTGGAATACCCAAGCGTGTGCCCGGGACGTTGCCCATTAACCGGCTCCCAGGGAAGGCTTTAAAACGCACTGTGATGCTGGAGAATGGTGTAGTCGAGAGCTGGCCTTTGGAGCGGGCGCCCACCCTCCCCTCCCTCCCTCTGCTTTCTGGGAATACATTTATTCGCAGTTAATGAGAACTTAGTCAGAGAGGACATGGAGATTTCCAGAGAAAGCAGCAATGATCTCACAAGTGCAACAGGAGACAGCAAAAGACAATGGGGGCAGTGCAAAGATGGCCCGATTGTTGTCCTTGGTTCTCCAAGAGCACCAAAATGACATCACTGCGTCAGTCAGTGTGTCCGGCTGTGCTTGGGCCAATCAATAAGAGCCCGGAATTTTCAGCCACAAATTGGGACAAAATGAACCACACTGGATTTGGAGTCCAGGTCATGTTCCGATGGCCGCTGGCTACCTGTGTGATTGTGGGCAAGTCGTTGGACTTTATGCGGCTCAGGTTCTTCATCTGTCTAATGACTGGGTGGGAATAGAAGACCTCCCGGGTTCTTTTTAGCTCTAAATCTGTGATCTAGTCAACTGTGGACTTAAAGGAAAGGACTGCAGGGAAAAGAGCCAACGTGCTCTAGATTAAATTATTCTGGGAGAACCTCTGCTTTTTCTCCAGGGAAAAAGACAACTGAGGTCAGATGGAAGCATGGGAAAAAATGAAAGCCGTTTTGGCACCACAATGGAAGCAGCAGTTTGTAATAAAAGTAGCAAAAGAACAGTTATTACAGAAGGTGGGAAGATTTGGGGGGTTATTCCCATGAAACTGGCTAGAAAGAGGCTTTGATGAAACCCCAACTTTCACTTGTTTCTTCCAGATGGGGGAGTGTAGTAAGTAAGGGCAAGGAACTTGGATTCCTTCCCTGAAAATGAATTACTCGGATCTTGGCTGTGCTTCCTTTCCCAACTCACCCCCCTTCCTCATCCCCTCCTTTAAAAATAAAAAAAAAAAAAAAACACTTTTTATTGTGTTTGGAAAGAAAAAAAAAGGGCTGGTTCCTACAAGTGAACAGTAAGCCAATGTGTCACTCTGTTAAGAGCCCTTTGTTCTACTAACTAGGGAAGTGCAATGAGTCCTGAAGACTTGAGTTCAAATCCTAACTTACTATGCTACTATGTTATTACTGGAATTCTGGAAGGATAATGGGCAAATTCCTTCACCAAAGCAGGTTACAATCCATCTATAAGAGTAGATAGGAAATAGTAGGAAGTAGTGGGAAATATTTTTAAAATATATTAATTTATTTATAAGCTAAGTACAAAATAGAAAAAAAAAGTTGTACACATGGCACAACATAAAGGAAGATTCAAAATATGTAACAATAAATTACAAGAAAACATATATTATGATAAAACACATTGTATTCAGAAGTGTTCCTTGTAGGTTATCTTTTGTTCTCTTCTGTGAGCTTTTTAAACTTTGTTTTTCCCCCTTTCCTCCCCTCCCAACTCCCCTAAGCAGGCTATAGTTAAGTGTACATGTGTGTGTGTGTGTGTGTGTGTGTGTGTGTGTGTGTATGTGTGTGTTTGTAAACATACCCTCATACATATATACACAACATATGCATATCTATACATATACATAGATACCTATAAGCATACACCATTGTATAATGGTATATACACCCATCTCATTTATATACATCCATGTAAGGGTTGTACTATGATTATTTTCCTCTGTTTCTCTGAAGATGGATAACATCATTCTTCTTAGGTCCAAGTCTTTCACATTTTTCTAAACCCACCCACTCATCCTTTCCTACAGCACAGCAATAGTCTAACCTTATTCCACCTAGTTATTTTGAATACTCTAAAACAATAGTAATATGGCTGATATGTAGTGTGCTTTCCTTATTTTTTCTCTTTTGATTGATTCTATTTTAACTTTAACTTTCTCTGAGATCAATGATTAAATACCCCTGCCTTTTTTTCTAGTAAATTCTGCTCCTGATCATTGTTATTGCATTTGTGTAGATCTGTTTCCCACCCTTGCTGACTCTTCTGCTTCACTTCCACCCACTAGTTTTAACTTGCCTTCCATTACTTAACCTCTCGCTCCCACACACCCTCCTCACCATCCACCAAGGATCCCTCCCTTATCCCCTTCCAGTAGTAGTAAATCTTAAAGAGATCAGACGCATAGAGACTCATAGGATCATAGATTTAGAACTGGAAGAGACTTTAGAGACTTTAGTTCAACCTGTTTTTCCTGACTTCAGGTCCACTAGGTGCCCAATAGGTTCTTAACTCATCTTAATTCCTTAAGTGATCCTATGTAATATCTGAAGGATAAACTGAGATAACATATGAAAAGCGCTTTACAGTGTCTTCCAGTATGTGTGGGGTATTAGGGGAAGACTTCACACCTTTAATGGAAGGATACCGAGCCCTTTTCAGGGCTGCTCATCTACATTTGGATTCTCACCTGTGGCTCCAAGAAGCAGCATCATGGGCATTGATCACCGCAGGTTGTCTTGATTAAACCAGATCCAAGGTTGTTTTTTGTCCCTCATTCTCCAAGAGGATTGAAATGACATCACTAAGTTAGTCAAGCTTGGACTGCTCTGCCACAGATTGGGCAAAATAATCCATGTGAAGATTTGGGTGGATTCTTTACATTCAAGCCACTTGCATTTCTTTTGAGCTTTGAGGGCACCCCGTAGTAGGCAATGCTGTGCTAATGTCTCCCATCAATTCCAAAGTTCTTCAGAGAGAACTGGTTTTTAGGTATCCAACAGGCTTCAAGCCATTCAGTGAGATGAGGAGTGTAAGCAAGCATGGGACGACTTCCCTCTGGCAGAATGGACCGAGGAGAACAAATTGTTCCAATGGCCATGAAGCAACTGAAGCAGGTGCCGTGGAGTACTTTGACCTAAGACGTCAAGGTCATCCGCTGCATCCCACACCATTGCCAGTCATCTCGACTTTGTCTTGCTACTGGCCTTCAATGCCTCTGGAAAAAATGATGACTTTGTGGAACTTTACCTCACTTAAATCAAGCCAACACCCATTGTACATCAGGACGCCATTGGTCCTCTTAGAAATGAAGGACCAACAGAAACAAGGAGCACCTAACCCTGCAATCACATGGTGCCATGATGCACAGAGCTCCGTGACTGGAATCAGTGAGACCTGAGTTCAAATCCAGTCTTAAATGCTTACCACTTACTGTACATTCTACCTCAATTTGTTCAATTTTGAAATGGCAATAATAATAGCATCGGTTTCACAGGGTTGTGTGGATCAAATGAGATGGTATTTGTAAAGTACTCAGCACAGAGTCTGACACATAGTAGGTACGACATAGATGCTAGTTATTGTCATTTATTATTACTATATTAATGATGGCTTTTGTCACTACTAATAGTAATTAATTAATTAGTCCATTTGTCTAATCCAACTACCCATTTCACAGATAAGACAATGATCAGAGAGGTTAAGTGGATGTCACGTTCACAGCAGGTAGTAGAGGTCAGAATTTGAGTTCAGACCCTCTGCCTCCAAATTCCAAATCTCAGAAATGGACAAGATCTTACATGATCATCAACAAAGACCTGGAAGAGGTCTCAAAAGCTATCTCGTCCAACTTACTCCTCTCACAGATGAAGAAGCTGAGATTCGGGTAGCAGGTATCAGAGGCAAGTGGTCTATTCTTTAGTTCATTTTTAAATTTTTCTTCCTATAAATGCAATCAGAAGACAAAAAGCAGTTACAACTAAATGATGGATGTTTTCTTGGTTATTTTTTTGGAGGGTAACAATAATTTATTTGACATCATATTCTTTTATAGACATTTTTATAACTGCTTTCTCAGTAGCCTCAAAATCGTTTCACTGCCTGCACACATCTCCAATATATTTGGATTTGTCCATGTATTCTTCCCAGCTTTGTTTTTTTTTTTTTCTTTAGTGCCATTTCTATTTCTATTTTCACAGCAGAGACTGAGCTGTTAGAGTCCAAATGAGGTAGCACCTCTGTTACTGGATAAAAGAATTTATTTACAAAACCTTTATAAAATTTTTCCATTTTTCCATTTGTTTGTTGACCTACTTCCAGTTACATCTTTCAGTGCTTCTGTAAAGATTTTTTTTTGTTTGGTTGAATTTCTTGGAGAGTTTTCTAAAGACTTGTTTTTTTTCTCACTATTTTTTGTAATTTTTATTATTTGTTTTAAACTTAAATAAAAAATGAGAAAAAAAAACCCATTGTTATATATACAGCAGACCATAAGAGAGTATTCAATTTAAAACAATAAATTTCCATTTCAAGAAAACCTATATAATAAATAATAAACATTGTTTTCAAAGATGCCCAGATCTTCTTTGCTTCCTTTTAGGTTTTCCTTTGTTCTCTGCCGTGCACTTTTTACTTTATTCCCCCCCCACCTCTTTCCCTCCTCTCTCCCTCCCCCTAGAGAACACTACAATTAGGGATAGACAGATAAATTGACAGATATCTATAAACATAAACATATATAAGACCATACCATGCTTATTTGTGCTTCTCATCTATTTCTCTGAAGGTGGATAGCATTAATTTTTCCTAAGTCCAAGTCTTTCCATATTTTTCTAAATTAACCTGATACTGATACTGATGCTACTGAATCTGTTTCCTTTACATCTTTTTCGTTCAAGTCCCTGACCTTTTAGTCTCCCTTATGAACTTTGTTATTATTTTTTCTCAGGAAGACAATTTTTTAGTAATTAGTAACTTAATTTTTAGTAATTAATTTAATAACTTTAGTAGTTTAATAATAATTTAGTAACAGTAGTTTAGTAATGATTACTAGTTTTCAAAATTCATGAAATGATATTGCTTATAATTTATCTTCCATAAGAATTTCTAAACAAATCTCCTTTAATGTGGAAAGATCAATTGCTTACCATCATTTAAGGTGTGTTGGAGATTGAGGGATAGACTATGGGACTGGAACTCTAGAAAACGTAAATTTGAGTCCTGCCTAAAATACTTATCAATGTGTGATTCTAGGCAAGCTAATTAACTTCTACCTACCTTGGTTTCCTCATTTATAAATTAGGGATAATAATAGCACCTCTCTTTTAGGATTATGGAAAGAATAAAATGAATTAATACCACATTCCACAAACCTTAAAGTTTTAAATACATACTAGCTACTATTATTATTAACTTGATTAGGAAATGTTAATGATCGCATATTAATGTCTGTTCCTTAATCCATGTCCCATGTTTTGACAACAAAAGCTAATTTAAATTGGCTGGAATTGTTCCAGTAGCTTGTTATGCCTTTTCATTATTTTTCTTTCTTCTAGGTCCAAATTAATTCTTATTTGGATTGTAATAGTTCATTGGTATATCTGTTCACAGATGACTGATTTGGAAATTGCTCCCATACCCAAACTAGTTGTTTCCTGTCTATTAAAATTAATAGATATAATTTTGTGCTATTATTTGGTCTGTTTATATTATTTGACTATTTTTGTATTTTCACCATATCCTGTACCCTCTGACTTTTTTTTTTCAAGAAGTCATGAGGGTTCTGTATAGTCAAAGAACCTTTTACTTTTTTCATTTCTTATTCTTGAACCATCTTTTTCAATGATTTTTCCATACTTCCTCTATGTTCACTTTTATATTCATGTCACCTAGTATTAAGGCATATGTGGATTTATTTTGGAAGGTTTTATCAAATTCTTCATAGCATTTCTTTATCTTCTCATCTCTGCAGCAGATATTAGAACATAGATTGCAAATATTTTAGTGGAAATCTTTTTTTTTTTTTTTTTTTGTAAATGCTTATCATAAGTCCTGTAACATATGACCCAGGTCTCATGAAAGTTATTTCCTATTTAGAATCCATGTTGGATACATGATAAAACCAACTTTATAAGTTTTTTGATTTCTCTCTTCAAGGAGAACCTATGGCTCATTCTGCCATTTAGCTGAAACTTCATCTTTTGATTTCATTTAACCAAGAATAGTAATATTGATATGATTGAGTTCTTCTAATAGAATCTCCACTCAAGGAGTTCACATTCAAAGTACCGAGGATTAAGCTAATATTTCCAGATGGTCTCATAACTTTACAGTTCTTAGTCCCATCTTTGTCTCCTTCCCCATAACTCTTCCTCTGTGTTTATAGAATCAGGAGGGTACTCTACAGGACTTAAAGTTATTTTGTATTTTTATTTCATCAGCTAAGAATTTGTCACCAAGGGACCACTCTACCTCGATTGACAGAATCATTTTGCCAAATCTGTGTTCAGATTTATCAAAATATAATTATATAGATAGGTGACCATTTCATTTCTGGGGTATTTGGAAACCATCCAGTTATGTAGGTTAGTTTACATTAACCCTGGTATGAAGACATAAGTGCAAAGGCAAAGGGGGCAAGAAAAGGATTGTCACCAAAAAAAGGGGATAGTTGAGTTGACTGTGGGTCTGAAAATAAGCAGTCACCTCTCTAAAATGGATGTAAGACCTAAGAAGCTAATAACCTGTGGCTTCTACATCAAAGAAACTCAAGGATGTCAGTGGTACTGTTGTAGACATCTGAAGAGCCCTGGTATTCCAATGCCCATTGTATCATACTTCTGCAAAAAAATTTCCACTAATAAGGTAATTAACCTTCTATTTAGGCTTTTCATACAAACAAAGTTCACTCGCAAACAAATTAAGAACTCCTCATTATCAATTATTGGTCTGCTAAATCAGGACTTCTTAACCTTTTCCCACTCGTGACCCTTTTTCTGCCTAAGAAATTTTTATGTGATTCTAGCAATAATAAGTATATAAAATAGGTATACAAATCAAACATTTACTGATAAGAAATCACAAATTTATTTTAAAACAATTCTTTATTTATTAAAGATGAAAATAAATTTACATATTAATGAGATGGAAGTGCTTGTTTATTTTTACATAAAGAATTAAATTTTGGTGGAATATTTGATACTTTCTACTGTTACCAAATCTTTCCTGACTCTCACATTCAGTTACATGACCCATAGTTTATGAAGCTTTGTTCTAAGTTTATTGGATGTTTAGGAACCTTCTTTACTCAAGTGAAAGCCATTATTGGAAGGCCACTGGGGATTTAAAAAAACCTAAATGGTTTAATTTTTTTCAACACAAAAATAGTCCTTTCAACAACTAATTATTTAATGGAAAAGACATACTTAAAAATTAATTCTCAAAGTCAGCGTTGGCAAAGGAGTCCGGCAAAATCCCTTTTGAGGAGAGACTAAGCAGGTGGTTCGGCCTTCATAGAAAACATGGCCAAGGAGGTTTTGAAAATTAATTAAGAGCTCATGAAAATCACTGTTGTTTTCAGTCACAGTTTGATCTGCTGGCAAGTCACTGAGTCCTATAAACTGAAGAGAAAACAAATTGCTTAGAGATGAGCCCATTAGGCACTTCAGAGCTGAAATCCAGCTGTGCTTAATGCCATCACTGTGTTTCACTTCATTTGAAAAAAAGAATTCTGTAGACACCAGTATTGGGCAGATACACAAGGAAGCCAAGGTCAGAGAGGAAGGTCCTAAAGGTACAAAAATATGTATAATAGCATTCTTTGCTGTAGCCTCAAATGGGAAACAAAATAGGTAACCCTTGGTTAAAGAATGGCTAAACAAATAGAGAATGGATCACCATTAGGTCATAAGGAACAATGAATAGGAAGAAGTCAGAGAAACTTTGATAGGCTTGAATTAACTATTGCAAGATGAAGGGAACTGAGCTACTAGAACAATTTGCACAATGACTCCAATAAAACAAAAGAAAAAATAGTTGAAAGACATTTGGACTGTGAACCGTGCAGTGACTAATTCTGATTTCAGATAATTGAAGGTGAAATGTGTTTCCTTCCTCTTGGGAAAGTGATGGTGGACTACGGGTAGAGAAGAAGACCTGATGATGAACATCTTGGTCTGTTTTGTTTACTGATTATTTCTTTATTATTGGAGAGCTTGAAATATGCTTCCTTCTTCTTGGGAGAGTGATTTGTGGACTACAGATAGAAAAGAAGACCTGATGATGATCATCTTGGTCTGTTTTGTTTAATGATTGTTTCTTTATTATTGGAGAGCTTGAAATATGCTTCCTTCTTCTTGGGAGAGTGATGTGTGGACTACAGATAGAAAAGAAGACCTGATGATGATCATCTTGGTCTGTTTTGTTTAATGATTGTTTCTTTATTATTGGAGAACTTGAAATGTGTTTCCTTCTTCTTGGGAGAGTGATGTGTGGACTGCAGGTAGAGAAGAAGACCTGATGATGATCATCTTGGTCTGTTTTGTTTAATAATTGTTTTTTATTACTAGAGAGCATGTTAATAGGGGGATGGATGAGGGATGAGATCTTTGAGAAATGACAACCATGTAAAAACTTTTAATAGATATTTGTCATTTTTTTTAATAGAAGGGAAAGAACAAATAATTCATGGCTTTTTTGCTGCATCTGGACTATGATTTTCATGGTGTGGGGAAACACTGATAAAGAAACACCCAACAAAAAGCAATAATTGCTCTGTGACTTATAGTCTTGGAGAGTTGATTGAGGAGTCTAAGAACCTAAGTGACTGGCCTATGCTCTCAGGACCATTTTATGTCAGAGATGGGCCGTGTGCCCAGGTCTTACTGAGGATGACTCCCTACCCACAAGGGGAGGCTGCTTTTCTCTGACTAAAAAGCAATAATGTAGATCATGCTACTCTCTCTTTTAATATTCATGAGCACTAATTGAAGTAAAGAGAGAGAGAGAGAAAAGCAACTTGAATTGATTTTAATTGGAGTTCTGAATGTGTGAGAGAGCACGGCCTTATGGACATTTAGGTTCCAAGAATTTAATTAAGGGAAATAGTTAACTCATAAATGTTGGATACAAGTCATTGGTTACGACTACCTAATCCATTTTAGCAGCAACTTTATGGTTTTTTGTTGTTAGTTTAAACCTCCCTCGAGGGCTGAGATCCTCATGGTACTCAGAGACACAGTCACATTGAAAGCATTCTCATGTGGCTGCCTGGAGGGTCTCCAAGTTTGCTATTGGACCCAGAATTCTTCAACATCAAGAAAGCTACTAGACCAGGACCTTGTGAACCCAAGGCACCAGTGGTTTGAATATTTTTGGCCATTAGCATTTAGCCACAATTTGTTTGTAACGTGGAAAGGAGGGAGATCTTGAAGAAAAAGAAAATCTTGCCAAGAATCCTTTCTGAAGAATGCCAGAAAGGGCATGGAGGAACAATTAGGTGACCTGGTGGCAATGAGATTGAATGAGCCTTTCTCAGGCTTGACTCTCTGACAGCAAATTCTGAGATGAATTAGCAATAAATGGTGTACATTTAGGAGCTGGTAAAATCTGATGGGTTTTCTTTCATTGGCAAATGTCTTTATTCAACAAGCATTTATTAACTAGCCAGAGTCTGGACTAGGGGATGGAGGTGCAAAGACATTAACCAAACAGTCCCTGCCCTTCCCATTTCCTCAAAGAGTCTTCATTTCCATTTCTATATAGATAGGAAGAAGCTAAAATAATCGTAATAATTTGAGACTTTGAAATCATTTTGGATCCTTTTTTCTCCTTCACCACCACCCCAACTAATTAAAAGCCAAATTTTATTGACTTTGTCTCCACAATAAAGCGGTCCAGTCTGCCCTTTCCTTACCTTCCCTGCCTTCCCACATCACATAGACTCCCCCTTATCAAGTGTCACTGACTTCATCAAAGGGATGGTTTGAGTCTTTGGATCTTGATTTACCCCTTGTATAGTGCCTGGTACTTGTAGCATCTGTTGATGGATTGATGGTGGGGAGGAGTAGCTAGGATGCTCTCCAAAGGTCATACCCTGAAGCCATCCCAGTTTTCCAGGCTCCCTCAGTCTGATTTGCCCTTTGGAGCAGAGGCTAAAGGCCTATGGAGGTGCTTGATTTCCATGGCTGACACAAACATCCCTCCCTCCAAGGCTCTGGTTTCCTTCTTGTTCCCTTCACCTTAAATGCTGCCAAAATGAAATTCCATTCAAAAAGTAGGGAAGAGAGGAGACAGACTCTTAAAGACAGAAGAAATCCAGCGGAAAGAAAAAGGAATGGGAACACAACCTCTATGGAGATTTCCCAATTTAATCTGTATCGGGTCTCACTGGTGGTGACATTCCCACGTTGGGGGTGTTTCTCAATGTTGAAGACAGCTTTTATGAGTCCTCTGTGCTTCTCATATCTCCCCTTTTCCTTCTCTCCCCTTTCTCAAAACACTCAGATTTTTTTAAAAGGTGAAATAGATACTCTGGTGAAATGAGCTGTTTCTTCACTAGGCTTCTGCTCATGGGGGCAAATGGAGTAAGTCAATCTCCTTAGCCTTTATTTGCACTTAGGGAACTATACTAATAGTAATTAACTCTGTGCATACAGGTTCGGTGCTATCAGAGCTTCTGCAGTGATTTTATTACACATCACTGATTAAATACCTCAGATCTACAATACACTTTTCCAACTGCTGTCCAAAGCAACTTAGATAGGCGATTCATTTATTCACACTAATATTAGTACTGGACCACTGAAGGTGATGTAGGTGATTCTTGAGAAAAAGTACTGTTTCCTTTTTTGTATTCCCAAGGACTAGAAGAAGGCCGTTGTTTTTTGACTTTTTGTGACCACTTTTATGAGTTTTCTTGGCAGAAGATATGCCAGAGTGCTTCTCCATTACCTTCCCCAATTCATTTTACAGATGAGGAAACTGAGGCCAGCAGGGATAAGCGAGTGCTAGGGTCACACCCCTAGTGAGCGTCTGAAGCTGGATTTGAATTCTCCCTGACTCCTATCCACTGCGTCACCTAGCTACCCCGACACATCAGTGAATACTTATTGGTTGACATGAAGCACCAGTTAAACAAAGACAGAGTAGGGATCTACTGCATGTAGAGCCCAGCTTTAGATGAGATTTAAAGTTTTTAAAATGGAGTTTACAATTCAGGTGGGGTATGACATAGACACAATAATGATGACATAAAATAATGCCCAAGTTAAGATGAGACAAGGAAAAATAGTATAGTGGAGAAAGCACTGTCTCCGGACTCCGTGGCATGGATTCAAATTTTACCTCTCATATCTAGTCTCAATGTGACTTTTGGAGTCCCTGACTTCCTGATTTAGGTTTTCTGATAAGTGAGAATGTTGAATTACATGATTCCTTGTAGTTCTGGAAATGTGAGCCCTTGACTTTGATGCTGTGACCCTTTAAGAGCATTATTTCAAGGATATTGGTTCCCAAAGTAGGGATAGAGACTGTGAAGAGACATAGTTTGATCTCTAAGGGTATACAATTAACCTATCAGAGCAATGCTGTTCACATAGATTATATCTCTTCTTCTTCTTCCTTCTTTTCTTCTCCTTCCTTCCTCTTGTCTCCAACACAAGACTACTTACCCTTCACCCATTATAGACTTCTGAGTACATCCCTGGAAGCTCCCCCCCTCATCCTTTCTGAGCCATTGGTGCTGGGACCCATTGTCATTTAACCCTGACCCACACCAACAGCTATGTGGATGCCATTGGGAAAAACTTCCCAAGCTACACACCAAGAAAAACATTTATTAATAGGAGGAGTGCATGCTCAAAAATAAAAATTGGAGACCACTGTTATAGTATATTGAAATGTTGGATTTGGACTCAGAAAGACCTGAATTCAAATCTGGCCCCTGATATTTGGCAGTTTGTGATGGTAGGGATGTTTTTTTTAATCTCTGTGGATGTCAGGTGATTTCCTAGAGACAGATTGGAATTGATGGAGGGAGTTCCCAGGAGTTTCGTATGCAGGGGAAAACCATAGAGTTTAAACAAAGTGCTATAGGTTGACCAAACGGGGAAAGGGTACTTCCTCAGGAAGTCTTCATGAAGTTCATGACTTTTGGGTTGGACTGAGTAGGAATTCAACAGATGAAGAGATAGAGAAGATATTCTAGACATTTAGGATAATATAAACAAAGGCATGGAAGTGGGAAAGTACAGGGATTATTTGGAGGCACAGAGAATAGAAGAATCTATCTGGAAAATATGCTAGGGACTAATAAGAGATAAAGCTGAAAGATGAGAATGATACCAGATTATGGAGAGCCTTGAATGCCAGGAAAATGAATGCATCAGTGAATGAATCAATAGATAAATAGTTATTATGGGCAGCTAGATGGTACAGTGAGAAAAGTGCCAGGCTTGAAGTCAGGAAGATCCATATTCCTGACTCCAAATCCAACTTCAAATCCAGCCTTTCTGTGTGTGATTTTGACCAAGTCACTTCACTCTGCCTCAATTTCCTCATCTGTAAAAACAAGTTGGAGAAGGAAATGGCAAAAATTCCAGTAACTTTGCCAAGAAAATCCTCAGTGGGGTGATGAAGAGTCAGACAACACTGAAAAGTGACTGAACACACAAAGGCTGGTAGAGAAATTATATAACCAAATCTGTGCTTAAGAAGGATTAGGCTGGCAGTGCTGTGAAGGGCAGATTGGAGCAGAGATGAGGAGATCTGTTAGGATCTTAATATAATAATCCAGGCAGAAGCCAATCAAGCTTGTGAGCTGTGTCCTTAGGTGGTGACAGTGGGGAGAGGGAGGAGGAGGAATATGTGTAAAAATTGGCAGAATCAATCTGAAAGACTTGGTGATGGGTGGAGAGGCGACATGAAATAGGAGCAATGAGGAGTCAGTGAAAGCTTGTACAAAGGGGAGTGACATGCTCCAAAATAATAGGTTAGCCAGTTGAAGCTGCTGGTTTAGGGCAAATTGGACAATGGGAGTGTTAAGAGTCAAGAGGCAGGGTAGATGGCATAGACAATAGAATGCTGAGCTGAGGCAAAAAGCCCCAGATCCAACTCACGCCTCAACCACTTCCTAGCTGTGGGACTCTGGGAATGCTTCTCTCTGACCTTCATCTTCCCTGTCTGTAAAATGGGAATGATACTAATAGCATCTGCTTTACAGCAATGTAAAGTTTAATGTAGATTAAAAGTTTAAAGTAAAGTTTAAATGAGATGATATTTCAAGAGCATTCTGCAAACCTTAACACATTATATAAATGCTAGCTGTTAATTATTATTCTTTTCCAGAAGACCTGTTAGGAGGTTATTGCAATTGTCCAGGGAATAAAACCAGGAAAGATCTGGTCTGAGAAGGCAGCAGCTGGGAATGCTCCCTTAACTTATTAACTTTACTTCTGCCTTTTTTTAGTTTTAGTTTAACCTAAATTCTCTACATTTATCAGGGTCACCTGAACCAGGCTGCGTTAAGAGATTATATAGTTCAGATAAAACTTATTCTTTTTCTTCTCATTCATGTTCTTGTTGCTCTGATTGTGGTTCTCCTCTTTCTCCTTTCCCTTCCTTTTTCTTTTTCCCTTCCCCTTCCTTTTGTCTTTCCCCTTTCTCTTCTCCTTCTCCTTCCTTTTTTGTTGGTTGCTATTGTTGTTATTGTTGTTCTTCTTCCCCCTCTTCCTCTCCATCATCATCCTCATTTATCCTCTCCATCATCCTCAATCATCCTCTCCATCATCATCATCATCATCTTCAATCATCCCCTTCATCATTATCAATCACCCTCTCCATCATCCTCAATTATTTTTTCCATCATATCATCATTCTCAATAATCCTCTCCATCATCATCATCATCATCATCATCATCATCATCATCATCATCATCATCATCATCATCATCATCCTCAATCATCCTCTCCATCATCCTCAATCAAATTCAATCATCTCCATCAACATCCTCCTCCTCATTATCCTTATGATCCTCTATCCTCCTCCTTTTCTTCCCCCTCCCCTTCTTGCTCCCTCTCTTTTCCTCCTCTTCTTTCCTCTTCCTCTTGTTCTTCCTCATCCTTTTCCTCTTCCCCATTCTCTTCCTATTCCCTTCCTCTTCTTTTTCCTCTTGTTCCTCTTCCTCTTATTCTTTATTTTAGTCATTTCTTGAATGACAAAATCTTTAGTCCACTTATTATTCCCTGGGTGATCTTCCTAAAATGTAGTTACTGAAGAAGACAGGTGACTTGGACTAGCAGAAACTGAACACATAACTTGACCTTTCTTGGAAACTCCATTACATGGCCCTAGGAGATGTATGTTTATTTGCTTTTAAAAATTGGGTCAGCTTTTATTATTTCTTTAAAATAAAACACCACTTTGTCCAACTCAGAATGTGGTTAAGCTCCTCTGACAAAATTCATGTAAATAGATTTCCCATGAGCCATTGCAAAGATCCTCAGGAACTTCATGCATAATGGAAACTTATGTGAGTCTGCTGTTGCTTCAGGCAGGTGCCTTTTCAGTGCTCTTTGTGGGCTTTTCTTGTGATTTGATGTTCTCTCAGATGTCTGAGTTCAATGAGCAGTCTGTCATCTGATATGATTTCAGTTTAGGACTGGAAAGCTCAGTCAAAAACTATTTTTTTAAAGGATAGAGTGAACTTTTTTTTTTCTTTTCAGAATTAACTGAGTAACCATAACACACCCAAGATGGATATTAAGAAAAAAGATAAACCTTATCACACAAGAAAGAACTAATTCTTTGTTTAAACAGACATCTTGTGGAAGTTAACCACATCATTCTAAGGCCATGAAATATGACTCTACTTAACGTTCATAAATTTACTATGAGATTTGTTGTATGAATTGATGACCATTACATCATCCAAGTTAATCTTGATTTAGACTGAGTTCAGGCTGAGATTGATATATAAGAATGCCTCCCCTCTAGAGACATTTTCTGTGTTGAAAGTCAACCTAGTAAACGCCGGCATCTAAGAACAGACCACCTACACAGGATGCCTGACATCGTGAAGAAAAGTTGAAAGCTTAGTTGATAACGCAGGTGTTCAAACAGGTGAGTAGGAATTTTTGTGTCTAGGTCAAAACATTTTAAGCATTTATTAAGTGTAAGTGCCAGGCACCGACAAGTGCTTTACAAATGTTATCTCATTTGATGCTGACAAAAACACGGAGAGGTAGGTGCTATTATTATTATCCCCATATGACAATTGGAGAAATAAAGACAGACTGATTAACTGACTTGTTCATGGTCATGCTAATAAGCGTCTGAAGCCAGATTTGAACTAAGTTTTCCTGACACACCGGCCCAATGCTCCATCCACGGAGTCACCGACTGAGTTGGGGGTGGGCAGTGCATAGCAAAGAGACAGAAAGTCCTTTTCCGCCATGTGATCATAGAAAGTTATTTAATTCTTTGAGTCTCATTATTTGCAAAAATGGGATAGTTCTTTGTCCCTGTAGCTCAAACCACCATCATAAGGTTTTGAAATGAACTATATGTAGGCAAGGAGTTTTATAATCACAAGAAACCATAAAACTACCAGCAAATCTTAGTTCTGCTGGTCAAGTTAGAAGACACATGATAAGGAAAAATATTTGTCCTTGTTGCTAGTCCTTATTCTGCATGTTTCTTGGGATGTACTGGCAAAGTTGGGGCCAATGGCCATGTATCTATTTGCCATTATATAACAGCAATTCAATTTTGAAATATATGTTAGATTTAGGCCTGGTAAAGAATTGAAGTGTCGTAGGAAGAACTGAAGTTCCTCTATCTTAAGTGCTCAGAGAAGACATCTTCTCCCTAGAATACAGTAGAAACTTGGCCAAGTTCATTATTGGGATGTGTATCTGACTATACTATCTTTTTGCTATTGTTGTTATAGATATTTACGTTTAATTATTTAGTCATGTTGAAGTCTTTATGACACATTTTCTTTTTTTATTAAAGCTTTTTTAATTTTCAAAAAATTTGCATGAATAATTTTTCACAATTAACCCTTGCAAACTCTTATGTTACAATTTCTCCTCTTCCCCCTACTCCCTCCCCTAAATGGCAAATAAATATGGTAAAAATATATGTTAAATCCAATATAGACATACATATTTATATAATTATAATGCTGCACAAGAAACCTCAAATCCAAAGGGGAAACAAGGAGAAAGAAAATAAAATGCAAGCAAACAACAACAAAAAGGGTGAGAATGCTATGTTGTGATCCATACTCAGTTCCCACAGTCCTGTGTCTGGGTGTAGATGGCTCTTTTCATCTCAAGATCATTGGAACTGTCTTGAATCATCTCATTGCTGAAAAGCACCACATATGACCCATTTTCTTGACAAAGATACTGCCATTTCTTTCTCCAGTGGATCACCTTTTGTCAGGACTCACCATATGACCTTTCCATCTTGCATAAGTCTCCATAGTTTCATTGAGTTAGGCAAGCCCCTTGCTCGTGACAAGGCAGTGACCCAGAAGGGATTGTCCTTTTAATGCAAGGAGTTTTTTCTTCTAGGGAACATAGTGAGAGAGATAATTCCACAAGCTCCAATCAAGCAATAAACAGTGCCTACAATGTACCAGGCACTCATTGCTATTTTATTTCCTTTTTCTAGGAAGGGGCAGTTTTGTGAACTGCTAGAATTCAAGATGGCAAGGATCAAGTCCTGCCTTTGGCACATAGTGTTTATGTATCTCTGGGCATGTATGTTTATGTAACTCAGGCTCTCTAAGGACATAAGCTGCTAAGAAGATGCAGTGGTAAGGAGGAGCTCCCCATCTCTGTCTCTTATAGGAGGTACAGCTTCCAGGGCTTTGATTGTATCCTTGCATTTCCTCCTACCATGATAGATCCTATCATGGTATATACTGCATGGGATGGGTATGTAATTGCTGAAATTCGTTAGGATTGATAAAGCTTGATAAAGGAGATTTGTTATTATTATTATTATATTGTATATATATATGTACATATATATTGTAAATACATATATGTGAATATTTAATATATGTATATTATTATTATGTTTTAAAGAATAAATTCAAGGTATATCCCAAGAAGCTGAATTAACTGAAAGTTAAAATATGTTGGGAAGACGGACTCCTTTGACATAGTGCGATTTCAGCCTTTTTCAAAGATCACAAGACCATCACAAGACTGTAGATCTCAAGCTGGAAGTACTCTACTGAACCATGTAGGTTGGTTGCACGGACAAACCCTGCCTGCTAATGTTATTGGACACTGTTCCCACTTGCCAAAGGACAAGTATCCTCGATTTCCTTGAGTAGCTTGCTATCAGTGGCCCGGCTCAGCAATCTGGCTGAATTTTATTCTCTGATCTCCATAGGTCTATGTCAAAACTGATGAGAAAACTATTTTTATAAGAGTACAATCCCAAATAAATCAAGTTGTGCTCCTCCTTCCCCTTCATTCATGTACACAAAACATCAAATTTAATTTAGTGTGTGGCTTGCATCTATAAGAAGAGTTTTAAAAAGCTTTTCATTAAAAGTAGAGGATGCATTTCGAGAGAATAATTAAATGCATCTGAAACCTAGAAGATAAAAAGAGATGAAGAATTTGTAATAAAAACAGCCCAGCCTTATCCCTCCTTTCCCCCAAGATTAAAAGTGACTGCCGGTGGGAGATAGTGTAGCCCTTTCACATAGCCGCATCCGGAGAATTTTAAATGCTTTACTTGGGAGATTCTGTCCCTTTGCCTGGTACCCACTGCAGGAACAAGGCCCCGGAATGACTAAGACCCCAGGTCAAGAAGCATGACTTTTGAGGTGATATTCTGTTTATTTTGGTATTGTGCCAGATAAGAAATAATAGGGAAGTTTTCTGGAGAAAGCTTGAGCCTCCAGGTTCTACCGTGGAGGGTCCCATCTTCTGCCTCTGCAGGGATTTTGATATCTTTTATGCTCTCTCCCACTTGGGCATCTTCCAGACTCCCTTTGTTCTAGCTCCTGCCCTTCTGCTTTCACATAGCAGACCTGCTGCTCTTGAAAGCTTCTGCTTCTTCTCTTCCCCTGCCCCACAGCTAAATATATCAACTGAGTAATCTATACCTGCTACAATTGGACTCAGTTCTTAGAATCTAACTTCCTTAATTTTCGAAAACAACACACCCGTCCAAAGCCCTCATCTCTTTGGGGTTTCTGCCATATTTGACATGGATGGTCAACCTTTCCTAGAAAAAAGAACCCTTCCCCTTTGGCTTCCACAATACAATAATACTCTATCAGTCCCTCTTCTTCTTGTCACATACCAATGGCCTCTGTGTCCATTCGTTCCTCTTCCTGATTTGTAGCTTGGGGGATTTCTCAAAATTGTGTTTCTAACTCTCTCCTCTCTCTTCCTTTTCCTTTCTCTCCCTTCTCCTCTACTTTTTCTTTATTCTCATCCCCTCTCCTCTCCTCATTTCTACTCTCCTCTGCCCTTCACTTACTTTCCCATCTGTTTGTATTTCTGTCTCTGTGGTCTCCTTTTATCTGTCTCTCTCTCCATCTCCATCCATCTCTCTGAATTTCTGTCTCTGTCATCTCTCTGTCTCTCTGTCTCTGGTCTCCCGGAAGATCTAATGGTCCAGAGGTTCCATGTGATCAGACATACACAATCCCTTACTTGAAAAGATTCCTTTGGGTTTCTATAGTTACCTATGTGGAAATCACATGGCTCCACTCCTGGACACCACTGGGGATAGGTTTAGAGAGCCAGCTCGGCTCTCCCATCCCTCTCCAGCACAGTTAGAAAGAGCACTCCGTTGTGTAAGGTGGATGAGGATGACACACAGGCTTTGGGGACTTACACACAGAAATTTCTGTGTAAGGCAGTTAAAGGGAAAGCAAAAGGTCCATAAGCCCAAGTTATTCCCTGACCGGTCTGGCTCTCCTCAAAGCAACTATACCAACATCTCAAATTCCGTCTCTGTGGACAGCAGATCTTGTCTCCAAATAGAATAGAGTTTGGTTTTTGTTTTTCATACACATAGCTTTTATGAAAAATAAATATAGGACTAGAATGCTTTGGGAAATCAACCAGCTTTGGAGGAATCAACCAATGAATCAACAAGCATGGATTAAGGGTGTATTAAGACCTATTATATCAAGTGCCAGACATTGAACTAGATGCTGGAGGTGTCTTATATACAATAAAGAAGCCATCCCTACTCTCAGATTTAGCTTACTTCTAAGTTACTGTTCAGTCGTTTCAGTCTCTTTGTGACCCCGTTTCTGGTAAAGATACTGTAGTGGTTTTTGCTATTGCTTTCTCCAGCTCGTTTTACAGATGAGGAAACTGAGGCAAGCAGGGATAAGTGACTTGCTCAGGATCACACAGCCAGGAAGTGTCTGTGGCCAGAAGATAAGTCTTCCTTCAAGCCCAGCACTCTATCTACTGCTCTATCTAGCTTCTAAATTAGGTACATTTAATTCCACCACAAAGGGCTTTTGGAAATCTTGACTGTGAGTGAATGATCTTTTAAATTCCCCAATAGCCATATCAGCAGCAAGGGTTCAGTGAAAAATCTTTGGATGCTGGAGGGGATCTGTGAGTTTTGAATTCATGGCAGAAAAACGCAAGATAAAGTCACAGTAGTAACTGCTAGACCCTTAAAATGGGGAAGTGGCAAAAGATGGGTGGGTCTTATGGTACCTCTAGCAAGGAGGGACTGAGACTTTGTTCTATGGTGGGGTGAATTTACCTGTGAAGATGGCTCTCCATAGGTTTTCATTCATTGTCTTCTGGCAACCCACAGTACTGTCCACTGAGACTGACCCCCACGCCGCTCCCATGGCCTCCCAAGGTCCTGTCACCATGATGTGGTGCTTCTTTCTTAATATTTGCTATTCACACATTAATTTTCTTGCAAACGGAGGTGGACTTTGGAACAGCTACCTGTTCTTATTGGGCAAGACTCCACCTGCTTATCACAGAGCAGGGCCACCATTTCTCCCCTTCCTTAAATGCATTTGCCCTGGAAAAATGACTCCTAGTTATGGCTCTGGGAAGCTCCGCCGTTGCCCAGCCTCTGCCTTTCACAGGTCCATTTGTACTTCCTCTCCCTACCATAGAGCTCCTGTACTTCTCAGGCTCTATGAACAGATCCTTTAAGGCAGACCTTAGAGAACTTTTTTTTAAACAAGGTGACATGCTAGCTGGAAGCAGCTCAACAGGACACTGAGACACCCTAATCTCCCTCTGGCCACGGCCACAGACAAGCTACAACACTTCCAGTTCCCTTGGGAGAGCTGACTGGCTGCTTCTCTGTATTCTTCACCACACTTCTCACAGTGTGAAGCACATGGTGAACATGCAAAAATTTGTCTAATGAGTGGCAATCAATATATTCCAGAAATCCCTAGGTAGGTTCATGAATATAAGAAAGTAAAGGATGCAATGACTTCTCAGCTGGTTGTATCTGTAAGTTCTCAGGTCTAATATAGTGAGTTTTTTTTTTTTCTTGTGCAAGGTACTTGATTTAAATCATGATGCAGAATACTTATAGCCAGTTTAAGTCATGGAAAAAGAAAAATTAATTTGTGTTGGACCTCAGTACACATAAAATGGTACAGATAAGCATTAGTGTAGTAATTGATTATTATATAATTAATAACGCAAGACTAATAATTAATATAGATAAAATAATCAATAAGATAATACAGATATTTATGTAACATAAAATGTAGATAAAATATAAAATGCTTTTTAAAAATTGAGAGAATGAGAGAAAGAGAAAGAAAGAGACAGAGACTGAGACAGAGACAGAGACAGAGAGACAGAGAGACAGAGACAGAGACAGAGACAGAGACAGAGAGATCAGTAATACACCTGATTCTCATGAGGGCATGGAGGGCATGGCAGAAGTTAATGTTTTAGGGATCCCTGTCTAAAGCATCATGAAATTATTAGATTAAAATAAAAGTAAACTTAAAGTAGCTAAATATAAAAGACTGAATTCCCTAAAAATATAATCCCCCCAAATGCTGCAAAATGATACTGCCATTTATTATTAATTGCACTCTCTAATCATTCTGATGCCAAAATCTACATGCGTACAAAATGTCATGGAAATTGGATTTGCTTCTGTTTGCTACAGCTGCCTCCTCTGCCGCCAAACTGAATGTACCAAGTTCTGGGGACCAAATGGGAGAGGAAGAGGGAGAGGGAGAGAGCCCTCCTCTTTATAAGAAGCTTCCTGACGCTAAACCCCATAGCCTTTCTCCCCTTCCTTATATTCCTGGGACATCTTCCCCCCACGGGGATGTCTTTAGCTTAGTTGGCTGGTGCCTGGGGTTAATGAGACCAGAATCACCATGTGATCCCCACGGAGTGAGCTTCTTTCTATTCCATCACTCAGACTGCATCCTGTGTCTTGACCAACCAGCTCATTGATGGATGCCAGTGGTCACTAAGGAGACCAGACCAAAGAGGGCTACTAAATACTATACTAAAAGAATATGGAGCTATAATGATGGATGGAAAAAGCACCACAAAATATGTTTGAAGTGCTAGGGGTAACCAGGAGAAATCAGCTTTCTTCTGGTGGGAGAGACCTTAGAACTCAGGGCACAAGAGCGCGTCCAAGGAGAGATGCTAGCACATCATTATCTGTTTTTGTGTGATGGAAGAGACCCTTAGAAAATGTTGTGATAGAAATACTTCTGGGGGGAGGAGTGGGGTGGTCTGGGACAGAAGAGCTCACCTGGAGTATGGCTATGGACGTCAGAAGTAGACACCATTTAGCAGGTTCCCTTTTTCACTGGAATTTCTTAGTAAATAGACACAAAGCTCAGTTGTTTCTAGCTGCTGAAAAATTACAATGCTGTCAGTTCTCCCTAAATTTTTTGCACCTGGGTGCAAAGCTCTAGTTGCCCCACCCTAATTACAGACGTGGCAGAGTTACACTGTTTTAAGATTCAGGTCAGCCAGTCTAACCTCTTCATTGCACATGAAGATTTGGAGACCTAAAAAAAAAGGAAATGAATTATTCAATTATTTCATGGTCGAAGTAGAAGGAGAACTCCAGAGTCCTAACACGGAGGAACCCATGCTACTTCCTCCATGACACGCAGCTTCTTGTGAAAAGGCTAATAAGCAACCCCAGCCTCAATGGAGGAAAAAGCCCTTCTGACATCGAGTTAAGAGCATAATCATTAGAGATGAGGGACAGCCAGCATCTTTACTCTTCCTTCCAAATACATCCTTATTGAACCAGACTTTACTTGGATGTTAATATAAAGACTTTAGGGTGTTAATAGCTTTATTTTTAAAGTTTTATTTTTCATTATTAACGACAAATCCATTGACTAAATTAACATATCAGATGAAACCATAAAACTCAGAATAACTTAGATCTCTGAAGATAATTTATTCATTAAATTAGAACTTTTAAATACAGGCAAACGAGAAAATAACTATTATTAAAATGTTCCAACCAAATTGCTGCTTATCTTACACTATGCTAATTAGTAACATCACCCAAAATTCACTCTTCCGCAACAATCAGAGAAACTCAGAGTTTATAGGAAGGGGAGGGGGGATATCATTAATGGAGGGGATAGATAATAAATCTTAAGGTCTGAGTTCAAGTTTCATACTTTGGGAAAACATGATCAGACTCTTAAATCCTTTTCCCCTCCCTTTTGTACAAATAAGAAAAACTCTAGCAAGAGTGGTGACAGAAAAAAAAAATACTGGAGAGCTCTGACATTAATTAGTTTCTTGACTAAGAGCAAAGTGACTTCAACTTTCCCATTCCTAATTTCATCTGCAAAATGAGATTTTTTAAAAGAAAATTTCTCAGAGGGATGCTGTGAAGTGCTAGGTAAATTTAAGTTATTGTTATTCTCACCAATAGAAGAAGAATAGCAGCCCCCAAATATCCTAACAATGATATCTAAATACAGCAACACCTCCTTTATTCAGCGATCAAGCAACCTCAATTTTTCTAGGAGATCCAAAAGCCTAAAAACAAGGGTTCTGAATAGCCAATTCTATACTACAAATGCATAGTATTAGAGGTGTTCACAAAAAAAAATGATAAGATGGGGATAATTTTTCCATTAGGTAGCTAAAGAAACTGAGGCATTAGAAAAATCAAGTGATTTGGTCAAAGTCACACAGAAAAAATGGGGATGATGATTAAAATCCATATTGCTAGCACAATGGAGTGACATAAAATTTTGTGGACCAGCAAGCCTGAGCCACATCTGTCATGTGATGCTTTCACACTTCATTCCCATCACTATAGGGTGAATCTTTACGAAGCAACAATAACAAGTACTGAATGAGACACACCCCATCCCCACTTTGCAGATGATAAACTGAGGTCCAGAGAGAGAGACAAAGACTTGTCTCTTATAACATGGCTAATACATTGATTTTGGCTTGCCTTGGTTCCATTATTTTCTCAAGCCTTAGAGTATTTGTGGAGAAAGAAATTAGCATTAAGAATTTAGACCTGGCAGATCCCTTAAGAATCAATTAGTCCAACTTCTCCATCTACTGAGCATTCCCCAAGTCAGATACTTTGCCCGTGGAGACATGGCTAAGATGTGTCAGAGATGAGATTTGTACCCAGGCTTGATGGGAAATAAGCAACAGAGAGATTAGGGTCCATCCTCCTCCCTAAACTCCAAAGGATTGTAGGATTGATGGGAAGTGATGGAGGTTAGATGATATGGAGCCATTCTTTTGATTTTTGTGTTTTTGTTTCCCACCTCAAGCTCTTTGCATCTGAGGAAGTAGAACTCTCTAAATGGTATCACGTCTCCCTGATGTCCTGATGGTACTCTTTGAGAACCAAAGGTAAACAACATAAATAAAATCTTTTCAGCTTTGAGAAATAGCACCCAACTTGGAGTCAAGAAGACCTGAATTCATTTTCTGTCTCAGATATTTGCTAGGAATGTGACTCTGGTCAAATTATTATACCTGTTCTGTGCCTCAGTTTCCCCATCTGTAAAATGAGGGGCTTGGAAGTGAAAGTCTTCCAACTTTGAATCTATGATCCTATTTTACTTATTTTTTGCTGGCAGTCACCTCCAGACCATGCGGATGCATTACAAAGGTACTTTTGTGAAAGAAAACAATTGGCCCAGATTTTCTTAAAGTTAGGGTGACCGTGCTCCTGAGCCCTGAGTTCACCTTGCTAAATTGGCAGCAGAGCTAATTTTTTTCTCTGATTATTAAAGCATTCACTGTTTCCTTCACATTCAACTTCATGAACCATTAACATCATGGACTCCTATTATTTCAAGGTCCCAACGGGCCTATTCTTTTCACTCCAGGCTGACCAGGTGCCCCAGCTTTGTGTCTCCCTCCACAGAAGGCTTTTCTTAATGCAACAGCCAACTGAGAATCTCAAATTGCTTTGGAAAACCATTCCAACACAGCCGCTTATGTCCCTTTGAGGTAAGTAATTAGCAAGAATGATGCTTAATGAGGGAAAATGGACCTGGTTAAAAACCACAGCCTAACAACAGGTGTGTGTGTTATTTTCAATTTACTTCCCAGCCCTGCTGATCCGCTATTGTTTAATCTCACCCAGATCTCCTCCCCGCCTGCAGCACTGGTTTTTTCTGCATAATACTGACATTTATAGAGCTACAAACTTCAAAATTTGCAATATGCTTTAAAAAGACAGAATCTCATTTGACCTTCACAATGACCTTATAAAGAAGATATTGCAGATATTATTATTCTTCTCATTTTATAGATGGGGAACTTGAGACTCGGGCTGTTAAATGGCTTGTGCAGGACCACACAGCTTTGGAAGGCTCGGAGGCAGGGTTTTAAACAGGTTTTGCTGATTCTAGGGCCAGTTTTCCATCACTGGTTTGTTGCTTACTGTCCATTTTCAAAGACACCAACATGATATCACTATGCTAGAGTTGGGTTGTAGCGTGTCCTACTGTAGCTGATCAGACCAATATAAGCTCGGAATGCTCAGCCTCAGTTTGGACAACATTGGGGAGGATTCTCTCACTTTGTGCATCTCTTGTTTCTTCTGAGCTAATTCAATTCTGCTTTGCTCACAGAGCACAGCATCCTCTCTGATGAGGATCATGCTGGGCGGTCCTGTACCAGTGGCTCCCGTTTCTACTAAAGTTCTTGAGAGCATCCTTGTACCACGTTTTCTGACCACCTTGTGAGCGTTTGTCCTGTGTAAGTTCTCCATAAAATACTCTTTGGGGCAAGTGTACATTTGGCATTAAATGATTGAGCCCAAAGGAGTTGTGTTCTTTACAGCAGAGTTGGAATGTTTATCACTAACTCAAAAGAGGATCCAGTCCATCAAGTCACAAAATGAAAGAGGATTTAATGGAAATATCAGGAAATGGACACCCAGTGACATATATTGATTTTTCTAGGGATGAACAAATAATTTCTATAGTAGAATTTCAAAATAGGATGCATAACTCACTGCTGGAAAGTCTTAAAGCAGGGAGGGAGCTTAAAAGTTATCTATTTTGGACTCCTATATCATGTAGGGATCCTTCCTACTGCATCCAGCCTTCATTATCTACTGCTTGATACAGGTGTGACGTTGAGTGAATCACCTTTCTCAGCCTCAGTTTCCTCGTCTGTAAAATAGGAGCATGGACTAGGCAATGTCCAAGATCCCTTCCACCTGTAATTCCTAAGATACTAATGTTAGTTATAGGGAGTTCTGTTGCCACAAAGCAACCCATTCTACTTGTATACAACTTCAAATTGCTTGCAAATTCATTTTTTTTATCAGTCAAAGCAAGTTTCCCTCTATGGGACCTAATTCTGCCTTCTGGAGTAACTCCTTCCTATTTAAAGACAGCAATCATCTTGCCACCTGTTTTTCTCCCAACTGATTTCTAAAGCCCTTCATCATCCCATTTGTCCTCTTGTGGGTATATTTAAGTTTATAAACAATAGTAATAGTAATATTAAATAGTTGACAATTATATAGCATTTGTTTACATGATTTCATTTAACCCTTTACATCAGAAGTGCCAAATACAAGGCAATACTCCCAGTGCAAAAAAAAAAAAAAAAAGTAACTGGGAAATATTTAACAAAATAAATAAACAATATAGATGTTTATTTTGGGTTTTCTAAGTCATTATGGACCCTGCAGGGATCCACATGTATGGTTTAGTGGCTCCCATTTTGGGGTTTGACACCACTCTTTTACCTTATCTCATTACACCTGATGAGCTGAATAACCATGTGAAGTAGATCATGAAGATAATATTTTTATTTAACAGGAAAGGAAACTGACTCTCAGAGAGTTAAATGACTTGCCTATAGATCTAGGGCTACTAAGTTCCAAGACCAGATTTGGACTCAGTTCTCTCCTGCTATAGGTTCAATGTCTTTTTTTCATTATACCTTGATCTAAAAAAAAATGGCACCCAGAATTAAACAATGTGTGGGTCTTAGTTAACTCTCTTTCTTCCCTGCTTCTTCAGTGAATTTGTATCAGCCCTGGACCCAGATGTCTCTGGAGAAGAAAATGTAGGCTCCTGACTTTGCACAGACCTCCCTGACTTAAATGCACTTGCATGTCACGGCATCGCCTCCCTGAGGTCCCTCTCCTTTTTGAGAATGAAGAACAAACAATTAACACCCTTTCCAGTAACTCTTATATCCTAGAGGCAGACAGAAGGATGAGAGCATCTTTGGGATGAAGGAAAGGATGGAAGCCAATGAAACTGGGATGATTAGATAAGGCCTGGACACTTTTCTCATGGCAGTTTTCTCCTTCCCTTTCTTACTGAACAAGTCTGACTCAGAGACTCCCCAAGTCTTCTTGGGGAACCAAAGGAAAAAGATAATTTTCCATAATGGTTTAACACCCACTCTTCTTCTGTTATCTTAATCACTGTTTCTTTTAAGAGAATTTGAAAAGATACGCTTCAGTGGATCATTTTTTCTCTCACAAGTTTGAAGTTAAACTCTCCCTGATTGACAGCAAATGTCATTAAAACCAAACTAAAAACAAAGACTCAATGTAGACAAATAATCAGGTATTAATCTCCATCATATTCTTGGGTTCAGCGATTCCAATTTGTGCGCCCCAGATTTTTTACATCGGTGCCAAAAAAAAATTGCTTTGCTGTGATTAGTTTATAGCCATCAGTAATATTATTTAATAATTCCTTGGTCTTACAGCTTATGCTCATGAGAAGAGCTGTAGGAAGGAGATTCATTTGCATAAGAACAGATACCTTTCAAAGGCCTGAATCCATATCCCGCCTTTACCCAGACTTTCCTAATCCCATATTCTTTGGTCCACTTAAAAATTAATTCCTTTTCTAATTCAAGAATTCAGGAAAATGAGGCTGAACCAAGGCTTCCCTTTGTTGAGATCTATTGAATACTTTGTGTCCTTCATACTTTATCTCTAAAATAAAGTCTATTATTTTTCATTCTATAGAGCGGGCTTTTCTTTGTTCAAACCTGGTTCTGACACTTCCTAGCTCGGTCGTTTTAATCTATTGAGCGACAGTAATATCTGAACTATCTAGGATGATATTGTATGCAAAGAGTTAAAAGTGTCAGCTATGGTGATGACGCTTAGTTGTGTGACTTGGACATGTCCCCAAACTTCATTTGCCTTTTCCATAAAATGGGAATAAGCAGCTCCAGGCTCACAAAGATAAAATGGGATGGTACTTGTAAAGTGCTCTGAAAATCTTAAAGTTCCATATAAATGAGGTTGAGGATGTTATTATTATTAATATTGTTTATATGACCTTGGATAGAAACTCTCAAGTGTTCAGGCATTCCACCATACTGGATGCTTTACACCCCAAGGGAAGGTCCAGACTCCCAGAATTCTATTTGTTTCCATAGTCAGCTCTAGGGTAAAGGTCACTTACAAATAACCAAGGCTCAGTGGTCTGACCACTGTGGAGTTATCCATTCCCCAGATGACATCCATCACACTTGCTCATTCTATAATTATTCAGTGAGCAAACAGAGTCCTTCATTCCACAAGACTCTTAATCCAGTATTAACATTTCACTGGCAATTAAATTTCAACTCTTACAGAGTAGAAATTGACCTCATAAATCAGGGCATATTCTGGACCAAAATCCAAAATAAGTTTAGTTCAAAAACTTGAAAGGGGGAGGGATGCTGTGGGAGATCCGATGTCCAAAGTAAACCAGGATAAAAAGATAAGCCGTGATTGTTTCACTTTAATTAGCATGCGAGGGATTCATGCATTCCCTGGTGGTGCTAGTTCCCAACACCACAAAACCGGGGAGCTGATGGCTACCAGTGACTGGTTTTGTGCCTTTCTCTGCTTCCTCCCAGAGTTATGTGAATCTGCTGGTTTCCTGGGGGAGTTCTTCAGGATCTTGGAAGGAAGACGCTATCTGTGATGAGACCTTAGTTTTGGAATCCCCTTCCTTCCTGGACCAACTGGAATAGAAGCTGTTGACTTTATTTTATTCAGTTTTTACCCAACAACTGAGAAACCACTGGCTTATTACTGATAGTAAGGTGAAATTTGCTCACAGTTTTATTTAGTTTTCCATTTCCCTGGATTTTAAAAGACTCAGCAGAAGGCATTCTCAATGTATGGCTTTTTTTTTTTTTTTTTTTTGCTGAAGAGCTTTTCTTTTCTTCCATCTTTAAAAAGAGTTTTGCTGTGAAGGTTTTTTTCTTTTTTAGTTCTTTGTGCTTCCAGAAGTGATGGTGACTGGATACATTTTTTAAAAAATGAACATGAATACATACAAAACATGTGGTACTCACTGCTCCAAAGTGCAGTCAAAGCTAAAATTAGCAACTAGTTTTTAATCCCAAACAGGAGTAGAGGAACGACATTTAAAAATTTCTAGGATAAATGATTAAATGCATTTATTTGAAAAATATTTCACTTTAGTGATCTGTAAGGATTAGTTAAGATATTTGAATGTTTTCATTGAATGATTTGGGGGGAGGGCCTGTAGCTCTGAATTTATTGGCACAAGGATCTCTCAGGATGGACACTCCCTCCACCAGGCAGACCAGCAGCTGGACAAGTCATAGAGTGTCAGGGAGTCTTGTGAGGTCCTGAGAGTTGAAGCGACCTTTGGTCGTAGCAGCTGACTTGTCAGAGAAAGCACTTGATCTCAAGTCTTTATGTCAAGACTTCTCACTCTTTATTACACTGCGTAGGCTGCCCTTCCTTTAAAAAACATGTTTACTCATTGGACATTTACTAAACAATTTGTATATCCTTCCTTTGAAAAACATGAATGTTTACTCACTGGACATTTACCAAACATTTTTTATGTCCTTCTTTTAAAAAACATGAATGTTTACTCACCGGACATTAACTAAACATTTTTATATTCAATGAATTTTGCTAAACTCAGTGATGAATAAAGTGCCATCTTTGCCCTTAAGGAGCTTACAATCTAATACTAATATTATGTGCCAAGATAAGCATAAGACAAATTCAAAGAGGGTAAGTGCATGGAAGAGAACAAAGCATGGGGGAGGGGGAGGTGCTGTGGGAATCAGAATAGCTCAGTTCAAATCTCAGCTCTGCCTTGGATAAGCTCTGAGATTCTGAGTAAAGCATAGAGCTAAAGCTGGAAGGGACCTAGGAAGCAACCCCATGCAACCTTCCTAATTTACAGAGGAGGAAACCAAAGCTAAAAGGTGAAGTCACCTAGCTATAAAATGAGGAGATTGGGCCAGATGATCTTCAAAGTCTCTTCCAAATCTACAATCCTGGGAAATAGGTATGTATATGTAAGTGCAATTACTAATTGAAATAAAATTATTTTATCTAAATATTTTATCTTAAAAAAAGCCAAACCAAAACCCAATATACTTACTTCAATATCCCATGAAACACCACAAATCTGTGGACTCAAACGAGGTAATTCCTCCATTAGTACAGATATAACTCATGTCTTTTCATATTGTACAGTTCTTATCCATGGCCCCCCCAGATCTCTACAGAGGATCCATAGTCTTTCTGTTGAAGCTTTCACATTTCCAAGTTACCAACAGAACACACAGTTTGTGTCTTTGACTTTCCTTATGCCATTTGATTGGCCTGATCCTTCACTGATCATATATTTACTCAATGACATATATGTATATATACATATGTGTATGTATCTCTATAGATCTCTTTCATATATCTCTCCATATATCTATATATAAAATCTCTATATCCATATAGATATCTCTTTATGTTTATCTATATCTATATCTTGTGCCATTTCTTAAGCGTGGATCATCTCTAGAAGCAGGTTGAAGCTTTTTTAGGCAAATCACATTTTTAGTTTCTTCATCCATAAAATATGCGGGTTAGATCGTATGACCTTCACGCTCTTGATAGTCCTAAATCCACAATGCTATGATGTTCCACGAGGAAATAAAATCACCTTCACATTTTTTAACCGAATCACATCGTCCCCCTAGACATCATTACCTCTAGTCACTCTAGAATTTCTGGACTTCCACAAGACTTTGTTCCTTGATGACTTTACCCACTACCTTTTGCTTCACACACTCCCTGATCTGTCATCATCCTGTTCTCACCCAGCACCTGCCTAACCCCTGAGATGGCTTTAAAATAAAAAGGTCCCTTCTGGCCGTCTCAGAGTGGAAGGCAGGAAAGACTGGTGACGTTTATGCTTCGGAGCATTCTCTGTGTCTTGGCTTGTGCTCAGTGAGTTTCCTGCTTGCTTGTCCTTGAAGGAGTCCCTCCGGGGCCATCTGAATCCGCTCCCAGTTGGAGGATGTCGTTTTCACAGTTCAGACACTATTGAGAATGAAGTACTTTGGATTTTTGCTGACCCACAGGCCTATGGGCCAGGACAATTCTCTTCTCGACATCCAGGTGCTCAGAATGACAGGCTGCTGTTTATTCAGCTCTCTTTCCCACTTAATTATGATTATTCCTTTAATAGAAAACAAATGCTTAAAATGTGCCAGGTGCTGGTGTGGATAAACTCTAAGTTCCAACCCCAAATTTCCTCCTAGAAATAAGGGTTCCTAGGGCAGTAAAACAGAGAATAACAGTAAGTCATGACTGACTCAGGATCTTTCCTAGATAGTTACTTATTCTATCAGTCTTTTCAGCCAAGTTTTAGAAAGGCCGATTCCATGAGCGATAAGTGGAGTAACTTCTTGGGGGGTTATTCCAGTTGAAAGAGAGGGGTAACAATAATAGTAGACCAAGTGCAGGGATTCCAATCATGTTCAACTGACTGAATTTCTGGGACTAGTTTACTTTCATCCAGTACCTTGAAGGTTACTCAGATGAGCCTGAGGGTTCCTTAGGAAAGTAATTTGCTCCCTGTGTCCAATTTACCAACATGCCCTATAGATCTTTTCTCCAAAACATTTCTCATATCGCCTCTTTTCTTTTTCATTTCGACACTAAAATTATCATTATTAAAAATTATTGATCAAAAGATTGATTGATTCAATACTGAAATTAGTGATTATTTGGAGGGAAAAAAGACTCAGCTTCCTGATGTTTCTCAACTGTATGACCCCAGGAAGGTCACTTAACCCTGTTTGCTTCTGTTTTTCCATCTGTAAAAATGAGCCAGAGTAGGAAATAGAAAACTACTCCAAAATCTTTACCAATAAAATCCCAAATGAGGTCACAAAGAGTCAGGAACCCCTGAAAAAAAGACTAAACAAGAAATTAGTTATTATTTGCCGGTTTCATTGTCTACTATAATAATGACAATAATAATAGCAAACATTTATGTAGTACTCCACGTTTGTTATCTCACTTAATTCTCACAATCCTTTGAAGTAGATGAGGAAGTTGGGGCCAAGAAACTTAACTGATCTGTCCACGGTTACAAACTAGTAAATAGAAGGCAGAATTTGACCTTGGTTTTCCTGAATCTGAGTTCCCTAGTTCCTACACTCTCCAATCTAGCTCTTCAGTTTCTTTCTTTTTAATCCATCCAACATAGAGCCACAGTGCTCTCCAAAGTGGTCCCTCTTACTGTCCCCAATGAATTAAAAAGTGGAATATGCAACCATGGAGCTCACCTCCAACACAACCATTTCTATCCAACTTTCCCTCAACTATGCAAACACCCAAACTTTCCTTCCTTCCTCTCTTCCCCATCATCTGAGATTGGTAGACAAGCTTTGGGAGAACCCAGTGTTCTGTTCCCAGAACACTTCACGGCCATGAAAGGGATCCCTGTCTCAAGTTTCTTTCCCCCAGATCCAGCTGGTAAAGCGATTTTTCTGAAGCACGAGTTTTAAATTCCAATGCTTCCCTATTGACTAAAACGAAATAGCATTTCCTTTTAATCTCTATTTTTGTATAAATTTTATAATATAACATAAAAATATGTATATAGAACTTTAAGCTTTACAAAGTGCTTTATAATTATTATATAATTATGTATGTATATAATGTATGATTTATATAGATATGATTACAATTATAGATCATCACAACAATTCTGCGATATTGGATAGTTATTCCCATTTTACAACTGAGGAAACTAGGTATTGTTATTTCCATTGGAATATTGGATATTGTTATTGTATTGGATATCAATATTCCCCTTTTACAATTGGGGAAACTGAGGCAGAGATCAAGTGATTTGCCCAAGGTCACACAAGTGACTGAGTGTCTAAGACTGGATTGGAACTCATCTTCCTGACTCCTGGCCCAGTACCCAATCTACTTTTGATAGTCCTAACTGCATAGATCTAGATTTAAAAGAGATCTTAGAAAATATTTAGGCATTGGATTATAGATTAGAACTGGAAAAGACCTCAGAGATCAAATCCAATCCTTTTATTCTAGAGATAGAGAAATTGAGTCCAGAGAGGACCAGACTTTTAATTTTATCAGTGCAGGGAGGTCCTCTACCAATGCAGGCAGCTGCCTTCACAACAACCTTAAGTCTTAGATTGTTGCCTGGGTCCCTGAGAGCCTTATTAACTTGATCACAGTCTCACAGCTAGCATTTGCCATCTACCATACAATATTTCTGTCAACATTTATCTATACATAACCTCACAACAACCCTGAGATAGAGGCAGCAGAGATACTACCGCACATTTTCTATTTTATTTTTCATTAAAGCTTTTTATTTTCAAAACATATGCATGAAAAAATTTCAACATTGACCCTTGCAAAACCTTGTGTTCCAATTTCCCTCCTTTCCCTCCACCCCCTCTCCTGGGTGGAAAGTAATCCAATACAGGTTAAACATGTGCATTTCTTCTATAAATATTTCCATAATTATGCTATACAAGAAAAATCAGATCAAAAAGGGAAAAAATGAGAAAGAAAAAAAGCAAGCAAATAACAACAGAGTAAAGATGCTATGTTGTGATCCACTCGGTTCTCACACTCCTCTCTCTGGGTGTAGATGGCTCTCTTCATCACTGAGCAAATGGACCTGTTTTGGTTCATCTCATTGTTGAACACAGCCATGCCTATCAGAATTGATCATCATGTAGTATTGTTGCCCTGTATAATGATCTCCTGATTCTGCTCATTTTATTCAGCATCAGTTCATGGAAGTCTCTCCAGGCCTCTCTGAAATCTCTGGTCATTTCTTACAGAACAATAATATTCCATAACATTCATAAACCACAATTTATTCAGCCATTCTCCACTTGAGGGGCATCCACTCAGCTTCCAGTTTCTGGCCACCACAAAGAGGGCTGTCACAAACATTTCTGAACATATGGGTCCCTTTCCCTCCTTTAAGGACTCTTTGGGATACAAACCTAGTCGAAACACTGCTGGGTCAAAGCGTATGCACAGAATGATAGTCCTTTGGGCATAGTTCCAAATTGCTCTCCAGAATGGCTGGATCCATTCAATTCCACCAACAATGTATCAGTGTCCCAGTTTTCTCACATCCTCTCCAACATTCTGCATTATCTTGGTCTCTTAGCCAATCTGAGAGGAATCACCCACATTTTAAAGAAGAGAAAATGGAAACTCAAAATGACTTGGCCAAGTTTCCATAACCAGTGAGGGTTTTACTAGTCAATATTTGAACCTAAGTGACCCAAGCTTGACATTATTCTATAATAACACTTTTGCCTCCTCTAAAGAGGTATCTTTTCTAAAAATCTCTAATTTTCTTAACCCAAGTTTATTTATTTGCATACTCACTAATTATACATTAATTTACACTTGAAATATTGTTTTGTAGAAATTGTATTTATATATGCCATATATGTTTTAAAAAAAACATAGTAAAAGCAAACACAGGCCTGATTTTCTCTGAGGCAAAATTACAATTTATTGATTATGATTAGCAGTTAATAAAATGGCTCTGGCCTTCTTAGCAAAGCTGGGGATCCAAGTTAGGCTAGCTGTATCTAACCAACAAATTGGGTTAATGGCCCCTCTCAGTGGCCCAGTAAAGTCTGACTCTTTTAAACTTAACCTTCCTATTCACCCACCGCCACAACATTTGGACTTCCTCTGGCTAAAGAAAGACAATCCTGGTTGGTAGAGTTTTTAATGAAGTAATGATTTAAGAGTTACCTCACCTCTTCCCTACAATTTCCTCCTTGGGACACCTGAAGCAATCTTCTGGCAATAGAATTAGTCTATAGTTGTTGTTGGTTCTGTGGTTGTTGTTATTTGTCCTTCCTTCTCCAAGAGGGACCATGACATCAGGAAGTGACACCATGACATACAAGTAAAATGGATTTAAATAAGGGAGGGCAAGGTCACCTGCTTCACTGTCCCCTCCAGGGCCATGAGAGTCCATGGATCAAAACGACTAAAGATACCTTGGATGAAAGGGGAGACTTTGGTCTTTTTAAGCTAAAGTCTTCAACAAGTCTCAGTTTGACAATCTGCAGCTGGGTAAAGTGGAAGGGCCTTCAGGTGTGGTTGATTTTTGCCCCCTCTGACAATTAAGGAAGGCTAATTGCTTTAAGGGGCTTCTCTGGCTCCAGTCATCTTGGCCAGAAAATCCTCACTCTCCCAAAAAGGATCTTCTTCCTCCCCACTTTGCCTTCCCCTAGGAGACCAAATCATCATTAACTTTGACAAGGAGAGGGAAGGACAGAAGAGCTGTTCCCTGGGAAGGGATGCAACCCAAACTGCTTCTTTGTTTACTGATAAATGAAGAAGAGTCCCACTTTTAATTGGTTAGCTAACAAATTGGGTAGGAGTTATCACATAATTTGAATGCTTTTAGGACTTGGAGATACTGTTTCTTAAGCTTGATTGGGAAATGGGATTTGATAAAAAAAAAAAGGGGATTAAGATGGATTATGAATAATAGAGCATAATATTAATTTCCCCCAAAACTTTATTAGGGAGTCAGTGCCTAGAGCAGAGTAGACTTAACATTCAACCTTGAATGCAATGATTTGAACCATTCATTGTCTTGACATATCATTTTTTGATTTTCCATTCAGCATTGGTCTCAGGTTTTTATTTAGATCCTAGAAAAAATGTAATTCTGAGAACAGAAAGCATAAAAAGGTGCAATTCTAGGTCTTTATACATGGATCAAAATCACTTAATGTGACAATTTTTCTGTATGGGAAAGGAATAATTTTTGTTTATGTTTTGTGTTCAAATTTCTCTAATTCCTTTTCCCCTAAAAGTAATCAATATCCCATTCTCCTCCACATCCCTCCCTCAGACCAGCTGTGATAATTTATGGTGATAGGTTTCAGTTCCCACAGCTTTCCATGACCAGATGAATTTAGGAAGCCCCAAGTTCCTATGTGGGGACACCCCCATAGCATCCTTCAGCTCTTCTTCTATGTCACAGTCTCCTCCACATACACTCCTTACCTTGCTGGCCAGTTGGCAGAACAGTTGGGCTTCACAGTTGGACAACAGATGGGTTCTTTCAAAGATGGAGGCAGCAGGCCATTGGCATCCTAGCTGGAACCTTGCTACTTTGTCCAGGTTCCAGTCTGTGCTTATTTCATGCATGATAGGGCAAAGGAAGAATGAATTCATTAAGGCAAGGCCATCAGGGAATCTTTCTGGAATCAGATTGAACACCTTTGTTATCCAACAAGGCACCAGATGTCACAGGGTAGATGTCCCACCCCAAAAGCACCCATTCACCCAGCTCCAGACACAGATTGAGGGTCATCTATTCACATGTGAGTGAAGACAAGGGGAGAGATGAAAGATTTTCAGTGTCCCTCAGTGAGGCAGCAATACCCTAATCTATCTATGGCACAAGAAGGAGCCCCTTGAGTCTGGAGCGAAGGATGCAATTATGGAGATAATCCAAAAGTTTAAATGTATTATGGAGAGAAGTTGGGAAGAATCCTGGGGCCCTTGTCAGAGGTGGACCCCAAAGTGTGCATACCAGAACCTCCTCAACCTACCCCCAAACCATTTCAGATTATCTATCTTCAGATAGAAAGATAGTGAGACAAAGGGTTTTGGAATTATTTTTGGTCCATTCCCTTTGTTTTTTCCTGAGCCATGGAAAAGTCACAACCTCTTACCTTTCTAAAATTATATATAGCAGAGAAGTTACTAATCTGCATTGGTCCCTCACTTATATGGAAGTTCCCAATGCCAATAAAATCCCATGCCCAGGTCCTGTTCTTATCTCCATTTACCTTACTGAAACCTCCAAATACTTCCATAAAAACTTGCCTTTAAGAAAGTAGGGAAATCAGTTGATCAATGATGGACAGAAGCAGCTACACCCAGAGAAGGAAAATGAAAATAAAATGTTTGCACTATTATCTTTCTACCCAGGTTACTTATACCTTCAGAATCCAATTCTTAGCGTGCAACAAGAAATTTGGTTTTACACACATATATTGTGTCTAGGATATACTGTAACACATTTATTTTGTATAAGATTGCCTGTCATCTAGGGGAGGGAGTAGAGGGAGGGAGGGGAAAATTTGGAAAAGTGAATATAAGGGATAATGTTGTAAAAAAAAATTACCCATGCATAAGTACTGTCAAAAAATTATAATTATAAAATTAATTTAAAAAAGAAAGTAGGGAAATGTTTCTAAAGAATATGCTGCTCAGGCTTAGTCAAAAGCTACTGATTACAGCATATCAAGATAAAAATCATCATACTTTTATGTGGGTCTCTATCCACGCAAATACATATATAGAGTTACAAAGGAATTTAAGATTGTAAAGATAGTCTAGTCAAATACGTCCTTGCATGCCAAAATGTATCCATATGCGGTTTTATCTTGGGGGAGGGGGAGCTCATAGGGAAAGGTTTGTACTTATAATTTCAGGGGTTTGGGGATTAAAATTCTTGCCACTGATGCAGATCGACAACTGCTTGGCAATTATAGTCTTGGAGAGATGCCTGGAGAAATGAGAAGATAATGCTTTGCCAGTAGCACCCAGCTAAGTGTGCTTCAGAGGCAGGACTTACACCCAAGGCTTCCTGCTTCCAAGGCTGGCTCCCCTCTCTATGTACACACTAACATTTTCCTGTTGTCTTCACTAGTAGAATTCAAGCCCCACAAAGGCAGAAGCTATTTCTTCTTCATGTTTGTATTTGTATTCCCTTCAGCCAGCACAATACCTGGCACATAGTGATTTTTAAAATGCTTGTTGATTGCTTCATCGATTATATAGATATTACATAACATATTATATAAATGTAAATATATAAAAATAGTATACATTATGAATTATAAATAATATACTCTATATATTATATGGATATATTTATAAATGTAATATATATGAATAATATATAATATATATAAATATAATTTTATGTATGATGTACACATGTATAATATATAAATGTCATTATATATATTATGCATATATAGGTATACATATGTATAATAAATAAATGTAATTTATATATTATGTATATATGTATAATATATAAATGTAATTTATAAAACTTTATAAATGTAATATCTATGAATAATATATAAATTTAACTTATATGTTAAGTATATATGTATAATATTTACATTATATATGTGTGTAATATATGTACTTTTATATATTATGTATATATTATAATATACATAAATGTAATTAATAAAACTTTATAAATGTTATGTATGAATACTATATAAATTTAATATATATGTATATATGCATAATATATGTGTAATTATATATATATATTATGTATGCATAACATACATAAATGTAATTAATAAAACTTTATAAATGTTATATATGAATAACCTATAAATTCAGTTTATATATTATGTATATTTAATATATATATTATGCATACATATATAATTTGTATATGTATATAATATATAAATGTAATTTAGAAAATATTTATATCAGTATAATATAGATTATATTATATATATTTATACAATATATCACAATATCATATGCTAATTAATAATATTTATTCTGTTATAAATGTATGAGTTATAAGTGATATCAATATATAGATATAGATTGATGTAAATGTTAATTCTGTCTTTGTCAGTAGAATTTAGTTAGAAGGGTTTCCCTTTCATGCTATCTCTTAGCGTTGATAGGGTTTTTTGAGCCTGGGTCCCACCACCTTGCTGAGCTTGGAAGCCTTTCAGAGGTCTGCTCCCATTGGGGATGGGCACGAGGCTCACCCCGATGCACTGAGCCCCCCCCACTCCCGAGGTCTGCTCCCATTGGGGATGGGCACGAGGCTCACCCGGAGGGTGCATCCTTAGGCACTGAGCCCCCCCTCCCGAGGCCACCATATTGGTTATGGGCACGAGGTTCTCCCCCGAGGGTGCATCCTTAGGCACTGAGCCCCCCCTCCCGAGGCCACCATATTGGTTATGGGCACGAGGCTCACCCGGAGGGTGCATCCTTAGGCACTGAGCCCCCCCTCCCGAGGCCACCATATTGGTTATGGGCACGAGGTCCTCCCCGGAGGGTGCATCCTTAGGATGGATAGAGCCCTGCTGCGGCTCAGAACTCCAGCGCTCCCGGGCTCCACCAGCCTCTCCGGCTGGGCCCGTCCCACCACGTCCCGCTGCTGCCATTGATTTCAAAGCTCTCTCTCGGCGGAGCCGTCATCGAATAACGGTCCAAAAAGTCCATTAAAGAAGAAACCAAGCTGCCTAACGGACGCCTGAGCGCGCAATCGGCCAGGCCCCAGGGAGAGGAGCTGAGGAGGGCTGAGGTGGCCCCCCGGCGCCCGGCCCGGCCCTTTGTCTCTGCTGATGACAGCATCCTCCGAGCAGCCCTCGCGTGGGTGACACTCTCGTGGGCGATGCTCCCGCCGCTGCCTGGCAGGGCCCGCCTCATGATCCCCAGAACTCAGAGCCCCCTTTCCCGTTGCTATTGATCACTCTATTTCGCTTAGCAAGAGTTCAGGGCCGCAGTCCCTGTCCGGCTTTATCCCCCACAACCGGCCCTGGGCATCACATTTTGGCGGGAAGCTCCGGTGGAGGCCGGTGGCAGTCGGCGGCTTCCTCAGAGACAGAGGCAAGAAGGGGCCCGCTCCCCTCTCTGGGAGGCACTTATGCAACACTTAAAGCACATTTCCAGTAGCTGAAGCTCCAGCTATAAATATCCATGTCTCCATATGTCTCTGTTAAGAATATCATGGCATCATTTGAGCATGTATCCCTGCTTGTGTCAGAGAGTATATTTATACATGTATACATCTATGCTAGATATATATGGATGTCTCTGTGGATAAACAGCATGTAAAAATATAGGTTATTTTCCCACCAACTATACCCTAATATGGAATTAAACAACAGCTCAGTCTCCTCCTCAACAAGTAGGATTCCCTCCTCTCCCCGCCCCTGGATTTGTGGGCAAGCAAACGCCAATGTCAACCCCAGCCCCTCTCCCTTGTTTTGAATGGTTATTTTTCTAGTTCTGCTCAATTAGTTAGCTTCTAAGAGCAAATAATTGCCAGAGGAGGAGATGAGACATAATTTTCCCCGCCCTGTGATATGGAAACCAGAAAGTTCTTAAAACAAAGGACCATTTGTTCAGGTGCTTTCCCCCTCTCCCTCCTCCAACTCCTACGTTTTTTTTTTTCTCAAGCCATTGTTTTTTAAAGGTGAGCTAATGTTCAAAACAAGGGTCCTTAAACAATTGAGTCCAACACAGAAAGAAAAAAAATAACTTCTCACACGTTATCAGCTGGTCTGTGTTTACTGTGACTTCACTGACAAAGAATTGGCCAATGCCACAGGAAGGTGACGTAGACTGTGACATGCTGAAGGGACTGGAAGAGAGAAAGTAGGATTAGAGAGGATTAGAGAGGATTAGAGAGGGTCTGGGAGGACGGAAGAGAATCTGCAACAGGGGAAGAAAGGAAAAGGGCCCATAGTAAAGAAAGAATCGTTGTATAGTCTATTATGACAGGAACTTAATGCAATAATTTGCTTGATTATTTTTATCAAGAAAATCCCAAATGCGGTCATGAAGAGTCAAATAGGACTGAAAAATGACTGAACAACAATTATTGGATGTGCAGGCAACGTCAATTGTGTTGAATGAAAGAGGCTGAGCAAAGAATAGCCTCCTGAATGTCTATGAGGAAGGGAAAATGATGTAACAGTCTCTGGGTCTCAACTTCCCCATAAGTACTGAATCCAGGGTTAATGGAGCTCGATGAAAATCCTACCTCTTTGTATGGCTATTTGCTGGACACCTCTGAGCTGAGAAATAGTTACCTACCTCACTTTAGGCTTATCTCCTTGTCTTCAGGAATTGTGCCAGATTGGGAAAGCTGTTCCAGCCTACAGGAAATCCAACAGGAAAGTCAGTAAGAGTCCTAACTATGTTTCATGATTCAACTGTATTCTTCCTTTAGAGGGGATACCTGGTTCTCTGGGAGGAAGCCACAGCTGAAGGGCTCTCCTTGCTTACATGACTGAAAGGTCAGCGGAGTAAGGAGGAAAGCCAAAGAAAAACCCTCCTCATCCTCACCATGGTACTGTTACATTCTTTCTGTACAATTATATCAGTTCTTAGACTCCTATTCCTGGTGCTCAAATGAACCATTCCCCTGCCCTCATCCTCGGCTCTCTTTCATAGGGTACATGTGACTAGTGTTTGATATAGCTGGTGGGAACGCTCCCAAAGTTCTATTTGGTGGGAAAGGTTACAGGGGGCCTTCAGTCTCTGCCCAAGGCCTTTCTGCCCAGGGGTTCCCAGAACTTCACAACCAGACAATGCAGTTCCTCAGGCCTTGACTTAATACAACAAAGGTTTCCATTCACCACCAAGACCACCATGATCACAGAATACAAACCCAGAGGCGCAGGACATTAAATTTCCCAGATGCTTTGGCAGGAGAAAGTTTACAAAACCCCATTCAATCTTTTCAAGTTTCAGAGGCTCTCAAACATAGCTCAGTATCGAATTTTTTCAATGTTTGTGAATTGAATTGAATTCAGTTGAGCTGAGTTTACTCTTTAATAGAGCTAGTACTCTGCTATGATGTACCTCAGTGTGCTCCCATAAGTTTACAACAAGAGGTCTATCCAAAATGCAGGAAGTCTTGGTTTTTTTTTAATTTTATGTGGAGAACAGAGGACATGGACTATTCTAAGATTATCCCTTCCTCTGAAGGAATTAAAGAGACTGGAGCAGCAAGTGGTGGTGGTGAGAATTGAATGAACCACACTGATTCCATCTTGTGACTCAATTCTGGAGCTAGCTCAGTCCAATTTCTTTCTGGTGAGAAAATTTCAATCCATTGTTGAAATTGGGAAAAAAAAACTTTATTGCATTGTTTGAAACTAGCTTCATGTGGCTGGAAAGCTCAACCACTTCTACCTTCTGCTTAGAGACTTTTAAGGACCTAGGTTCTGCTTACCAAAAATCTATTAATGCAAAACAAACCATATGTCTTACCTGAAAATTGATCCCTATTAATCAATCGGTTATTGTTTCCATGTTCCTTTGATTGTTTACAGGCAGTTGGAGGGGGGAGGTAGGATTTTTCTTTTTCTTTTTCTTTTTTTTTTCTATTTTTACACCTGTTTGCTATTTCCCTCCCATCTTGGAAAGTTTCTGATTAGGTAATCAGATTACCTAGTGTTGTATCCTGGTTAACTATTTTTAATTAATTGGTCTTATTTAATTAATTGTTTTTAATTAATAAAAATCTGTCTCCATCTGTCTTTGGGGTCCAGTGCCAAAGCTGTGGAAGGCTACTAGTCCCAATTCATTGATCAGTTGGCACACATAATTTAATAAATAGATATTCTTGGAAGCTTGGACCTTTGTTTTTTCAGTCATTTCGTCTTTTACCTACTATTTCTTTCATCATGTAAGTGGCCCATTTCGTTTTCAATCATGCATCTCTCCATTGGCATCATTTTTACAACTTCTGTGGATTTCATTTGCCACGAGTAGCAGAATTTATTCTGTTCATGTGTCTCTCCTTTGCCCTTTGAGGGTATATTGTATCAGTCCTAATCTTAAATTTTTGGAGTCTGTGATACTTCATGATTTGGAGTCCTTAACTTTTTTGTGTATTCTGAGATCCTTGGCACATAGGACCCTTCTCAAAATCATGTTTCCAAATGTGTAAGCTAAAATGCATAAGATAACAAAGGAGGCTAATTATATAGAAATTTTTTTTTAGTTCATAGAATGCAGATTAAGAAACACTGCTTATACAACATCAATATTTTTTTAAATTGTTTTTGTGCCTTATGGAAAGAATAGGATCATTTTCTATAAACAGAATACTAGTCTAAACTCTTGTATGTTCAGGCTCTTTGATATATTCTGAAAATTTGAATAAACTTACAAGATAAGCAATGGAATGGGGACCCACTACAGGAGCTCCCACTACACCATTGAAGCAGCAGATTTTAGAAAAACCTGGAAAGTCTTACATGAACTGATGCTGAATAAAGCAAGCAGAACTACGAGAATATTGCACACAGGAACAGCAACATCACTGTGTGATGATCATCCATGATAAACTTAGCTCTTCTCAGCAATGCAATGATCCAAGACAATTCCAAAGCACTCTTGATGGAAAATGTTATTCACATCCAGAGAACTATGGAGTCTAAATGCAATTGAAAGCTATTCTTTTCACTTTCTTTATATTTTTGTCTTTCCCCCTTTTTGGTCTGTTTCTTCTTTCACAAAATGACTAATACAGAAATGTTACATGATTGCACATATATAACCTATATCAAATTGCTTACTCTTTTAGAAAGGAAAGAGGGGAGAGTGAGAGAAAAATTTGGAACTCAAAAATTTTTTTTATTTTATTTCTTTTAAGATTTACCTATTTATTGCAAATTAAGACCACTCTGAGATACCACTACACACCTGTCAGATTGGCTAAGATGACAGGAACAAATAATGACAAATGTTGGAGGGGATGTGGGGAAATTGGGACACTAATACATTGCTGGTGGAGTTGTGAAAGAATCCAGCCATTCTGGAGAGCAATCTGGAATTATGCCCAAAAAGTTATCAAACTGTGCATACCCTTTGACCCAGCGGCGCTACTACTGGGATTATATCCCAAAGAAATACTAAAGAGCGGAAAGAAACATATATGTGCCAAAATGTTTGTGGCAGCTCTTTTTGTTGTAGCTAGAAACTGGAGGATGAATGGATGTCCATCAGTTGGAGAATGGTTGGGTAAATTGTGGTATATGAAGGTTATGGAATATTATTGCTCGGTAAGAAATGACCAGCAGGAGGAATATAGAGAGGCCTGGAGAGACTTAAATCAACTGTTGCTGAGTGAAATGAGCAGAACCAGAAGATCACTGTACACTTCAACAACAATACTGTATGAGGATGTATTCTGATGGAAGTGGAAATCTTCAACATAAAGAAGATCCAGCTCACTTCCAGTTGATCAATGATGGACAGAGGTAGCTACACCCAGAGAAGAAACACTGGGAGGGGAATGTAAATTGTTAGCACTAATATCTGTCTGCCCAGGTTGCTTGTACCTTCGGATTCTAATGTTTATTGTGCAACAAGAAAATGATATTCACACACATGTATTGTACCTAGACTATATTGTAACACATGTAAAATGTATGGTATTGCCTGTCGTCGGGGGGAGGGAATAGAGGGAGGGGGGGGTAATTTGGAAAAATGAATACAAGGGATAATATTATAAAATATATATATATAATAAAAAAAAAGATTTACCTATTTATTTATTTTAAGATTTATTTTATTATAGCTTTTTATTTCAATATTGACCCTTGCAAAACCTTCTGTTCCAAATTTCCCCCTTATTTCCCCCACCTCCTCCCCTAGATGGCAAGCAGTCCAATACTCATTAAATATGTTAAAATATATGTTAAATCCAATATATGTATATATTATACAGTTATCTTGCTGCACAAGAAAAATTGGATCTAAAAAGAGAAAAAATCTGAGAAGGAAAACAAAAATGCAAGCAAACAATAACAGAATGAAAATGCTATGTTGTGAACCTTTCTCAGTCCCCACAATTTCTCTCTGGGTGTAGATGGCTCTCTCCATCACAAGGCCATTGGAACTGGTCTGAATCATCTCAATGTTGAAGAGAACCGCGTCCATCAGAACTGATCATCGTGTAGTCTTGTTGTTGAAATATACAACGATCTCCTGGTCCTACTCACATTACTCAGCATCAGTTGATGTAAGTCTCTCCAGGCCTCTCTGAAATCATCCTGTTGGTCATTTCTTACAGAACAATAATATTCTATAAAATTCATATACCATAACTTGTTCAGCCATTCCCCAATTGATGGGCATCCACTCAGTTTCCAGGTCCTTGCCACTACAAAAAGGGCTGCAACAAACATTTCAAAAAAACTTTAAAATGAATGTTAAAAATTGTTTTTACATGTAATTGGAAAAAATGAAAGTGAAGTAAATAGCTTTTTACTTTCCTACTCAGTACCTTAGAAGATTTTATACTAGTCTTAACTCTATCCTCTTTTATTGAAAGTCCTTTGCTTTTTTGTAGCTTGCTCAGTGTCAAAAAATTTATCTCTTTTCCCATTTCTTTTTTTTTCTTTTCCCTTCTGAATTTCCCATTTCTTTATAGCATTACTCTCTGTTCTACTCATCTCATAAATAAAATATTCTAAGGCATTAATGGATTAATATCTTACTCTTGCCAAGTTGATAATCATTTATAGACAGGACCTATTTGCAGAAATGTATTAAGCTAAGAAAAGACTTTTGAAAATTTTAGACTTTATGCCATTTTGTGGTAGAGGTAGATTAGCTGTGTAGGATAAGTGGGAGATGAGGTAGGATAAGGGAAGAGAAACTTTTCACCATTTCTCAAACCATAGCCCTTGCTAAGTGAAGAACTGGCTTTAAAGACATGGATTGAATCAGCCCTTAAAGATTCTCAGCTCCTCTAGAAGGTTGATTAGGTAAGAAAAGTGGTTTGAGCTTTATCTTATTGATAGTAGACAATATTATCAATTTGTTATGTAATCTCAAAAGAGTTTGGCCTTAATAAGAAAAACCAAGTGGATGAAAACTTCCTTTTGTCCAGATTATGACATGCAATTGCATGAACAATATTAGCTTATATTTTAGGCATTGTTGCTGTTGCAATGAATTGAACTTATTGAATAGAAGAAAGTAAGTTGCTGGATTGCTGGAATTCATAAAATTTGTCTAAGGAATTCAAATTTCTCCATGAAACAAAGAAGTATTTTTATCTTTTTAATATCAATATTCTTGCAGGGACTTTTCAAATTTCTCCATGAAACAAAGAAGTGCTTTTTATATTTTTTAATATCAATATTTCTGCAGGGACTTTTCAAATTTCTCCATGAAACAAAGAAGTATTTTCATCTTTTTAATATCAATATTCTTGCAGGGACTTTGTATAGCTGAAATTCTAAAATATTCCATGGAACTTGAATTCATCTCTGAAGTTAAGAATCACTTAAAAAGGACTGGAGAATTATATGGTAGCTGCAAATGGGATATGTGAAAGAATTATGACAGAAAAGATATCATTAAAGAAATGTAAGTCCAAAAAAAGAAGATAGCTTGATCAATATATTCATGGATGTTTTACTTGCTCCCTGGTACCATCCCAATGTCAAGAGAAAGCACAGAAGGCTCTCAGAAAGTTGGGTTTACTCCTTTGGCAAACTCATAAATCATAGACAAAAGCTACACAGGTTGGACATATTTTGATCCACATTGTTGAAAATATCAATACTGATCTAATATCACAAAGCTTTGAAATCTTATTTCCAAACTGTATTAATAAACTTGGTTTCAAGTCTACTAACATGCCTTTCCATTTGAAGCCATGATCACTGAATACCATAAGAGCATAAAAACACCAAATACCAAAAGAGATGAAACTGTGCTCCTTCTATCTTGATGTGTTGTGCATTTGTTTTCTTCTGTGTGACAGCTTATAATATCGATAGAGAGTCTGATGGCCCTCAAGCGCCCTTTCTGCCCTTGGACCAGGGATTGTGTCCCATTGGACCTTAGCGATCTACCATCCCATCCATTTCATGGAAGGAATTCATGAGAGCATCAAGGCAGGTCTGGTTTTCCAATGCATAATTTCGGCCAATCCCCAATGTTCACTGTTTCACTGAATGTCATTGATGTAGCCACACTGGGAAGTGAACATCCTACCACTAGCTGTTAGCAGTTAATACGTTTCCTCCCATCTCTGTTCATGTACAGAATTTCATTGCAACGTCAGCAGTCGGGAAAGCCTGGGCTCCAACATAGTTTATGAAATTACGGATTGCCACAGCCTAACGCTTGTCTAATCGATAGCAATCAATCAATTCATCCGTTTAACTTCTATGTTTTCCTTCATGGCTAGAAAATTAAATTATTCCTTTTTTATTTTTTGAATGGAAGAGCGGAGAAGAAAAATGACTCTTGGCTAACCTGCTCAATTTTCTTTGGCCATAAAAGCATACCTCTAAAATTAGAAGGAGGGAGCCCAGACATAAAATAAATCTTGCTCCAAAGTGCTGTGAGGTTTGTTTCTGATGGGTGTTATATCATTGTTATTATTATTATTGCTAGGATTGAATGGATGAGAATAATGGAAGGAACAGAGCATTAACTTCTAGTATTTGTGATATAGTCAAGGAAATCTTGACATATACTGAATGTGTATTTGCTTTGGGAAAAGCAAGTTTTAGAAGGTTCAGAAAGCAAAATAGGGCCATGGGCCAAATAGGGGAACATGTCTTATAATGTCATCCATTTTTAATAGATATTATTATGATAGTTCATATTTATATAGCATTTCATATTTTGCAAAGTATTTTACTCATAGAAAACCTGGAAATTAGGTCTGTACCACTATTATTAGCTCCATTTTATTGATTAGGAAATTGAAGCTCTAAAAAGTTTTATGTTTTGCCCACAGTCACAAAACTAATATCTAGTAAGAGATATTCTCAGTAGAGTCCAATGCTTTTTCCTCTTTGTCACTTTCTTTACTAATAAAAGCTATTTGAAAAAAAATAAGTTTCTATGCAAGGATAAAATATTAGCACCTTTTTCTTCATTCTCAAATTTTCTTTGGGCACTTTGCCTGGATTTCACCTTTGCCTCTACCGCACTTTCCATTATATCATATTTATATGTGCATCTAATATCTCCTCGCAGACTGTAAGCTCCTGGAACTCTTACTTATTGAGCCCAGTGACTCACACAATGCCATGAATAGTAGAAACTAATAAATGATCGTGAAATTACTTTTGTTAAGTTTGTATAAAACCAGATCCGCTCTTGCTTTGCCAGATTTTTTTTTCCTTTCCGTATTTAGACTTTAGAATCATTCAAGCCAGTGAATCACAAAATACACCTAATAGGCTCCTGCATTCTGCTCCCCTCAAAGTGAGGTTCACCTTTAAATTAAATTCCCTGACTACTGGTGCATGCTTTGACATCCATCTCTTCTACACTTGCTGGTTTGGCTTTTGTGCACTCATTTCAACAGGCAAACTTTTTTTTTTTTTTAACAGAATGAAGAATATGTACAATTTCCCAAGTATTTAGTATTCCTTTCTCTCTCCACTTATTTTTCTATCAATGTATTTCCGCTCCTTAGACTTGTTTCTCACTTTCTACCTTTCTTTCTCTCTCCTATTTTCCTTTTGTTCTTTTTTCTTCACCCATTTTTCTCCATTAACTTTTTTTTTTATTCTTTATTTGCATTTCTTCCACATTTGCATGGAAGGTATCACTTTCCTAATTCCATATTGTTGTTTGGTGATATCAGTCATGTCTGATGCTTCATGACTCTATTTGGGATTTTCTAGGCAAAGATTTTGAAGTAATTTGCTATATCCTTCTCTAGTTCATTTTACAGGGAAGGAAACTGAGGAAATGGGACCTGCCCTAGTAAGTGTCTGAGGCCAGATTTGACCTCAGGTCTTCCTGATTCAGATTTGACAGTCTATTCACTGCACCACCTAGCTGCTCCTTATTTGGCCATAAAATAGAATAATGTACACATTTTTCCTATTTGTTGTGTTTATTGAATAAAATTGCCTTCCCTATGTGAAATTTTCAGAGGTAGATTTTTCTTTCTTTCTTTCTTTCTTTCTTTCTTTCTTTCTTTCTTTCTTTCTTTCTTTCTTTCTTTCTTTCTTTCTTTCTTTCTTTCTTTCTTTCTTTCTTTCTTTTTAAGAAAGAGTAAATTAAATTAAATTGTGTTCATTTACTTTAACTTTTGTTTTCTTATTCCTTTTCTCTGTAGTCCTTACAACCCATAGTGGATTATCTATACCACTGGTTCTCAAAGTGTGGTCCAGACAATCTTGGGAGTGCCAATATGCTGAATATCTACAGATATAACTCTCTCTCTCTCTCTCTCTCTCTCTCTCTCTCTCTCTCTCTCTCTCTCTCTCTCTCTCTCTCTCTCTCTCTCTCACACACACACACACACACACACACACACACACACACACACACACAAAATTCTTTGGACAGATCTTTAATCTGAGAGAGAGAGAGACAGAGAGAGACAGAAAAAGAGAGAGACAAAGACAGAGAAGGAAAGAGGAAGGAAAGGAGGAGAAAAAATGAGAGGGGGAAAGAGGGAGAGAGAAAAGACAAATCTATGTGCTGAGAATTTCTATTATATTATTTCTATTATATTATAATCGGTGTAACTGAAAGGAGCTTAGTTTTAGAGTTTCGAAAGTTGAACTCAGATGTTGGCTTTGACCCTTGCTACCTGTGTGACTGCAGGCAAGTCATTTAAATGACCTGTGTTATAGCAGTACTTGCAGCACACATATTTCACGGTGATACAAAAAAATGCTTTGTAAACCTTTAAGAGCTGTTAAAAAAAAAACACATACTATTTTTAGTAACTTCCTTATTCACTGTTTTATCAAAGCTACTTTAAAATGGCCAAAGTTCTTAAGTTTTTAGACAGAGACCTAGAAGGGACCTTAGAGGTCCTCTAGGGTCAATTTATTTATTTAATAAAGGAGGAAACTATGAACTCAAAGCAAAGTGAAATGTACTGTATAGAAAGTAATAGCAATGTTCTGGGATGGCCAGCTGTGAATGACTTTGCTCTTCTCAGTAGTACGGTCATCCATGACTACTCTGAAGGACTGATGATGAAAAATCTTATCCATACCCAGAGAAAGAATTCATTGTATCTGAATACAGACTTAAAGCATTCTCTCTTTCTCTATCTTTCTCTATTTTATCTTTTTTTACATTTAATTTTTCTTCAGGGTTTTTATTTTCATTAGGGTGGAAGATCTATGTTGTTTTTTTTTCCTACAACTTGACTCCTATAGAAATGTTTTGCATAACTTGACAAACAGTTTATTAATTGTAGGTGGGAATAAAGGAGAAAACCTAGAATTCAAAAATTTTAGAAGCAAATGTAATTTTTTTTGTTTTGAGTGTAACGGGAAAATTTTTAATAAATAAAATAGAAGTGTAAAGAAGGAAACTGAGACTCAGAAAGGTCACAAGCCCAAGATAGCTCAGGTAGTAAATGACAAAGCTAGGTGAAAGACCAGCACTTTCCCTATGGCTCTGTCAGGGATATTGCCTTTTTTCTTCTGTCCTCTTCATACCTTAACTTTTATAAAGATTAACCAAATGTGATTATGATGGAATAGTTTTGTTCTTTGGGAAATGACGATCAGGATGCTCTCAGAAAAACCTGGAAAATATTTCATGAATTCAAGTGAAGTGAAATGTACTGTGTACAAAGTAATAGCAATGTTCTAGGATGATCAACTATGAATGACTTTGCTAATTGCAGCAATACAATGATCCATGACTGCTCTGAAAGACTTATGATGAAGAAAGAACTGATAGTGTCTGAATCAAATTGAAGCATGCACTCATTTTATTTTTTACTTTATTTTTCTTGAATTTTTTTTAGTGGTGGATATCTATGTTTTCTTTCACAATATGACTTTTATGGAAATGTTTTACATAACTTCACATGTGCTTTCTTAATAGGGAACTGGGCATTAGGGATAAAGAAGAGAATCTGGAACTCAAAGTTTTAAAAACAAATGTAAAAAAAGTTTTCATTGTTACTGGGGGGAAAATAAAAATATTTTTAAAATAAAGATTCCACAGCACTCACTTCCTCTATTTCCTCTCTATCCAGTCAGTTCTCAACTCTCTTCATTGAGGTTTCCATTCCCACTATTCTACTGAAACTACTCTTTCCAAGATATCTAATGATCACTCCAGTAAATTTAGTAGGTTTTTCCCCCTTGTCTTCCTCCTCCTAAACCCTACCTCTATCAACTATATCCTCATTCCTAGGACTTTCTCCTCCCTCTTCTCTTTTTTTTAGTTCTCTTCCTTCTTCTCTGACTCCTTTAATATTTAACATTTATATTCATCTTCCCATCTCCATATATGGCTATCTATGACCCTTCTTTTTGTGGATCTTATCAGCTCTATTATCATCAATGGTAATTTCATGCAGGTGCTCCCAGATCTTTATATTCAACCTGATAGTTTTCTGGGCATTTCAGCCTAGATATCCCTCTGGGATTTTTAATTCAACATATTAAATACATGCTGTCATCTTTCTCCTCAAACCTATGCTCCCCTCGTCTTCCTTGTTTGCATTAATGCAACCACCATCCTCACTATCACACGAGTTTGAAATTTCAGCATCTCCATTGACTCTTCCCTTTCTTGAGTTCCTTTCTCATGGTTCCACACAAGAGGCGGCTAGGTGAGGTAATAGGTTGAGTCATCTAGAGTCAGTTAGATCTGAGTTCAAATATTGTCTCATACAGTTACTACCTCTGTGACCCTGAACAAACCAACTAACCTTTCCCAGCTACAGTTTCTTCAGCTGTAAAATGGAGATAATAATAGCATCTACCTCACAGGGGTATTGTGGGGACCAAATGGGATAATATGTATAAGATGCTTTGCAAAACTTATACATGATCTAAATGCTACTTATATTGTATTATTAGGCAAACCATGTGGATTCTCCATATCTCTTACATCTTTCCTCTCCTATCCACTCATGATTTTATTAGACTTTAGTTTGAACCCTCAGCATCTCTTACTTGAAGTCTTTAACAGTTTCTCAAATGGTTGCTCTGACTCTCCTTTGTCTCTTCTTCAATCCATTCTTCAAATAGCTGATAAATGAATCTTCCTAAGGAGCAATAATATATTTATGGATGCAAAGGATTTATGAAATAAAATGTTATTTCATTTGAATCTTACAATAATTTTTTGATATATGTGTGCATGTGTATGTATATTATTAAAAGGATATAGGCATAATAATTTACATGTTAACTCAACCATTCGAATGTGAATTTCTTGAGAATATGGCTTATGCTTTTGCCTTTCTTGGTATCTCTTGATATGATTTAATTCTGGTATGGGGACTTCCTCTACCAATGTAGATCAGTAATTCCTCTGAAATGTATAATCTTTCAGAGTGGTCTGAGGCACGAAAATGTTATATGATGTGCTCATAGTCACACAACTGTAAGTATCAGAGATAGCAACCTGAACCCAATTCTTTCTGAGCCCAGACAGATCCTCAACCCACTATACCAGGATGCTTTGCTCTAAAAGCATTATTGACCCCATTTTAGAGATAAACCCAACTGAGGCTCAAAGAGATTTAAAAGCACCTTAAGGTTATATAGTTAATACATTATGAAGTCTGGATTCACAATCCAGATAATCTAAACCCATTTCTCTTTCCATCATGCCACACTACCCTGCCTCTCAAAAAAACTACGTTATTTTAAAGACAACATAGACTAAGAGCAGTTTTCAAAGGGCAAATGAGGTTCAGATGAACTTACACTTTATCAAAACAACACAATTGCTAAATTTTTCATTAAAATGCTCTGCTTCTAAAGAAGGGCCACATTAGTGACGAGAGTTGTATTGATCACTAATTGCTATGCCCGTATTTAAGATTGATTATCAAACGTGTCAGGGGATGTAGACACAATTCAAGAAACCAAACATCCAAAATGGATCACATTAATCCTGTGTTAAGCAGTTCTGTGAGAAAGGAGAAAGGACAAAGTATTATTTGGGAAGATAGCAGCCCCGGAATTACTTCACTAACTTTGCTATTCCTAATAACAGGTTGATAAGCACATTATTTTATAGAGCGTGGGATTTTCCTAAATCAGACAAAAACACTGAGTTGGTAATTTTTGAAATTGTGAAATGGGCGGGCATACCTGGAGCTTTCAGTACTCACTGGGAAGGACCACAATGACAGGGAAATGAAGTGCAGTCAAACTTTAATGACCAGAGAGTGTGGGGGCAAACAAAAAAGTACAGAAAGTACCAAGACAAGCAGTGAAAAGGAGAAGGATACAGAGTCAGATGGCATAGGGACATGGGATGGAATGGGGAAAGAAGGTAGGCAGCCTGGAAAAGAGGAGGGTAGAGGGAAAAGCAGAGAATATAGCTCATGGAACCATGGATTAGAACTAGGAGCACTTGGCAAATGGTCAAAATAGAGGTGGAGGAGCGTTGGAGGTAGGGGCAGGATTTTGAGGTCTCAAATTTATAGTGTTTTTTGGGGAAATCAGATGGACTCTCATCTGTGCTACCTTAGGGTTATGTCATCAACATATTCAAATCATCTCAAAGTTGATAGTAAAATTTTAAAGTTAGTGTATTCACATCACCTCAAAATTATCAGCACCTTTTGGTGTTCTGACAATCTAAAACTTGTCATTTACATCTCATAGGATCAAAATCCTCAACACCAAAGCCTGGATGGTTTCTGCTAGTTCAACACATAGTATAGGATGTGAATTTTGACTGATATGTGATATAGAATTTGTAATTTATACTCTCTTAGTCTTTGAGACTATTTATACATGACTTCCAGGTTCCCCTTTGCAATCTTATTTCTTGCTATTTTCCCTTTGTCCTAGCTACTTATAAACTTGTTTACTAAACTGACTGGTGGAAGATACAATTTTAATATAATCATTATAGGTAATGTACTTTAGAAGAGGTCAAAGCAAGTGGTTAGCACTAGGCAAATTTTTTTTCCTTTCTTTTTTTTTCTTTTTTGAACTTTTATTTTTCAATTAATAAGCATTTATCTTCTCTCCCTCCCATTTCCCCACCTCTTAAAAAATTATGCTCATTGTAATAAATAGGCATAATCAAATAAAATAAACTGCTGCATTGGCCATGTCTAAATCCTATATCTCAGTCTGCATCCTGTGTCCATCAACTCTCTAAGAGGTGGCTAGCCTGCTTTATCATCAGTGTTCTGGAATCATGATGAATACCTGCATTGATCAGAGTTCTTAACTTTTTCAAAGTTATTTTGTCTTCTCATTTATTATTTATAGATCATTCTCCTGGTTTTGTTCAATCTGCATCAGTTCATAAAATTCTTCTCAGTTTTCTCTATCTCTTTCATACAATAATATCCTGTTACTTAATAGACCATCATAATTTGTTTAGTCGTTTCCCAATTGATGGACACCCCTTCTGTTTTCAGTTTCTCACTGCTACATAAAGATCTTCTAAAAATGTGTTAGTACATGTAGACCATTTTCCTCTTTGGACTCTCGAGGAATTACTGGGTCAAAGATTACGTAGAGTTTAGTGATTTGAGAGGCATAGTTTCAAATTGCTTTTCTGAATGGCTGGACCAATTCACAGCTGCCTCCTATAGTCCCTCCAACATTTATACTTTTTTTTTTTTTTTAATCAAACTTTGGCAATCTGATGTGAGCGGAATTTCAGGGCTTCTTTAAATTTCATTGCTTTAATTATTAGAGATTTGGAGCAGTTTTCACGTGACTACTGATAGCTTAGCTTTCTTCCTTTACAAATTGTCTCTGTATCCTTTGTCTAAATATTTACCTATTGGAGAATGGCTCTTACATTTATAAACTTGAACTAGTGTCTTAAATATCTGAAAAGACTTTTATTAGAGATACCTACAGGAGAGATTTTTTCCCCTAAAGTTAACTCTTCCTTGTAATTTTTAAACTACATTATTTCATTTGCACAAAACTTTTCTGATGCTAGGCAGTCCAAATTGTCCATTTTCTCCAGATTTTTCTAAGAGGCTTTTGATTTCCAGACTTTGTTATGTTCATTCTATGAGAACGCCTCTCATTCTTAGACCTAGCAGAGATGAAACGCTGTGCGATGTGTAAACCAAAACTTTCCCAAAATACTGTATCCAACCAATCAGCTACATTGTCTAGCTCTGGAAGTTGAACTCATGCTCAGGGCTCTCAGATAATGAAGTGGAGACCCCAGGTGGAGATTTTCTCTATTAATAATCCCAGAGCGGGTTTGAAGCAGAGAAATGAAACAGTCAGTGGCCAGATGTTCGCAGGGTAAGATGGGGAGTTGAGTTCACAGAATTGTTCTGCTCCTTGTTTTCCTCTGAGGTTTTTTCCTGTAGGGTGTCTGATACATTCATTCGCAGGCAGCCTCACTCTGATTCTGTCTGAACCCTGACGGGATCTGCACAGTACATCAGTGAAAGATGGCTAACAGCCTTCCTCTTCCTGTGCAGCTGCTGTTTGCTGAGAGGGAGGATGGGAGAGTTGATTTATTTCCCCTGACTCTTTTTCTCCCTTTAAGTCAATGGACACAAGTGTCCATTTGTTGCACTTATCTCGAAACAATGAATAAACCCCAACGATTCAATTAGAACTTGCCAAGCAAACATCCTTGACTTGCAGGTGGAAATCTAAAGACGTACTTTGGAATGTTGATAACATTTTCTCACTAGATAAAAGATCAGTGGTCTTTTGGGGAACTCATAGAGAAAACAGTTTTATTTCTCGTTGCATGGATTCCCCCCCACCCTGAAAATAGTTAGGGTGGGAGGTAGAGAGAAACCACTTTCACTCACTGAAGCTGAGCATCTCCTGTAATGTTGGGATGCTGTACTCTTCACATGGAACTACAGGGATTGGGGAGGGGACTAGGATAGGGAGAGAAAATACAAGATGGAGAGCTTCTTCCCCTCTTTCTTGCCAAGTTTTTATTTCCTTGACTTTTCCTTTCCAAGGCCATCCAAAAGTGTTAGAATTTGAGGTCCACCTAAGGATAAACTGGCCAACTGGAGCTCAGCTAAGCTACATAGTACTAAGGGACTTTGATTCAAAGTGACAGCAAGGAAGCAAAGACCTTCATTCAAATCAAAAACTGATGCTTGACTCTGACTTGTCTTAGGGATAGCCCAAGAGTTGCCCAATCAGGTTTTACTTTAGCCCCAGATTATCTCAGTCTGAGAAAGTGGGCTTCATAATTAATACAGGAGAAGGAAATCAGTATATAGCTCCCTGTCCTCCCAATTCTTGCCTCCTAGAGCTGGGAAGGACCATCTCCCTGCCTCCATTACCCATCTTCAGCATCTCCGATTCTCAGGATGGATGAATCAGGATGTTGGGGCAGAGGATAAAGGTATTGAGGAGTGTTGGAAGGGAAGATTCTGCTGGATTGAATTTGGAAAATAGTGCGCATATAAACAGAAGACTTCTTTGTTTCAAGTTTTGTTCATCAAAGTCTTTCTGAGAGGAAGGGTGATACTGTTAAAAATAAAAAAGTGCTGAACCTGGTCACTGGAATTGACTTTCAAGCTTAGTTTAGCTACCTCCCTGGCTGAAAAATGGGAGGGGGGCTGGATCAACTCCCTTCCAGTCCTAGATCCATGATCCTATGATTTGGGGGGCAAACTGACCTCTGGGAAGTAGTCTAGTAACTTCTGGCTCATGAGCCAATCAGTCTGTGTGTGTATGTGTGTGTGTGTGTGTGTGTGTGTGTATGTATATATATATACATGTGTGTATATTTATATAATATATACATATATATATGTTTACTTTTCTGCTATATGAAATAGAAACCAAAAGATACAGGGGAGCTGGCTTATCATAGAGAGGTAAACTCTCCATGTTAACAAAAAGGTCCAGTCTGCATTGGGAGAGTAATTTTTTTTCCCTGGGAGCTCCCTCTGTCATTGAAATTTCAGATCTGGTTTAAAAACATTTTTAAAGAGATTTATATGAGGCAGCTTTAATATATCATATCAGATCATTCTATCATAATATCTAATTATAATAAAGAAATATAATTAAAATAAATATAACAAATAATATATATGTGTGTGTTATAGTCTATCCTGTTATACTCTTTCATGTCATATTATTCATATTATGTCACTTATTGTTCAGTCATGTCTAATGTTTCATGATTCCATGGAGATGGGGGGAGGATTTTTGGGGGGCAAAGATATTGGAGCAGTTTGCTACTTCCTTCTCCAGCTTATTTTAAAGATGAGGAAACTGAGGCAAACCAGATTAAGTGATTTGCCCAGGTCACACAGCTAAGTGTCTGAGGTCAAATTTGAACTCATGAAGATGAATCTTCCTGATTCCAAACCCAGTAATCTATTTCCATAGTGGGGCCCATCATCAGTCATCCTGACTGACCTGTGTCTTGCTAATAGATTCCAGTAACTCTGGAGGAGAGAGTGAGGCTGGTGACTTTGCACAGCCCTGCCTCTCTTAAGTCCAATTCACTTGCAAGTCATTGTCCTCCTGAATCATTGGTCTGCTTCAAGAACAAAGCACCAACAACATCCTCTGAATTGCCCAGCTGCTTAGAGGTTACACCATGTTGTGTATCATATCTCATTATCATATTGATTATAATAGAATTAGATTTGGATGTGGTGTGGGATGAGAAAACATGATGAACCTCCAGTCTTGTTGACCCATCAGACAGACACACATCAGAGCCAGAATCACATCTCCAGAACATTCTCTATGTACTGTTGGTATATGTGTGTGCTTAATATAAGTCTGATATTAGTCTATTTCTTTGATATTTAATTCTTTGTCCTAAAAGTATAAGGCAGGAAAAAGAAGTGTTGCTTTGTTGCTGGTTGGATTCTGGTTAATTGAAGTCTCAGTGTAATGACTCAGAGATTCTCTTCAACACTTCAAGTGGCAAGCCTAGAAAATCAGAACTCCCCAGGATTCCTTGATTCTTCTGAAGAGGAACTGTCAAATGGCACATCTCCCCTGAAAACTCTGCTCTCCTATCATATCTCTAACTACAGTCAATCCCACAGCATCAAACGACTCCCTGGCAAGTCTGCAGCAGGTAGCTGAGATCACAAAGAACATCTCTGGGCAATTAGTTCCCAGCTCCTTTCATCCTGATTGATGGCAGAAGGGCAGAAAAAATGAGCAAAGCAGGAAATCTACAGGGTCCTCATCACTCCTGCCTTTAGGAAACAAGCAGCGTAGATACAAGCAGTTCATGGAGAAAAGTTAAGGAAAGAAGGAAGGATTTAAAGGGGAGAAAGGAGAGAAAGAGAGGAGAAGGTAGAAAAGAAAAAAAAAGAGAAAGACATCTGCCTACATCTATAGAAACTGCTTGGGGGAGGGGGAATACAATTAGTCAGTCAAACTTTGAAACAGCCATTTAAACTCTCAGGGACTCAGTTTCTCCAACAGTAAAATGTGAGATGGGGATTAAGTTATATTAAATGATCTCCTAGGTTTCCTTAAACTCTGAGGAGGAAATTGAATGTTTCACAAACTTATTTTTTCAGCTCATATCTGAGATAAGTTGAAATCTAGAAGAGACATCACATGTTTTCTAGCTCAGTTATCTAGCCTCATGCTTCATGGGAGGAAATTGATGTTGATAGAAAATCAGTGATTTGTTTAGATAAGTAGCCTGTCATATTTCAAGCCTTTTTAGATTTGAAGTCAAGAAGTTCTAAGTTCAAATTTAGCTTCAGACACTTACTAGCTTTGTTACCCTGGGCAAATCACTTAATCCTTATCAACCTCAGTTTCCTCAATTGTAAAATTGGGATGAACATAGCATCTACCTTACAGGATTGTGTTGAGAATCAAATGAGATAATATTTTAAAAGGATTTAGCATGGTGTTTGACTATTATTGCTCAGTTGTGTTTAACTCTTTATGACCCCCTTTGGGGTTTTCTTAGTAGAGATACTGCAATGGTTTGCCATTTCTCTGGTGGTTAACCATTTCCTTCTCCAAATCACTTTTATAGAAGAGGAAACTGAGGCATAATAAAGTGACTTGACTAGGGTAACACAGCTAGGAAGTGATTTGAACTCAGGTGTTCCTCTCACTTTAGAATGCCAGCATTCTAGGCACTGTGGTGTCCCCTAGTTGCACCCAAATAAATGATGCTTATTCTTTCTCTCACTCTCCCTTCCCCCCTAAACAGCAGAGTCAGGGATTTGAACTAGGTATTTCTGATACTAAAACTACCATTCATTCCGTACCACCACACTACCTTGGACAGAGAATTGAAGTCATGGCCAAGATTTCCTTGACTCTTACTTTTCTCTCATTATCCTGATAACAAAAGCTAATGTTTCTAGTAAAAACTGAATCACTAAATATTGTTCTGGAAGTAACTTGTCTAGAATTTCCCTAATTCTGCTTTTCTCAAACAAGATCTTTTCCTCCTCCCTACCCCACCCCTTGGTCTTTGAGAAGAGGAAAAGCAGCTCCTCTCCTCCCTCCCCATCCCTCCCCACCTCCCAGTCCCCACCTCTTTTTGGGTTTTCCTGTTTTCTTACTTGGAGGAGTCAGTTACATGCTTCCTTTGAGGTTTATTCACAGTCTGACCTGTGAATCTTTGAAAGCTTCTCTCTCATAGCTTCTCACTCCAGAGATACCGTTAGACCTCCTCTGGCAAATTCACACAGGCCATATTAACTATTCATGGAGGTTAGGAACCTGCCAGGTATTTCTTGCAAATGTAGTCTGGGTGTAGGAATATGGTACAGGCAACAACATCAGGGGATGGTTCTTGGCTAGTTTGCTCTTTGAACACTATCCAGGAAATAAAACTGAAAAAAAAAATAATGATACTGCAGTTATTGCAACCCAAGCCATTCTTCTTTTACTGGGCTTGCTTTTGCTGGATCACCTTCTCTCAGTGCTGCATGAAACCAGGAAGAATCCAGGTGAAGGCTCTGAACCATCCCAGAGATTCAACATTCTGTGGTTGTGTGTTTATTTAGAAACAATTACTAGGTTTTGATTCAATGTAGTGAAAGAAATTAGTCCTTGCTGAATACAAATCAATTATTAGTGCATTAATTCATATGGCTTAGCAACTGATGTTGCTTGAAAGGCACATTTCAAAGTGTTTACTGAAAGTAACAGTCCTGGGTAGCTACTCTTCTCTCCCCACCCCAGATAAATGCTTTATTCTTGGAGAGATTGTCCTCCCTTCCCCAGCAACAACATTGGTGTTTTGTTTTTTGTTTTGTTTTGTTTTGTTTTTTAGCATTTGTATCAGGTTCTTTTAAATGTCCCAATTTAAGAGATGGACAAACTGAGGCATGAATAGAGTGTGCTACATAATTTAGGGGTGAAAAAAATTTCCTTATGACTAATTCAACGAAAAATGGTTGGGGGCAATAAGGAGCTTTGTCTTGGAGTCATGAAAACTTGAGGAGTTCTGTCTCTGACAACTACTGGCTGTCCAGATCATGGGTAAGGTCCATAAAACCTCTCGGGACCCTCAGGTGACTCCAAGACAAAAGTTCTTAGCTGGGAGGCCATGAATTTGTTCAATGAATATTTTGATAATTATATTTCAACATTATTTCTTCCTTTGTTCCCTAGATATTTTATAGTATGCATTTAATAACATTTTGAGATGGGTTCCATTAAGATGTTCACTACTAATTTCTTAAGTCTAGATAATTAGCAAACAATAAATCAATCTCTGATTTGTAGCATATGCTGATTTTTAAGCTGTAAATGTTCAAGTTGAAAATTTAACAATAGGCTGTCAAGAAACAGTTTGTGCTCCAGCACATCCCTATCTCCAATCACAACCACTTCCTCCCTCCCAATAAATTGAGGTTGCTCCCCACCCCCATCCCTCCTTGCTTTGTCCACCCTAAGGGCTAAATTATCAGTTCCTGTTCCAAGCTTGCCCTGCCCACAAGCCTTTGCAGGACCTCAGATGGAAAATGTCACCTCATTCTCTTGTACCTCATTTGGCCTGAGGCTACAATGCACATGGTCTCCTTGTGTTAGGGAGGGAGAGCCTCCATCCTGCTTCCCACGTTCACTTTTCCCACCAGAAAGTTTCATGGCTGTGCATAGGCAGAAGGATGATCCACATAAAAGGACTGAGAATCCCTGTCCATCATGAAGGGTGGGGGCATGTGACTCCTGAGCCAGGGCTATGTCTGCTCCTTAGGGAAGTGGAGGGCTAGTACACCAGGTTCTGGAGGAGAAATCTGCCCAGGGCACATTAACCTCAAAGCATCCTGCTTTATTTTCATCTAATCAAAGCAGCTTGGCATTTCAGCAGGACCACTGTTTTATAATACAATGCTCATCATCCTGGGCTGCCTCTAGTTCTTAGCTCCTCATGTGCTTTTCTTTATTACTTTAAAAAATAAGTTTAAAAATGGATCACACTTCACAAACTTTCCCCCATGTAGTTCTTTCTTATTTGAACTGGAGAAAAAGCCGAGAAACATTTCTCTATCTTCTTTGTGGAGTATCAGAAAATTCACTGTTGCCTCCTGAAATCTTAAAGAAAGGATAAAATCCTTTCTAGGGATTGACTTTGTCTTTCAGACCATTTCTTTTTCTAAGCCCAGGCCAACTATGTAGAGCAGAGACAGGACCACTTTCCCATGGAGCTCTGCTTCTTTCTTAGCCCCAAAGAACCAGTTCTCATGATAAGGACCCAGTTGTTTTTTTTTTTTCCTTCTCTCTTTCCTCTCTCTCTCTGGTCAAGACCTCAGAAAAGGTGAGGAACAAAAAGAAAAACCTTCAGAGGAGATCAGGGAGGCCAGTCCCAAAAAGATATCTGGGATATGAAGGGCTCTGAGCCTTAGAATCTCTTACTGACTTTCATGGTGACAAACCAATAAGTCATTCAATGAATGAATGGATGGATGGATGGATGAAGTCTCCATGTGCAAAGCACTGTGCTAATTACTAAGGTCCCAGACTTTCTTCTCTCAAGGTACTCCCTTTAATGGAGGAGAAAAAAAATATATATGGAAGGTTTTAGCTCCAAGGTAGATGGAAAGGTCCCATAGTTCTTAGGATGAAGAAATAGAGCAGATGATGATGCTTATTTAATTTTTTCCCACTGATTAAAAAACATCATTTTTGATGTTAAACTATTTCACACCAGTAAGGATTTTGATGGCAAGAATTTTATTTTCTAAGTCTTCAATAGATGTGGCCATAGAATATACTGAAGCAACAACCAGGCTGTAGCTTCAAAGGGCTTATTTTCCAACCCTGACAGTGGGGTGGAAGAATATATTCCAAAGCTCTGGGATTTAGGGTTCTAGAGACTCTCCATGAGGTCTCAGGGGGAGAAGATGCTCAAGGTGGTGGTGGATTTGACTGACCTTACACATATGGTGCCTTTCACTTTCCCCTTAGGATTCCATGCTACTTCAGCTACAACTACTTGCCCATTATTAATCACTTACTTTTTGCCAAGCACTTTTTTAAAATTGGGAATACAAACAAAGACAAAACAAGATCCTACTCTCTAGGACCAATAGAAATTCATTCCTTTGGGGTTTGAAGGCTTGCTTTTTAAAGAAGCCCTTATGATAATGATAAAACTCCTAGGAAATACCTTTTATATATTATACCTATTATAAGGCTTTTGTCCTGATATCGTAAAGTAGTTGACTTGTTGGCTTAATTTCAGAAATGAGCAGCTAAACCATGGCAGAGATGAGGAAGATTGAAAAGAGAAACAAAGAGTCTTCAAAGCTCAAATTAATGCCTTGTACAATGCTGCCTCCTTTGACATAGACAGTCCTACTTTCCATTTACAGTTTATACAGAGATTAGGAGGTAAAGATCGGATTGAGATAGGGACCTGGAGTGGGATTGTATTGATTTAGGAGCTTCCCAGGTGAGGAATACAGGTTGACATCATTTCCTTAACTTGCACATAGTCTAGAATTGCGCTTCTGCCATCTTTCTCATTTTTTTCATTCAATAAGGTGCTTTTATATTTATTATTTATAAAATGCAGATGCTTTTAGAAGAACTGCAAGTTTCCTGCCTAAGTTCACCTCAAACTTCTAAGAATTGACCACTTATAGCTACTAAAAAAAAAAAAAAAAAAAAACTTTGTAAAATTCACCATTTGACTGGTGAATTTGAGAAGTATAAAATCTGTTTTCTTGTTGATATTAATTAAGTAATAAATAAATTAATTAATATGCTATTAAATTTAATTTAATCCAGCAATCTGAAGATGGGGGTTACATTGCTCAATGGAGACAATTATTGTCTTTGCAATCACATTAGGATTCACTTAGAAGGACGCACCTAACCAACCTAGATAGCTAGTGAGATTATTATGTGAAAACATCCTAAAATGTTATAGAATAACAATAAATAAATGAATAATGAAGGACAGGAAAGCTAAAGTGAAATCTGATGGAGAGGAGAATCTTTACTAATGACATCTCAGCCAAAAGTGATCACAGATTTGAGATGTCACCATTAGAATGTGAACACCTTGAAGGCAGAGACTGTGCTTTTGCTATTCTTTGTGGGCTCATTGCTCATCAAAGTGCCTGGCACATAGTCAGTGCTTAATAAATGCCTGCTGACTACCTGCTAACTTGTTAATTATTCAAAAGTAGAGCTGGACTGCCCTGGAAAGTGAGGGTTTTCCCTTTCCAGAGATCTTCAAACAGAGGCCGGGGATGACCATGGTTTTGATATGTTGCAGAGAAAATTTCTGTTCAGGTAGAGGCTGAACCGTATGACCCCTGAGAGCCTATCGTTCCCATTGTTTGTATCATACTAAAGTTGTGTTTCAAATAGCTAAAGAGTTGGAAGCTTGGCATCCAATCCATAGAACTTGTCTTTAAAAGTCTCTTTTATTCTAACTTTAGTTCACTTCACTCCCCTGGGATTCATCTGTAAGATGAGGTTAAGGTCACTGTTCAAGGCTGCACAAAAACATGTCTTGAAACATCTGTAAGCAAAGGCAGAAGTAGCTTGGTCATTACCATCCAGTAGTTGATTTTTCTGGAATGCTTGTGGAAATCTTCAATATCAATTTTATAAAAGCTTGTTATCAGAGTGCCCCAAAGGCAGGGATATTTCGTTTTTCTATTGTTTAGACTCTTTCACAAAGATAATTTTAGAGCAATAACCCTGAAGTCAGGAGGACCTGAGTTCAAATCTGGCCTCAGATACTTGACACTTCCTAGCTGTGTGACCTTGGGCCAGTCACTTAACAAGAAAAAAAAGGAGGAGGAGGAGGAGGAGGAAGAGAAAAAGAAGGAGGAAGAGGAGGAAAAGAAGGAAGAGGGAAGAGGAAAAAGAGTAGGAGAAGGAAGAGAAAATTTTGGACACTATGGGAATGGAGAGGGAGGAGAAAGGGATATGTTTTTGGAATTTTGAGAATTATTTATTGCTCTTCCAATATTGCCACCCAATAGAAAAGGAAGGCTGGGGTCCCTGGGAACCATTCTGGCTGGAAAGAATTAGATTCCTCTTTATGCTATGGTATGAAGTCTTGAGAAACAATAGGAGTCCTTATCCAGCTAAACAAACCATTTTGTTTACTTTCATTAAGTTTGGTTTACTATCTAAAGGTATTCCTATCTGCAGTCCTTGATGACATTCATTGATGTGGCCTTTGTGGAAAAGAAATGGCACCCTCTAGTGAGCAAAATAAAATGCTGCAGTAACCTCAGCATTTAAAAATAATGCTGGGAAACAACCACACCAGAGCTGAAAAGACTTCAGAAGCCCTATAGTCTAATTCCTTCTTTTTAGATATCTAAAATTCTATTTAGATATTTATTTATTTAGATATCTAAAAACTGGGATTTGTCCAAAGTCATAGAGTAGGATTTAAATGCAGTTCCTTTGACTCCAGAGTCACAGGTTTATAGGGACCTATACAGGTTTCAAAGGGGACTAGTTATTGTTGTCCAGTTCTTTTGGTCATGTCCAACTCTTGTTTGTGTCCTACTCTTTGTAATGCCATTTGGGGTTTTCTTGTCAGAGATACTGGGATAGTTTGCCATTTCCTTCCCTAGCTCATTTTATTTAAAAAATATTGCTAAAAACAACTGTTTGGACATGTATACATATATTGTATTTAATTTATACTTTAACATATTTAACATGTATTAGTCAACCTGCCATCTGAGGGAGGGGGTCGGGAGAAGGAGGGGAAAATTGGAACAAAAGGTTTTGGCAATTGTCAATGCTGTAAAATTACCCATGCATAGATCTGGTAAATAAAAACTATTAAAAAATTATTGCTAAGTTTATTGCATTGTGTGAACCATTTATTAAGGGAGAAAAAAACCTACATACTCTTAATTAAAACATAAAATCAATACCTAGTTTACAAGTTCAAAATTCAATACAATTAAACACTTTCATACAAAACATTAAATGGCTTTGTAAAGCAAATACCCTAACCCACAATGTCCTCTTCCTTTTGTAAAACTTAGGAAGACAATCATGATAAAAATACACATATTTATATAAATACAGTACACATATAACTAGTAACCCAGTCAGCCATCAAGACTAAACAGAGAATTATTCACGTTACATCATTTAATATCTAGCTCATATTATAGATAAGGAAGTTGAGGCTCAGGTAGTTAAGGTTCTTGCCCCAAATCACACAGATAATAAATATCAGGGGAAAGATTTGAAACTAGGTTCTCTAACTGCATGGTCTTTTCACTGTGGCAGCTCTGTCTCCCTTCATTTCAGTATAGTCCTTTACAAGAATCAGGCAAAAATAATCATAAAATGAAATGTAAGAAGAGTGAACCAGTGCCATAATGTCAAGGGTTTGGAGAATATGCAGATAAAATATTTGCCCTTCAGATAAGTGATAGAAAGAAACTTAGATTCCATATTCAAGTTAAAATAAACTACCGTTATTCCTGACGGATCAGTTAGCACTAGAGTAAGCCCTTTGGGTATCACAGTCAGACACACTTCAGGTATGGAATGAAATAGAAATACCTATGGGATAAAGGGAAAGCACCAAAGAATTTTCTGCTTATAATTGTTGTTTGATGTAGAAAAGGACCGAAGAATGATAGACAAATATTAAAGCTGAATTTTCTCCATAGTTATTTCACTTAGCGAGTGAATCAGTGGAAAGCTTTGCTTTTCTTTCCTTTATTTTTCTTCTGTAAATATGTCTTTGCCATTTGATCTGGCGAAAAAGACCTCATGATTTACAGGACCCCCAAAATTCAATTTAATAAACAGTCAATACCTATGTAGTATTATGTGGGTTTGTAATACCACCTAAAAAAAAAGGAGATAATTTCTGCTCTCAAGAAATGTACATTCTACTGATTAGAGTAAAAGTGTCATCAGGGAGGGAGGTGGAGTTAATGTGGCAGAGTGATGATCCGGAGTCCCTTGAGCTCTTCCCCAGACTCCTCCAAATACTTTTAAATAATGACTCCAAACACACTCCAAAGCAACATAACCCACCAAAAGGTGGAATGAAACGACTTGCCAGTCCAAGACAACTTAGAAGGCTGACAGGAAAGGTTTGATGAGAGAGGAGCACAGACTGGGTCAGTGCAGACTTGGCCCTGGAAGATCAGGAATAGATCTTGGGAGTTACTGAATCAGTGGCAGCAGTAGTGGTTTCCAGTCCACAGACTAGACAGTGGATCAGATTTATAGGAGTCCCTTTGCTTCCACCAGGGACAGAACTCTTCAATTACGTATCCTTAAATCTGCTTTGCAGTTCTGGTTCTTAGAACCAACGTGAAGAGGAACCTTAGCACAGCAGAGCTTGTGGCACTTGGGGAGAAGAGATCCTGGTCACAGTTCCAAAGAGTGCTTGTGGTCCCTCACAAATCAGTGCACAGTAAGGGAGAGTAGTAAACACACCTCTCCCAAGATCATACTTCCTTGAAAGGATCCAAAACAGATCCCCAGAATTACCTCTGAAAATAGCTACACAAAAAAACTCTGAAACTTGGGACAGTACCCTTTCTAATTGGGAATCAGAGCTTCTCTGATAAAGACTTCATTTCCCAAACATATAGAAAACTGAGTCAAATTTGTGGAAATATGAGCTATTTCTCAATTGATAAATGTTGAAAAATACAAACAGGTGAAAGGATACTTCAAAGTAATCAAAGGTATCTATAGCAATATGAAAAAAAATCTAAATCACTGTTGATGAGAGAAATGAAAATTTAAAAAACGGAATTATTACCTCATACTTGTCAGATTAGCAATATTACAGAAAAGTGACAAATGTTGGAAGAGATGTGGGGAAAATTAAAATACTAATGTATTATTAGTGAAGTTGTATACTGAAATAATCATTCAGGAGAGCAGTTTGGAATTACGTCCAAAGGGCTATAAAACCATGTATTCTCTTTGACCAGACAATACCACTCCTAGGTCTGTATCCCAAAAAGATAAAAAACAAAATGGAAAAGAACCTATGTGCACAAAAATAGAGCATCTCTTTTAATAGTGGCAAAGAGTTGGAAGTAGAGGAGATAGCCATCAATTGGGAATGGCTGCAAGTTGTATGATTGTGATAGAAAACTGTTGTGTTTAAAGAAATGATGAGCAGGATGCTCTCAGAAAAAAACATGAAAAGACTTTCATCAACTGATGCAAAATAAAATGAGCAGAATTGGGACAATATTGTGCACAATTACAGGGATATTGTATGATGATGATCTTCTATGAATAACTTAGCTCTTCTCAGTCATGCAATGATCCAAGAGAATTCTGTAAGACTTATGATGAAAGATGTCCACCTCCAGAGAAAGAACTGGTAGAGCTTGGATCCAGATCAAAGATACTTTTTCTTTACTTCTTTTCTTTTCTTTTCTTTTTTTTGGGGGGGTCTGGAATTTCACAGAATTACTTATATGGAATTGCTTTGCATGACTACACATGTAGTGAACATATGTATAAACTATAGCAAATTGCTTTCTCAATGAGGGGAAAGAGAAAAGGCAAGGAGAGAGTTTGAAAATCAAAATTTAAAAAAATATATTAAAATTGTTTTACATGTAATTGGAAAATTTTTTTATTTTTTATTTACAAAACATATGCATGGGTAATTTTCCAACATTGACCCTTACACAAAACCTTCTGTTCCAAATTTTCCCCTCCTTCCCCCCACCCCTTTCCCTAGATGGCAGGGTGTCCAATAAGTATTTTAAAGTATATGTTAAATCCAATATATGTATACATATTTATACAGTTATTGCACAGAAAAATTGGATTTAGAAAGAAGGTAAAAATAACCTGAGAAGGAAAACAAAAATGCAAGCAAACAATAACAGAAAGAGTAAAAATGCTATGCTGTGGTCCACACTCAGTTCCCATAGTTCTCTCTCTGGGTGTAGATATCTCTATTCATTACTGGACAGTTGGAACTGATTTGAATCATCTCATTGTTGAAAACGGCCACTTCCATCAGAATTGATCATCATAAAGTCTTGTTGTTGCCATGTGTAATGATCTCCTGGTGCTGCTCATTTCACCCAGCATCAGTTCATGTAAGTCTCTCCAGGCCTCTCTGAAATCATCCTGTTGGTCATTTCTTACAGAACAATAATATTCCATAACATTCATATATCACAATTTATTTAGCCGATCTCCAATTAATGGGCATCCACTCAGTTTCCATTTTCTAGCCACTACAAAAAAGGCTGCCACAAACAGAAAAATAAAATATAAAATAAAAATTTTAAATTTGTAATCCAGTGACTGAATAAAAAAAGAAAAAAAAAACTGTTCTCAGGTCTCCTAATTTCATGCTATTGAGTTTTCCAAGTCCTTCCTTGGTGGTGACTTGAGACCTTTCATTTTATCCCTAGAAACCTGCTCCCATAGGGATCATAAATATCTCAAAGTGGATGTTCCTCAAGCATTTCATCAACATATCTCAATCAGAACTTAGTATCTTTCCCCCTAAAACCTACCCTATTTCCAAACTTCCCAATGTCTGCCAAGAACATAACCATTCTTCCAGGTATGGTACTTCCACATCTTAGAGTTGCCTTTGACTTCTCCTTGATCTCCCTCACCCCATAGTCTCCATCAGTTGCCGAGTCTCCTCTATGTTCTATACACAGCATCATTCACATATATCCCTTCCTGTGTCCTTATCACAAGTCCGGCTCAGGCCCCCATCACCTCTTGACTGCAATATCTCAGTGGCCTCCCAGCTGGTATCCCTGTCTCAAGTCATTCCCCTCTTTAAACCATTCCACATACAGCTGCCAAGTCATAATCCTCAGTCACAGGTCTGACAATGTCTCTTACCTGTTCAATAAACTCCAGCAGCAGTCTGTGACCTCTAAGACCCCCAAAACACCTTTGTTTGTTTGGTTTTTAACCCTTCCACTCACTCTAGGGTTCAGGTAACCTGGCTTCCTTACCGCTCTTCATCTGGCTCCTTCCATCGCCCAGGAATTGTCTCCTCCATTTCCTCCCCTCAGAATCCTTAATTTCCTTCAGAGCCCAGCTCCTTTACCACCTCCTAACCATGGTCCTTCCTAAAAAGCCCATTCAGCTGTGCCTGCATCCCCCTTCCCCAGAATATCTCCTGTTTACTCTGTGGAAGATTTTAATGCTTGTTTTTTCCCCTGACAGAATGTAAGTTTGTTAAATATAGAGATTTTTCCCCTTTATATCCCTAGTATCTAGCCAGTGCCTATCACAGGATGCCATTTAACAAGCACTTAGTGAACAATTCATGTCCAACCACGGATTTATCCACATTAGGCATTCTTGGGGAATCTTCCTGAGCTCCAAGCCAGCCTCAGACACTTACTAGTTGTGTGACTCTGAGCAAAAATTACTTAACCCTGTTTGCCTCAGTTTCCTCATCCATAAAATGAACTGGAGAAGGAAATGGCCAATCATTCCAGTACTTTGCCAAGAAAACTCCAAATGAGCTCATAAAGTCAGATACAAATGGAAATGACAACAACAAATGTAGGTTGGATAGAGAATGAAGTCTTCAAATGGGGGCCAGAGGCCATTTTCCTGGAACATTAAAGGGGATTCCTCCTTCAGATATGGGTTGAATTAGATGACCCGTGAGATCCTTTATACACTAAGGATGGATTTGGACCCGTGCTTTTTTCTATTGTACCACTTAAATGCCTGTTATGATTCTTACAAGGTACTAAGACTGTGGAATTGACAGAGATAATAATTATCTCATTTAGCATGGTTCAGTATGATTAATTTAATCCTACAAGGAGATGTTATGGGCCAGAACTTGAAACAAGGTACTAAGTGGAATTGAGGAGACAATGTTCAATCTAGTTTAGCATTGATTCAATCCTACAACAAATAATGATTTCCTAGTGATGTAATGATTGAAGTATACCCAGTGCACAGCATATAAGCAAGAAGCTCTCAGGGCCAGACCCAGAAGCCCACTCTCAGAGGCAAAGTCAGATTCATTCCAACTTCCACCTTTGTGATGGATGGAGGCTTTGGATTCAGAAAGAGTTAGAGGCAGAAGCTGGAAGAGACAAAGGACTAGCAGCAAGAGCTCTCAGAACCAAGGAGAGAGATAGGCCTTTATTAAAGCTAACCAGGCTATTTTAAAGGAGACAATAAAGGATCTGAACTTTTAGCTCCTGGCTGCATTTGGGGTGACTATTGAACTGAACTGAAACTAAGACTGCCTCCCAGAAGCTCCCCAAGAAACCTGCTCTCAGAGAAAATTATATTTTAGAGAAGAACATTGCAGATGCCCTATGTACATTTCCCCAATAATAATTATTTCAATTTTTTCCTTCTATTGAACAGGACCTCTGCAAGTTTCATCCATAGGTCCTAATTTTGCTCCCCAGGACCAAGAGAGACAAGTCTTTTCTCCATTCCATGACAGCTGCAGTTTTCCCCATCCTTTCCCATCCCCCAAGTCTTCTCTTCTTTTAAGGAAGCATCCCATAACTCATTTCCTTATGCTCTGTGGTAAGACCTTTTGCCACCACTCCCCACCCCTGTCCCCCTGCCTCTGGTGGCTCTCCTCTGGGCATGCTATACACGACAGGTCCTTTCTATAACACATAGACTAATAGGAGAATTGATGCTCCATGTAATGACAAGGGACTTGTCATTTTACACGGCTCAAGGTGGGCAGAATGGACATCTGGGCCTCCTCTCCCTGCACCCTTCTCCAAGGGAGACTTGACTGGAGGAGAAGCAAGAAGTGGGAGCTAAAGGCCACCCCTCTATTCTCCTCAGAAAGAGTGAGTCTATCAGCCCCCTGAAATATTGCTTGTCTAGGGAATAAAGTCTAGGGTTCCATCTTACTTCTGATTGCTTTGTCATTTTGGAGGACGGCGGGCTTCCAACTCTAACTCCGAGGATTTACCACCCGAGGACATCCCAAATAGGAGATGACAAAGATCTGAGAATCCAGGGAGGAAGGGAGAGGAAAGTTTATTCTTCTGGGAACTTCCTAATTTAAATAGTTGCTCTAGCTAACAAGTGCTACGTTCTCTTGCTTCCAAGCTGCTGAAGATTTCATACATCTGGGGTCCTAAAGCAAAACACTGATCTCTTATCCTAGCCGTGACTCCATGGTCAGGGCACCTTTTGCTGAGATACAAAGAACAATGATGACTCTAAGAGGCAGTACTTGGGGATGGTAGCCTCTGCTGCATCATTAGACTTGTGTTGTATAGGGACATCAAACATACATCTTTTCAGCTACATCTTTGGTACTGGGCTTGGAGTCAAGAAGCCTTACACAATTAATAGTGGTATGACCCTGGGCAACCTCTGCTTAACTCTATTTCCTCACCTGCAAAATGTGGATAGCAGCTACCTTCCATGGTGTTGTGAGGCTCAAATAAGATAATAATTGTGAAGTTTTTAGTGCTGTGTAATGTTTGCTATTATTATAATTATCATTAATAACAAAAGTAATAAAATTATTCATAATAAAAATTATTTCACAGCATATTGATTGGGTCCAGGAAGATTATTAACTCATCCCCATGAAGGGGAGACAGTGCTTTATCATAGAGAGGTCATTATATTTGGAATTTTTGCTATGTTATATATCAAGTGGATGACTTAGTCTCTCTTGGCCTCGGTTTCCCTCTTTGTAAAATGAAGGGATGACACTATATAATCTCTAAGATATCTTCCTGTTCTGAATCTTATACATTTTTCTTCCAATCCACCAGTTTTCCCTCATTTCTCTTATTCCTCCCTACATATGGTGCTTCTAGTCCCCGCTTCAAATTATAAGGTGTCATTTTGGGAGGATGGGGAGAAGCCTGTGCCAACAGATTGATAGTGACCTTCTACCATATGAGAAAAGGAATCTAATTTCCTGAAACTCAGAGAAAATAGAAATCTCAGAGAGGATTCTTATAACCTCGAATTTAAAGTTTTGCTCCAAACCGAGGATTAAATGACATCTTGTCAGTTCTCACATTCAATTAAAAAAAAAAAAAAAAAACAAAAAAAAAAGCTACTTCAAGATACCCGTATGTTAATACATGCATTTTCTTCCCCTCCCTTCAGACATTATATCAATAATATATCCCATATTGATGGGAAATAGAATCTTTTTTCTTCTTTCTTTTTTTTTTTTTTTTTTTTTTACTTAAAAATCCCTTTCTATCCAAACGCTCACCACAGCTTGCTTACTATTGGTAAGGTTTGAACAATAGGATTAGTGATTAAAACCACAGCGATCGTGGGCACACGGAGTTTGGTCCGGCAGTGGTTCCTGTCAAAAGGACAGCGGAGCCCTGCAGAACCGGGCAGAGCCGGGAAATGATTTAAAGCTGGTCCAAGCGCTCGGCGGTCTCAGGCACGGACACGAGGTGGAGCTCTTGTCACGCTCTGTCATCACTAGCTGTCAAAGGAGGCATCCGTCCATTTCTAGGAGAAGAAACACTTTTTCGTATAATTGAATACAGCCACCATTAAATTGTTTTTAATGGGAGGAGTAATCGGCTTTAATGGGCCATTTAAATTGCCCGAGCAATAAATTCACCTCGGGTTAGCAGGAAGTGCTTTCCTGCAGGTATTTATGGCTTCATTTCAGAAACAATTAGTTGAAGAAAGCTCGCGGTCGGAGCCGCAGGGAAGCGCCCGGAACAAGATTTCTGACCCAGCGAGCCAGAAGTGTGCGGACCCTGCGGTGCGATCTTACAGCAGCTCAGCGTCCCTCAACTCTGCATTGGGGAAGCGGCCGCATGGAGGAAGATCCATGGCCAGAGTCCCCCAGTGTCCCCGGACCGATGGTGCTCATCCTCCAGAGACAGAAAAGTCGGCAAGTCGGGAGCGCCGTTATAGACATTCAGCAATCACCCACGTAATGAAAGAAAGAGAAAGAAAGAGGAAGAAAGAAAGAAAGAAAGAAAGGAAGGAAGAAAGAAAGAAAGAAAGAAAGAAAGAAAGAAAGAAAGAAAGAAAGAAAGAAAGGAAGGAAGGAAGGAAGGAAGGAAGGAAGGAAGGAAGGAAGGAAGCAAGGAAGGAAGGAAGGAAGGAAGGAAGGAAGGAAGGAAGGAAGGAAGGAAGGAAGGAAGGAAGGAAGGAAGGAAGGAAGGAAGGAAGGAAGGAAGGAAGGAAGGAAGGAAGGAAGAAAGAAAGAAAGAGAAAGAAAAGAAGGAAAAGAAAGAAAGGAAGAGAAAGAAAAAAAAAGAAAAAGAAAGGAAGAAAGAAAGAAATATCATTGACAAAATACACACATAAATGCCTGAACACATAGCATCTGTTTTCTCTTTATCTTTCCCCAACTCAAATAACTCCCTAAAAATGAGACAATTCCAGGATCTATATTCACTCAAAGTCAGAGTCCACAAGTTCCTCTGATGTCCCTCCTTCAAATGTGGTTGTTTTTATTATGTAGTTAGAAGACATGGTTATTTAATAAAACAGCATAGTAATAAAAAATAATAAAACATATCCTCTCCCCTATAAAAATGAGAAGCCTCCACCATAATTATACATTCTATCAATAGAAAAAGTGAGCGCATATAGGGAAAATACATGGCCAAAACTTATACATGGAAGGGAACTTAAGTCTCTGAAAATATGACATCTTCTGACATTAACCCAATGCTTTTCGATGCTTTCACACAGCAAATCGTCTCTGCTGTACATTGCTTTCTTCTGCTCCCCGGCGGGCACTGTTTCATGGTGCTCTGTTGGGGCTACAGTCCCTGCTCAGCTCAGTTCTATGCAACAAGAGATGGTATAATTTCTCCCTCAGCACCAGCCCTCAGTTGAAATACTAACTCTACCCTAAAGGAAGAATAAATTGTATCACACTTCTTTTAGGGCACCCTTCTGTCTAGGACAGGGTCTATGGCTAGATTTCACAGGGAGTCTATAAACTAGGATAATCAAAACATATACATATGTATGTGTATATGTGGGTATGTGTATATCTGTATATACACATGATATGAATGGATATGTGTATATACCTCTGTATCTGTGTATTTATGTGTACATGTATGTATCTTAATTTTCATTTTGGTATTCTTTATTGCCCTATGCATTTTTTAATTTAAACACATTATTCTGAGAAGCTATTCAGTCTTCACTACAATACCAAAGGTACTGATGACACACACAAAAATATAAGAACCTTGGGTTTAGCCTTTAAGCTACAGCTCTTGCAGAAAGGAAAAAAAACTCCTAAAATGACTAGTCATAGGACTGGAGGGAAAGTCCTCTGCAGCTTTTCCTGCCATAAAGAAGGTCTGTTCTTGGAGCTGTGGATGAAATAGATGTTTCTTCCTGAGCGGAAATTGAACGTTTAGAAAATTGGCAAATTTGGGAGCAATTGATGTCTGGATCAAAGAAATGCCAAATAGGGACACAAAGAGTCAGATACGACTGAACAACAACAAAAGTTTCCTGATCTGTGCAAAAGGGGATTTGGCTCAGTTGTCTCTATAGCTCCAGGCTTATGATACTATGTCCTCACAAGGCTGTTGCTCAGAAAACTATATAAAATAAGTTCTAGTTAATTAATGGGAGGGCATGGTAATGAGTTACTCTGTTGGCTCACCCAAGCTTCCTTAGCAATGCAGAACAAAGCAAAGAGCTGAACTACAAGAGTCATTTGTCAGTCCTTCCAACCAAGGGGTTTGTTGAAGGACCCCGTCCTCTTTCACTTGGCTTCTAGGCAACCCTGTCAAGTGTAATTATCTGTACAAATGTATGGCAAAATGGACGCTTCATTTTTCAAGTGTTCAGTTTCAGGGACACCGGGTTTTGTCTCTAACTCATTCCATCTTCTGCCCGAGCATCTAGCTCCCTCATCATTGTGATGATTTTAGGCATAGAGGATTTATGAAACTCTCTTCAAGTGCTATTCTGGTTTCCATGGTGACATACTCAGCTGTTGCAAACCCTCAGATACTAAAAAATGAATCATTACAATGAAATAATTGCAAAGGACTTAAGTTAAACAATATTTTTTAAAAGTAATCTTCACTTCTAGATGGAAGTGATAGGGACAAAAGAAGAAAGGGAATAATATAATGGTATAGCTTTTTATATTTTTTGCTAAGGCAATTGAGGTTAAGTGACTTGCCCAGGGTCACACAGCCAGGAAGTATTAAGTGTCTGAGGCCACTCAGGCCCTTCTGACTTCAGGACAGGTGCTCTCTCCATTGTGCCACCTAGCATATCCATATACAGACATTTACTAAGAATACGGATTTGAGCTACTCCTTTCTTAAATGTATTTTTTTAAGTATTGGAAGAAGAATAAAAAAGAACATATTGATGAAAGACATTGAGTGTTTAGTGACACTAGTACTAAGTATCCTCTTAGTACTAATAACATAAACATATTGTGAGAGAATCTGAGAGAAAGCATCCATTTCTCCACCTATAACTGTCTAAAACTTATGTGTTGAAGTCCATTTGGCCTGATTGCTCATGTTGACCTCCTGAGTTTCCAAAGTGCTCCTACAGCCTGGGCTAGGGAGGCAGAAATGCCGGCTGTGTGACTGATAATAGTTCTTTCCACAAAGCCCACATGAAAAGATAATCCTTTGGTTTGCTGATTTGAGTTCCAATTAGTCAGTCATCATTTATGAAACTCCTACATGTTATATATATATATATATATATATATATATGAAAGAGACAATCCCTGTCCCCCCCAAAAAAAGTTTATAACCTAATGGGGGAGAATGCTTGAAAATATATACCAATTAAGCTATATACAGGATAAATTTGTTGCTCAGTTGTGTCTAACTCTTCATTACTCTAATGGAATGACTTGCTATTTCCTTCTCCAGCTCATTTTACAGATGAGGAACTGAGGCAAAAAGGGTAAGTGACTTGCCCAGGGCCATACAGCCAGTGTGAAGTAATATCTTCCTGATTTACAGGAAGATATTACAGGAGTCCTACACTCTATCTACTGTGCCATCTAGTTGCCCACAGGAAAAATGGGAATTAGAGAAGGAAGGGACTAGAATTAAGAGGGATTAGGAAAGGATTAAGGTTTTCCTCAGATTGACAATATCCCCTCAGGGAAATTTGTCACTATACTTCCTTCTCTTGTTTCTATAAAAATATTTTAATAGTATATTATTTTTCCAATTACATTTAAAGACAGTTTTCAACTTTCTTTTTTTTTTTTATTGTTTTTTCTCCTTCTCTCTCTTCCCTCCCCCCTTCCCAAAGCAGCAAGCAATCTGTTGTAGGTTATACATGTACAATCATTTTAAACACATTTCCATATTAATCCTGTTGTGACAGAAAAAAACAGAACTAAAAAGAAAAATTACAAAGAAAAAAATAAAAAAAACAAATAGTATGCTTCAATCCACATTCAGTCTCCATAGTTCTCTCTGGATGTGGATGGTATTTTCCTTCCAAAGTTTATTGGAATTGCTAAGAGTGAAGATCATCACACAGTCTTGCTGTTACTGTGTAAGGAAATAGCAAGACAAATGCTTGTTCTGCTCCCTTCACTCAGCAGCAGTTCATGTAAGTCTCTCCAAGCTTTTCTGAAATCAGTCTGCTGATCTTTTCTTACAGAACAACAATATTCCATAATATTCATATACCACAATTTTTTTTAGCCATTCTCCAGCTGATGGGCATCCACGTCAGTTTCCAGTTCCCTGCCACTATAAAAAGGGCTGCTGCAAACTTTTTTGAGCATGCGGGTCCTTTTCCCTCTTTTATGATCTCTTTGAGATACAGACCTAGTAGTGACACTGCTGGATCAAAGGGAATGCCTTTTTGATCCCACTTACTTTATATCTTTTATTTCTTTTCAAGTTCTTCTGTTGTCCTGCAAGGGGTGCTGGAGTACTAGGAAGCTCTATGGTTTGGCACTCAGGATCAGCGTCTGCAAAACTTGTGATTTGGTAAATTTCCTCCCCCTTCTCCTAATAATTCTGTTGCTATTGTTGCTGTTGTTTTTAAGATCTTTACTGATTTCTTTTGTTTTTGCTTTGCTTATATCCCCCAATATTTCTTCTTTCCCATCCTAAACAAAGAATTAAAAAAGAAATAAAAAGAAAAGAAAAAACAAAGATGAAAAAAACCCAACAAAATCTACTCACACACTGAAAAAAAATCTGATACTGTTCAACATGTAGACTCCTATCTCTTCAGAAGAGGCAGGTAAAAGAGGGTATCTTCTCAGGGGTTTTCTTGGGGGCTAAGTTTATTCTTTATAATGCAACCTTCCATTTTGATGCTTTTATGGCTGGCCATTTTTATTAAGTTTTACAAAATGACACTATAGTCCATAGTATCCAAAGGCCTCAGCCTGTTTTCTTCTTAGGTGAATCAAGATGCAAGGAAAGTGTCCTAGATTCAAAAATCCAAAGTTGTAACTTACACATTAATACCAATTATCTCTGCTCATCTGACCTTTCTCAAAGGTATGTTTTTAGTCTATGAATGGAATATTTTGTTATTGGGAACAGGAAAAATATGGAACAAAGTCACATGAATTAGTCACAGCATTAAAATACCAAGATTTTTTTTAATATTCTGGTCACTAACACGTTCCTAAGCTTAGCCTATTGCCAACCAACGTATCATTTATTATTCATTTGTTCATTCATTCATTCATTCAACAAATATCTTTTGGGTACAAAGTCATAACTAGGAATTTTTTTGCACATGAAGCCAGCGTTATAAAATGTAACCAGAGAAAGCAGCAAAAAAAAAAAAAAAAAAAAAAAAAGCTCCTTCAAATGTCAGAAAAGAGGGAGAAGAAGGTCAGAGATAATACCCATTGGGGAAGGTGGAGAGTATTGACTGCTGGCTTCCATGGGCAAAGGTGCCTCATGGTGGCACTCTGTATTTTCCTTTTTCCTTCAGTAGCAATGTCATTTCAGAGCAAGATTCTATTTCATCACCTGCTCTGTGTTGGGCACTGGGCTCAACTGTGAGATTACAAAGGCAAAACACAGTTCCTGCCCTTTTGATCTTCATAATCTAATCTCTTCTACCCTAGTCCATTCATAACAACAACTAAATGACATAATAACCCTTTTGCAATTTTTTTGTATTTATAGTTCTTAGCAAAGTGCCTGGCACATAGCAAGCACTTTATAAATGTTTGTTGATCTGATCTGCCTCAGGACTCAAGGCCAGTGAAGTTTTGTCCCTTCTCCTAAAACACAAAAATCTATCCCCAAGACTGGTTGTAAATCAGGCATGTGTATTTCTTGTGAACTTGTACCTATAGGAAATGACTCATTTTCTGATGCCCATTTGTCCCAGAGTGACTTCCTTTCTCAATGGACAGACCAATATTTTTTGGTGTTCTGGATTGTAATCATAGACAAGATAGAGCTTTTTACTGAGATATATTAAATTGTAAGCAACAGGTTTTCTTTCTGAAACAGTTTTGGTGGTCCATATAGGAAATCCCAAACATGGACAGATGAGGAGAAACTGGTCACTCCCCCATCTCCACTCTTCTTCCAAGGAAGAGGGCCTGAGCATTAAATAGCTTTCTATTTCATTTTATTTAAAACCTGTTTAAAAATTATGTCTGAATTTTAAAAAGTAATTTCCAACATATCCTTATTCTCTCCTTTATGCAGAGAATAAAGAACATAAAAGAGAATAAAAGGTCATTCAGAAAAATTAACCATTTAATGATTCTGAGATCAAATCTAGTCCACAATGTTCTTTCTGAACAGAAAGAATGGAGAAAGAACGGCGCATTTTCTCATTTCTCCATTAGGAAGAAGATTGGTTATTATAATTACACAACATGTAATTTCTTTCCTTTCTTTTTTCTTTTTTTCCTCCCTTTTTTTCCTTTCCCCAATTTCCTCTTTCTTTCTTGCTTTCTTTTTCTTTCTTTTTTCTTTCTTTCTTCTTCCATTCTTTTTCTTTCTTTCTTTCTTCTTTCCTTCCTTCCTTCCTTTCTTTCTTCTTTTCTTCCTTCCTTCCTTTCTTTCTTTCTCTCTCATTCTTTTTTATTTCTCTTTCCCTCCCTTCCTTCCTTCCTTCCTTCCTTCCTTCCTTCCTTCCTTCCTTCCTTCCTTCCTTCCTTCCTTCCTTCCTTCCTTCCTTCCTTCTTTCCTTCCTTCCTTCCTTCTTTCCTTCCTTCTCCTTCCTTCTCCTTCCTTCTCCTTCCTTCCTTCCTTTTCTTTTCTTTCTTCTTTCTTCTAGAGTCCTTAGCTGGGATGCATTTCTTTCTCACAGGGAGAATAGAGTTTTCCACGCTCTTTTAGTTTAAATCCTTAGCTGGGATGCATTTCTTTCTCACAGGGAGAATAGAGTTTTCCACGCTCTTTTAGTTTAAATCTCAAGACTTTCTATAGCTCTTTAAATAGGGAAAATACTTCCCGAGGGAAAGGAGGAGAGAGAAACTTTTCCAGCCTTTTTTTCCTATGAGTAATACTCTGTCTTTTCTAGAGATCTGACCAAAAAATACCACTTTCCAGAATGAGTACCCTTCCCTTAAGTTCTCTGAACCATAGCGCTTCTCAATTAGCTAGGGCCCTCGGGCTTACTTCTACTTTTTGGAATTGTATGTTTAGATTTGAGACTTAAGGTTAATAAGACATAGAATTAATCTATAAAATTAAGGTGTGGACTCTGTAGCCTTAACAGCTCCTTGGGCTCAAATTCCATGATTTATGATTCTTACTGGGCCACTTCATTAAATACCTTGCTTTGAGCTAACTGTGTTCTCTAACAGAAGTGAAATTTCCAGTCACTAAGTTATATGAAATTATCATTCACATAAAGGTTATTCTTCCAAGAAACTACAAAAGGCTCTGAGATTTAGGAGACCTCAGTTTTTCAAGTTCAAACCCTTTTACTCTTTCACATGCAAATAAATGAAAGAGAGGGGCCAAAGAACAAAATTAAGTCTAAAGGACAAGTTCATTAATTTCCCCTAATCTGGCCACATTCCTAATATATTTATTGCCAGCAAAACTTTTTTTTTCAGGTTTTGGGCACTGAGTATTGATCTGTTCATATTGTTTCAGTTTTCATTCGTTCATAATGTGAGTATTCATCTTTATGCTGAAATTGTGGCCCAGCCAAAATAGAATCAAACAGACTCAAACTGGAAAGGACTGTAGAGATGATCTCATCTAATCTTTCATAGGAGGAAAAGATCCAGAATTCATATGAAACTAGAGTCTAGAACCAAGGTCTATTTTCAGAATGAGGACAATAGAGAAGGTAGAATTGAGAGGACAGTTGGCCACTGATTAAATAAACAGAGATGAGGAAGATAAAACAGAGGCTTTGAGCTTGTACAATAGGTGAGAATGTCATTCCTACATTTACTTCTTCTATTTTTTTTTCTGGGATAAAATACCGACTTCTTCATTTAGCATGTAAGCTCTTCTGGTTCCAACCTGTCTTGTTTGGCTTATTTCACTTTGCTCCCCGTCATACATGGCATTTTAGCCAAACTGGCCAACTTCATAGATAACATGTCCATTTCTATAACTTTGAATGGGCCTATATACTATATCCTATACCCTTCTTCACCTTGGCCGATGGGATTGCTAGCTCAATTTACATGCTACCTCCCTACAAGGGATCTTTCCTGATCCCCCCTGATCCTAGTGCTCCTCTAAATTACCTCATATTTATTTTTGTCTAATTATTTTTGTGCACGTACTCTCTCCCCATCCCAACTTTCTACTGAATGTAAGGTCTTTGAGATCATGGCTGTTTTCATTTTTGTTTTTTATATCCTCCAGTGCCTACATTAAGGAGGTACTTCAAATGTTTGATGAACTGAACTGAATTAAGTGGAATTAGCAGATGTGATGAAGTCAGGATTAGTAACTCAGTTTAGAGGGAAATGATGAGTTGAGTATTGGAAAGGTTTAATTAGAGGTGCCAGCCTGATCATCCGGGGGATCAATATTTAGAGATAAAGAGCTTGGGAGAAAGATTTAGAGTCCAAATTAATTTTACTCTTTAGCTCTTCTCCCCCTCCCAAAAAATTAAGCAGGTAAATATGTTCTGGGAATAAAAATAAAATCATATATATATATATATATATACATACATACATACTATGTTTCTCTCTACCTATCTACCTATATATGTATATATGTATGTATATACAAATACATACATAAGTGCAATGTATTCTCACATACCTTTACCTATATATAGCAGTAATATGCTGGTGAGTGTTTAACAACCAGCCTTCTGATAGAAAAAAATGTTCTGCAGACAAAACCAGTTTAATCTGCATTATTAACACTTTCATAAGCATGGATAATCAACAATTAAACAAATTAATAAAACAATAAATCAAGCCCTGATTAATGGGTTAAGAATAAATGCTCATGTTAAAAATTCAACAATAGGTTCTCTCAATAGGAACCATCTGTAGCCCACCATTGTTATACACATCTATCTATTTGTATAATCTTTGTGTCTATCTGTAGATATAGATTCAAATGATTAAAAAGCAATTCTTCAAAACTGATCCATCCTTCCCATCACATAGATAATCAAGCCTTGATTACTGCCTCCAGAAGTCTTAATCCATTTGCCACTGGATCCAGAGGCTCTGGATGGGAAAGTGAGGCAGGCGATCCTGCCCAGTCCTCCCTCACTGAAATCCAATTCAATTGTCTGTCATGGCGTCACCTCCCATGTCATGCTCCTCTTTGAGAACGAAGGACAAACAATGTTCTGTCCACACAAATATCGACTGTTGCTAATATATAAGCACATCATCTCTAATAAGCTATTTCCAAGAGTCACCTGTCTCCTGTTTTCACATTTAATTATAAAAATGGAAAAAGTGAACATATATTGCAAGGACCTTCTTCTTGCCGTGGCTATTCCCCGCTTTTGGGGTCTGAATGAAGCCCTTCATATAGATTTTAGGAAACTTGCCTCATCAATCGTTTCCTATCTTTTTACATTCTCCTCTATTTGGCTACATGTCTACTGCCTGCAATATACCTACACCTTAACTAGCCTTAAAAGAAAAAAAAAAGTTTCTTTTTATCTTACCATCGTCTCAAGCTATCATTGTGCATCTTTCCCCCTATTTACTGCTAAACTTTTAGCGTTAACTTTCTCATGGCTAATTCAGTCCTCAACCCTCTCTGTCAAGAATGCTTTAGCTCTTCTACTGCTGTGTTCGCTCTTAATTCAAATTTTCCTAGGCTACTTTGTCTGAATGTCTCCTGGGCCTCTATTGCTATCTCATCATTTGATTAAGTTGGACTCTTGTGACCCAGTTGGGGTTTTGTTAGCAAAGATACTGGAATGGTTTTCCATTCTTTCTCTAGCTCATTTTACAGGTGAGAAAACTCATCTAAGTGACTTGCCAAGCATTACACAGCTAATAAATGTCCATGGCCAGATTTGAACTCGTGAACAAGAAACTTCCTGACTGTAGGCTCAATATTCTACCCACTGCACCACCTCGCTGCCCTGAGCTGTCTCTACCTGCCCCACATTACTATCCATCTGGTATTATTCTTACCTGTGAACATATTGTATCCTCTGCCTCCACTCCAGCAAAATATAAACTTCTCAAGAAAGCAAAGAATGTAATTTTGTATCTGTGTGTGTCCCTCAACAGTCAGCAGAGTGCCACATCCTTCATATGTGGTTGATACATGTTTGGGGAATGGAATTATGGTGATGTCGATGATGATGATTACAATAATGATGTTGATGATGAAGCAGCACAACAGAGATGACTCCAGAGTCAAGAATCCTGGATTCAAGTCCTGCCCCTGACAGATATTGGTCCTGTAACTTTGAACACTCATTTAACCATCTAGTGTTCTAGAGAGCTCCCTAAGGCAATATAAACTGATGAGCAATATTGGGAGAGAAGCTTTCTTGTGAAGATCTCCCAATAAAATTGCAGGTCCATTCCAAAATAATAATAAATCTGCTATTGTTTATTAAAGGTATTCTGTGCCCTGGAAAGTTTTGACTTCCCAAGAGTTCTCAGAAATATTCCCCAATTATGGCAGACTATTTCTGCAGAAGACTTGGTTTACTTTTCACTATAGACTTGCTTTTGTTTGTTTGGATTTTTTGAATTCTGCTGTTCTGACTAAAGCAGGGTTCAGCTGCTAGCAAAAGTGAAGGATTTAAGGAATGACTTGGGTACTGGAGTGTATCCATCTAGCAGCCTTGGAAACCCCAGTGAAGTGAAGGGGAGCATTAAATCTGTTAAACTTCTTCAGACCCCAGAGGTAATAGAAAAGTTGCTTTGGGATGGTTAACTATTTCCCTGCTAACAAAATTAGGAAACTGAAGAGCATCCCGTACCCCTATTCCCCAGCATGTCTTTGTGGATGTCTCTCTCAGGTTCTCTCTGGATCTTGTAAGAAATAACAGATTTCATAAATGAGAAATGAATGAAAAAGTTATTTGCAGAGATGAAAACTTTTTAGTGAGGATAGCTGGGCATTGAGGTTGTTCTGGTTCTGAACTTATCATGGGATAAAAGATGTAAATTAGAAAGGAACTTGAATGTCACTAAACCACATTTTTATTATTGCCTGGTCAGTCACGTCCACCTGTTCCCATCAGGGTTTTCTTGGCAAAGATACTGGAGTTGTTTGCCATTTCCTTCTCCGGCTCATTTTACAGATGAGGAAACTGAGGCAAACAAGATTGCTCAGTGTCACACAGTTAGTGTCTGAGACAAGATTTGAATTTGTAAGACTTGGTACTGTAATGTTGTATTATAAACTTACCCTCAGGTCTGACCTATATGAAGCAGAGAAGTTGTGGAGGGCATAAAGACCCCTGAGACTCCTTCTGAGATACTTCTCACTCAGGACTACTGGCTCTTTAAATTACTTGAAAAAGGGAAGGGAGATGGGGCATTGGGTGGGAGACTGCAATTTTAAGCCGGTCTTGGAAAGCCTTCAAATCCAGGGTGAGAGGGAGGGATGAGGTAGATGGGCCAAGGTCATGGGGTGCCGCAGGGGCAGGGTTAAGGGAGGTGTTTTTCATACTGGCTAGCTCTGCTTGTCTAACAGGTTCCAAGGGATCTTGGGAGACTTAGTGAAATCTGTGGAGTGCTTTGAATTCCTCAGACTAAAAGTGCTAATCTCAGTGGCAATAGCATGGAATGTTTTGCTGTTGCTGTTGTTTTCTTAAAAAATAATTCCTGCCCTGAGCTTAACACTGGAGGCTAGAGGCCTTTACTTGGTTTGCACCCTGACCTGGAGTGAACCACTTAACCTTGGAATATTACCAGATTTGGAAAGAGGGAGAGGACACAGGTAGCAATGGCACCTGGTGTTTGTGGGAGGGCAATTAGATTAATTGGTTAATGTTTGAAAGTGGTTTGGGGAAAAAAAGGCTACTTGGAAAGTATTCAGCAATTAGTTATTATTATTATTATTATTATTATTATTATTATTATTATTATTATTATTATTATTATTTATTATTATTATTATAGCAGCAATACCGTTCCATGTCTTCACAGACTACAGTCCTGAAATAAGAGAAAAAGAGAAAATGGTTTAGTATATAGTTGGAGCCAAAACATTGCTGAACTCTTGAATTTTCAGCATTTAGAAAAGACAAAATTACTGCTGGATAACAGCGAACCAGCCAGAAAAAAAACATCCAGGAGGGGCTTGGGCTACTCTGGGCATGAGAGGAATGTCTCTCTCCAGCTTCCTGGGGGGCTGGGCACTGGGTTCTTGGTGCTCTCTGCATTCTCAGCTCCCTGGGCACACCCAGTTTCTACTTCCTCTACTTTGCCCTCTCTCACACCAAGAATGTGTGAAAGTCAAGTTAAGTCCCTCCGGGACTCTCCTTTCATCCAGTCAACTAGTTTAATTTTGAGCCTTTCTAACAGGAACAGCAGCCTATGCTGGAATCTTAACATTTCAGGTAGAGTTAGAATCATAATTGCAAGAGATAAACACCCCTCTCCCAGAGCCAGCTGCCTCCTCACCACCATTTTCCATGAAACAAAGGGAGAACTTCTGTTTTCTGGAAATAACAAAGCATGTCCAAAGTTTAAAATAAAAAAGTAAGGAAGAAATAAATGAATTCAAACAAACGCTTGGATCGGCAAGCCTTAAGTAATGAATAAAGAAAAACAGGAAAGCATTTGCAATATTAAAAATAGATAACTTCCTGCATCTAAAAACTTTGCTGACCTTGTCGACTTGGCTTTGGAACAATTTTAACAGAGTATATTTTACACTGCTTGCCATCTCCTGGTTTAGTAGAAATCCCTGCATTTCTGAAATATATAGTTATACCATTTAATATATGTTATATAACATAAATATAAACATATAATGTGTCTAATACATTGATTATAAAAATAATATAAGTGTCTATCTTAGTAATTTAGGAATTTCTCTAATATATTGAATATATATATATATAATATATGTTTTATCTATTATGTATGTATTTATGTATGCACATATGGAAACATATGGTGTGTATACATATATATCACATCTCCTTTAAAAGTTTTCAATTAAGTTTTCAATGAAAAGTGCCATCTGCATCCAGAAAGAGAACTGTGGAGACTGAAAGTGGATCAAAGCACAGTATTTTCACCTTTGTTGTTATTGCTGTGTTTGCTTTTTTTTTTCTTTCTCATGTTTTTTCCCTTTTGATCTGGTTTTTCTTGTACAGCATGATGAATATGGAAATATTTTTAGAAGAATTGCATATGTTTAACCTATATTAGATTGCTTGCTGTTTGGGGGAGGAGGAAAGAAGATGAGAGGGAGGAAATTTTTAAACAGCAGGTTTTACAAAGGTAAATGGTAAAAACCATTTTTGCATGTATTTGGAAAAATAAAATACTATTTTTAAAATACAAAAAAAAAGAGTTGTCCAGTGGCATATGATTTTCTTCTAAGTTCTCCTCCAGAATCCTCCCCCCTCCCAGAATCTTTTGAAGGGATATTTACTAATAAATCCAGGGAATAATTCATTGTCCTCTATTCCATGCATCTTTTGCAATTGAGTGTCAAGCGGGTTCCCCTGAAACATGAATGTTTCCAGTAGATAAAATAGCATGATGTTGACATCAATGTCTATTACAAGTAAGACAGAAAAGGGAATGGATGCAGGGTGGAGCAAAAAAGCAAAGAAAGCATTTGTTTTGAGAGAAATGTATACATTTAAAAATTAAATATTCTTGTGCTCATTTCTTTCTTATCTAACCATAATCACTGATTGGGCATTGCCTCAGTCAAACTGAGACCTGTTAAAGACCCTAGCTTAAAAAGTCAAGATTCCCCATGAATGCAGGGTCATCTCCATTCTCCTGACCTGTATCTGGCCACTGGTCCCAGAGGGTTCTGGAGAGGAACATGAGGCAGGTGACCTTGCCCAGCCCTCCCTCACTTAAATCCAACTCACTTGCATGTCATGGCGTCATCTCCCCAATGAGATGGTTGTCTTTCAGAACAAACAAATAACAACAACAGCACTGTGCCAGGCTCTGTGCACTTTACAAATATTTATTCATTTGATTTTCACAACTCACTGTGAGACAAATGCTGTTATTGCCCTAACGCTGCAATTGAGGAAACTGAGGCAGGGTCATGCAGTTAGGACGTCCCTAAGGCCATTTTTAAATTCAGTTCTTCCTGACTGTAGATCCAGAGCTCTATCCATTAGCACCTGGTCTTCATGAGCTAGTTATATCAAAATGAATAAGGAATAATAATATCCCATCTGCTGGACATGCTTTGGTGCAGATGGCGCTTACCGATAAAGAGAGAGCAAACCACAAGAATGCATGAAATAGCCCGAAGACATGAATGTTCTCATCAGGTGTCAGTACCATATCATAATACAATTATAAACAGATCTTTGCAATATAAACCGGGCTGTATGTTGCTTTTTATCAAAGGTACAAGGACATCTAGGGGGTGCCATAGTGTACAGAATGCTGGAATAGGGAAGAATCATCTTCCCAAGTTCAAATCTGGTCTCAGATACTTCCTAGTTGTGTGATCCTAGTCAAGTCATTAAGCCTATTTGCCTCAGTTTCCTCCTCTGTAAAATGAGCTGGAGAGGGAAATGGCAAACTGTTCCAGTAACTTTGCCAAGCAAACCCCAAAGAGGGTCATGAAGAATTAAATAAGATTGAAGACAACTGAACAACTTCATAGGTACATTCAAGCCCATTAAACAGCAAGAAATGTCAACAATGTAGGGCAATCATAACTAAGTCTATATTAGAATAAGAGAAGGCATAAAAGTGCTGCTAAAATCTGAAGAGGGAAAGTTGGTCATCTGAAAATCTTTAATTAATATAAATACAAAACTTTTGCCTAATAATAAAGGAGATGACAAAACCAATGAGATCCTAAGTGGTTTTCAAAAGAGATGGACTGGAATTTTTAAAAAACCTCTTAATTTTAGATGGAATGAATCCAACCAGCACACTGATGGTATGAAAGAAGAATGTCTGAAAAAGATGATATCTGCCATTGCCGTTGTGAACAAAGAAATGCATTAAGCCAAGATATTTGACTTACAAGAACTGTAAAAACTTCAGGACTTGCACAGAAAGTATATGGGGCAGCTGTTCCCATGGTAACAACCATGGGAATAAAAATGGAACTATTGAGGAATATCTCTAAGGACAGCTGCAAAATATTGTGCAAAAGTATTTGCACAATAGGTGATGCAAAATCAAAATCTATTAGAAATTTTTAAAAAGAAAATTTCTCTACTATAACTATCCAAAGGGATGGTGATACTAATAATGATAGCCCTGAGGAATAGTAACATCCTAAAAAAATCAGGTTTTCTCTTTTGAAAAATAATTTTCTTTTTGTATTATGAAATTAAAGAACAGCAAATAACAGTTAAATATACAAAGCAGAAAAGAGGATTATAGCTGAAATATGAACTTTTGTTATTTTTTAGGTATTTATTAAATTTATTGTTGTTCAGTCATTTTTAGTCACAGCCAACTTTTCTAAAACCCATTTGGGGTTTTTCTGACAGAGATACTGGGACAGTTTGACATTTTCTATTCCATTTCATTTTACAGATGAGGAAACTGAGGCAAACAGGGTTAAGTGACTTATCCAGGATCATACAACTAATAAATGTCTGAGGCCAGACTGGAAGTCAGGAAGATAAGTTTTCCTGATTCTAGACTTATTATTCTATTTACTGTGTCACGATTTGAACTCAAAATGATGAGTCTTCCTGACTCCAGACCTGGTACTCTTATCTACTGCACCATTGGTTATTTATATACTAAATTTAACCTGGTACTAATACAATTGTTCTGCTTATCTCAGTCCATTCTGAACTTGGAGAATATAACAAACAGGGTCAAAAAGCCATGAAAATACTTCTGGAATCAGCAAAAATCCCTTCAATGAGCAATAAACATAAACAGTGAGATAGATAGAATTCAAGATAGGAATCTAAAGATTCTTCATCCATATCATCTGTATGAACTCAATCAACAATAACTGATGAAAAAAATGTGAAACGAATGATTGAATCAGACAGATTTTCCCCCCTTTTTAGTGGAAAGGAGGAGGGTTTATGATGACCACTCAAGATCAGACTATTGTCACCAAGAATTGAAGAAGGGCTATCCTTAAGGTTAGTGATCAGTGCAGATTACGCAAGAAAATGGTGGAAACTGTATTACATATTACCACTGGCTGAAAAATACAGCCTCTACTGAATGCCTAATAAGACATGATATGTTGGCTAGTAGAAGCAAACTATCTTTCTTAGACTAACTGATAACAAATCCACTCACAGACTTCAACACATCCTGGAGAATTAAGTCAACAAAATACTGGAACCAGCTCATTGTGTCAGAATGAATAGTTTCCCACATTTGTCTTGATATGTAACATTAATTCTTTAAAACAAGAACATTGTTTTTAGTAGATGTTGCCATAGACGTTACTTCGAAGTAAAGGTATGCTGGAGTCAGCTTGAACTGGCTTGTAAAAGCTGATTGTTATATGTTCAGTGTGAGCATTTATATCTCAGAGATCATAAATGTTATAAATCAGGACTTGATTGATTGTTTTGTTAATTGTTTAGATTTAAGAAAGTGATGGAGAAATGATGTGGATTAAACCTAAAGTGTATCCCACTTCTCTCCCCCAGCCCAAGCGAGCTGATTGTTAAACATTTACCAATACCCCACTGCTTATAATTACCAACCATGTTGGAATAAAAAAAATTTCAAAATAAAAATATAGGAAAATAAATATAATTTGAGACATGAATGAGATACATATTATTCCTCGGTTAATAGTGTAGGTATTTTCAGTGAGCTTACAAAAGATGAAAATATATCCTGATACTTTGATTTAAGCAGAAAAAGCAGATGATTTATCTGCCTTTTAATGTTCTGTTGAAAGTTAAGTATAAAGGAATAATATTAGGAAAGTGATTTATCTTAGGATAAGATATCTCTATCTAAACTCTTTAAAAAGAGGAGGTGATCATGATGATAATAATAGCTTGTGCTTGTTTTTAAAAGTATTTTATATTCTTTTATTTGATACTCACAACTCTATGAAATAGATTTTTTTAGAAAAGTGGGACTCCAATCATGGTTTTTCTGAGCTACCTCTGTATAATTGAGGACAGAAGCTTACCATGGAATGGGTTTTTATTGTTTCTTTTGTGTGTGGCAATTGGGGTTAAGTGACTTGCCCAGTGTCATACTAGTTAAGCTAGTGGGTCAAGTGTCTACAGTAGAATTTGACAAATGGACCCAGTTGAAGGGCAGAGTTATTATCTGGCAAATCATTCTAGGCACTGCCAGAAATGCTCAGGGAACCACATGTTACTCCTTGTCATAGGAGGCCAGCCAGACGTAAGACTGCCCAGAAGGGCTGGAAAGATGAATGTGGCCATATGCACTCATATTTTCATAGGATTTCATTCTAGGAGGGACCTTAGATAACCCTGTCACTTTACAGATGTCAAAACTCACGCCCTGGAAGGTAAAGTTCATTTAGCAAACACTTATTAAGTACATGCTACATGCAAACCATTGAATTAGTCTAAGGGGGAAGATAAGAAATTTGTACAGGAGCTAGACTTTGTCCTCATGAAATTAATTTTAAGGCAGTCTGTCAGGCAATAAATGTTTATTTATGACAAATGACACTGTGTCAGGTAGGCAGCTAGGTGGTGCCATAGTGCAGGAAGACTCATCTTCCTAGGTTCAAGTCCTACCTCATGCTTACTAGCTGAATGACCCCGAGCAAGTCACTTAACCCTGTCTACCTCAGTTTCCTCATTTGTAAAATGAGTTGGAGAAGGAAATGGCAAACCAGTCTGGTATCTTTGCCAAGAATGGGTTAGATACCACTGAAAATGACTTAACCACAAACAATTTGGGAATACAAAGAAAGGTTTTAAAAAAAAGTAGTTTCTGTCTTCAAGGAATTCACAGATTAGTGGATTGGACAGCAACAAGGATGTACCAACAAGATATATGTATGTGAGAGAGAAATTGGAGATCAACAACTTAGCAGTAAGGGGAACCAGGAACACCTTGCAAAGATGTGATTTTAGGTGAGACTTAAAGGAAGCAGACATAAGGATAGAGAACATGTCAGACATGGAGGACAGTCAGTGCAAGTTTCTCCAGTTTGAGGAACAACAAGGAGGTCATTGTTACTGAACTGAAGAATAGGTGTTGGGGTGCAACTTGGAAGAAAACTGCAAAGGTAATGTGGGGCAAGTTACAAAGGGCTTCGTATGCCAAAGGATTTGAAGTTTGATCCTAGAAGTGACAGGAAGGTACCCCAGAGTGGATTGAAGGAGCATATGGATTTATTGAAGGATGGGTGACAAGGAAACCAGCCAGATCAGATCCCTAGAGATCAATCAGTTAATGATAGATAGGAATGTGAGGAGTTGAGAATAACCTCATTTCTTGCACTCTTTATTTTAAATATATATATATATATATTTATTAGTTTTCAACATTTACTTTTATAAGATTTTGATTTCCCTTTTTTACTCCTTCCTTCTCTCTCTCCCTCTCCTCCCTCTCCAAGACAACAATCAATCTGACATAGGTTATACATGTAAAATCACATTAAACATATTTCCACATTAGTCATGTTGTGAAAAAAAGAATCAGAACAAAACAGGAAAACCACAAGTAAGAAAAATAAAGAGAAAATAGTCGGCTTCAATCTCCATTCAGACTCCATAGTTCTTTGGATGTGGAGAGCATTTTCCATCATGAATCTCTTGAAATTGTCTTATATCACTGAGTTGCTGAGAACTAAGACTATCAAAGCTGATCATCTGCAAATGTTGCTGTTATTGTAGTGCACATTTTTAGATGGAGCTATGGGATATATATGTGTGCTTGCAAATCTAGTGTAACTTGGATCTCCAGGGATTTCAGGTAACATCTTCTTGGTCCATAGTTGGGAGCTTGGACCAACAACTTGCCATGATAAAGACTAACGAAGGAGGGGCCAGCCCAGAGTAAGTTCAGGAAATTGCCTCCTGACCTATCAACATGAAAATCTACCCAGTTTCCTCTCGGATCACAGCCTTGTGCAGCATCTGGGAATAATGTAGCTAGTGGTAGCAACTGAAATTTTGTAAATGAAGTTTGCAAAATGTATCAGAAGATTGACCATCTGCAGGATGACCAATTGTGAGGGGGAGGAAGGATCTGAGAAACAAGAGCCTAGTTTCAGCCCTTGCCCTCCTTTTGCCCCATTGGATGACCTGAAGCAAATCCTTCTAGTTTTAATTTTTCATTTCCCTTTCCTTGTAAAAAAAAAAAAACACAAAAAAACCCCAAAACTCTCAAGTCATGCAGACTAGTGGAGATGAACTGGCACATGGCAAGTTTGCGAGTGACCAGAAAGAAGTCCATTATTGCACAGCCTTACTAATAATCCATACTACTGCCCACAGCTGCTCCACAGCACAGATTTTATTAGTCCCACTTCTGTTTCCTGATTTGTTCCTATTCAGGAAGCTTTGAAATAATGGTTAGCAGAGGGGCACATGGAAACAAATTTTTTTTTTGAAAGAATCTGTCTTTTAACTTTCCCATGCACTTTAATCCCTCTGTCGGTCCTTCCTCTCCCTTCAGCTTCAGCTGGAGACCGTCCACCCCTGTGATCAATCATGCTCTCAGTACAGTCTTACTTGGGAGGGGGGTTTCTGGCACAGCAATGCTGCTGAACGTGATATGCTTTTTATGGAGACCTCGCAAACAGAAGTGAGGAAGCAGACAGTCATTTATCATGTGGGTTTGCCGTGGATGCTGAGAGAACAGATCAGCCAGTCCAGCCCTTCGGGCTCCAGTCGAAGTCCTGATTCAGCTGCTGGGGACACAGTTGGGAAGGGCGACTCCCTTTGTCCAAAGCTGCAAGCAGCCAAGTGGGCTTCAGGGGTTCCTTACAGTTACAGGTCTCCTGAAATGTCATCATTTGGTGCTTTCTTGTGTCTGTGTCTTGTTTCCCTAGCAAAGCTACATAAACTATCTTTGAGTTCTCCATAGAATCTAGCAAAGAGCTTTGCACATAATAGGTGTGTGTGTGTGTGTGTGTATTTATATATACTGGGGACCTACTATGTGCAATTATATATATATATATATGTATATATATATACATATATATATATATATATGATCAGAAAGCACTTTTCTATTTGATGATAGAAGTGTCCACATTACCCCAAGAAGGTAGTAAACAGCTTGGACCACAAAGGAAGGAGATTCTCACAGGAAGGCCTTTTTTCCAGCAGGCTTCCTCTCTACCCAGGAGTCATCTCTCTTCTTCCTAACACAATAAAGGCCCCAAGGAAAATGGGGCTGTGCTCCAGAATGCCGACCAATTTGATCTTCCTAGATCCCTGAGTCATACTATAGAATAAACTCTCCTTGGGATAAACAAGAAACTAAAATAGAAAAGCAATTTTATCTAACTTGCATGTGTCACTTTGAGCTTTGCAAAGCCCTCATTGTATCCTCACAACAATGGCAGGGGGCGAGGAGAGATGCTATTATTATCATGCCCATTTTACAGATAAAGAAGCTGAAAACCAATCCTAGCTAATGAGTGACTGGGACTGCACATACATATTCCCTTCTTCCATACCAAATCCCCCTTAGTCTTCAAGATTTAGCTCAAAAGTCAGTTTCCTTCATGGATCCTTCCCTATTCGTCCCAGACAAAAATGATTTCATTCTCTACTGAATTCCTTAGTACTTCCTTCAACTCACACAGGATGGCTCAGTGGATAGAGACCTGAATTTGAGGGTCGCTGCAGACACATACTAGCTGGGTGACTCTGGGAAAGGCACTTAACCCTGTTTGCCTCAGTTTCCTCATCTGTAAAATGAGCTAGAGAAAGAAATGGCTACTCACTCCTGTATCTTTGCCAAGAAAACCCCATGGTCACATTGGCTACGGCCCACAGGATCACTAAGAGTCAAAGGCGATTGGATCACAACAATAACTACTCAGCTCATCCCACGGGTAGTTCATCTAATAGTTTCTAGTATGGAAACAATTACCAGGCAGTAAGCTCCTTGGGGGCAGGAACTGTTTCTTTGTATCCCCCCACAGAGCCCTGATTAGGATAGAACCACAATAAATATTTGTTGAATGAATGAGTGAACTCCCTTTCTCCTCAGGGTAACCTCCCCCCCCCCCAACCAGAGCAAGAGAAAGTGATGTTCAAAGTGCCGCCTGTGGCCAAAGCTAAAGCAACTGAACAAAGAATCCAGCAGGCAGCAATCTTTACTCAAGCCCAGCGTCATCCAAATTAGAGAGCTGGAGCTCGCTCCCGACCCCCCAAGGCAGGAATAACATCCCTGTAGCCAAACCATCTGCTCACTAAATTGCTAATTGTAGAGGGACCCATTGACTCAAATCCAATTATGAGGTTTGTGGGTATCCGTTTTACCTGCAGGGCTGAATCAGCGAAAGCTTAGGCAGTTGCAAGTACGTTACAATAGAGACTTAGTCTTGGGTTCAAATTTCAACCATTTACTGGGTGATACTAGGAAAGTAGCTTAACTTCTCTGTGCCTCAATTTTCCCATTTATAAAATGAGGAGATTTCTTACAATTCTTTCAAACACTAAATCTATGCTTGACCTTTTGGTTGAAGAGAGGATAACAGAAATACTCTCATTATATATTAAAAGTTAAAACAAACAAACAAAAAACAGCATCACTTAGGCAGGTAGACTCAGGGTGAGTTATGTCTCCATACTTTTTGAAAATTATTTACATCAGTTCTGCAAACATTTTTACTCCATCTACTGTGGCAAGGCACTGTGACACATAATGGGAACATAAGGACAAAAATCACAGTTTCTATATTTAAATGTACTGAAATGTGGGAGATGCAGTGGGTAAAAATGCCAGACCTGGAGTCATCTTTCTGAGTTCCATTCTGGCTGCAGACACTTACTAGCTGAGTGACTCTGGGAAAGTGACATAATTCTGTTTGCCTCAGTTTCCTCAACTGAAAAATGAGTTGGAGAAGGAAATGGCAGACCACTCCAGAATCTTTGCCAAGAAAACCCCAAGTAGGGTCATGAAAAGACAATCAGACCACTCCTGTATCTTTACCTTTAGGGAGAAGATTGGTTATTTTAATTATACAACATTTAATTTCTTTCTTTTTTCTTTTTTCCTCCTTTTCTTCCTTCCCCCAATTCTTTCTTTCTTTCTTTTTATCATGAAAACCCCAAATGAGGTCATGAAGAGATAATCGTGATTAAAATAATCCAAAAAATGTGGAGGCTCAAGGAATGCTGATATAGGAAGAAGCTCCGAAGCTAAGGACTTTTCCCCAATTTTAAACCCTGGTCTTTACTCCATCCTCATCCCAGGGAATCACTGAAACATGTTTAATCCAGACAGCATTACATCAGCTGATTGTTGGCAGCTTTGGGGGGTCGGTACCATGTGGGAACAGAAGTCTTATCGATCGTAATATGTCTGTCTGCTTAATGAGGGGCTGAGAAACCTTAACCTCAGGGCCTGTGCATGTTTTCCTTATTCATTAAAGTAAGAACCCATTTGTCAGCTGGTTACATGTGTACAGGATGCCCTGACATGAGGAGGACCCAAAGTGTTTTTTCCTCTCTTCCCCAGTTTCATCCATCCCTATACCTGCTGGTGCCATTCGTTCTCTCCTCCTTAGCCCTTCCCCAACTCTCATCATTTATTTCCCTTTTCCCTCCCCCCTTTCCACTAGACATAATTGCATCTGCTCCTCATTGTGGAGATTATTCGGTTTCCTGGCCACTTTTATAAATGTTTAAGCAGGTGTGCAGGTGAAAAGATAAAAAGTGAAGGGGAGATGTTTCTAAATATTTATACAGAAAACAGATGCAAGAAGGGCAGTCTAGCCATTTGGGTGGGGGTGAGGGGGAAGTGGTCTCTGCATATAAACAGCCTCTTACTCTAAGGGACTCAGACAAGCAGTGCTTCGAGGTGAACCCTAGGATCGCAGCCTAATACCCATGAAATCAAATGTTTATACACACCTAAGCTATGTCCTCACACTCTGCTTTGGATAAACACAAGCTGAAGTGCTTTATATGACCAACTTGTTTTCCCAAAGAAAGTCGACCCTTAAAGTAACACCAGCAAACAGCAGTAGAGCTCCACAGATAAGTGGGCCACCATTTTGATGGAAAAGAGCCTTTCAGCAAACAAAATCACTGTTCATCCATTGGTGAATTTTTATAAATGGTTTTTCTGCTTCCTAATTTAAAAGGCTAGATTTCTCCTTCTTCTTTGTCTTCTTTCTTCTTCTTCTTTCTTCTTCCTCTTCCTTCTTCATCTTGCTTCTTTCCTTTTTTCTTTTTTTCTTTCTTCTTTCTGAAGAAAATAAATATATCCTATTTCCCAGTGTATGCATTAATAGTATATTCCCTCTATTATGTACACATTTATAATTTCTTGGAGTTATCAAATATAAAGTCAAATATATTTCACACTTTAATTATGGAGACAATAAAATCTAATCTCTACAAGCGCACAGTGCTTGAGGAAGCAAGCAGCTAGAGTTGGAGGGAGCCCCAGAGGTGGGAGCTGGGAGATCTCTCCAGCTTTGTATTCTGGTTCTACTACTAGGCAGCTCTGTGATCTAGGAATCAAATGGTCACAATGGGAAAGGACCCTGTTGGTCATTTAGTACAACCCCTTCATTTTATGGATAAGGAAACTGAGGTCCATAAAGTGATTTATTTAGGATCACATTGGTATTAAACATTAGAGGTACAACTTAAAACCCTGTTTCTCTGACAGGTAGCAGTCTTTCCATTGTCCCTCAGCCTTGGGTTGGGGAAGTCATTTAATTTCCCTGGGACTCAGTTTCTTCATCTTTGACATGAGGAGGTTGGACAAGGTCACTATGAAAACTCCTTTCAACTCTAAAGTCCAATAATACTATATAATTATTGTAGAAAACAGGTAGGTAACTAATCATGCTGTTGCAGTTGTTAGGCTGTGTCCAACTCTACATGACTCCATGGACAATGCTCATGGGGTTTTTGGAAAAAATACTGGAGTGGTTTGCTGTTTTCTTCTCCAATGCATCCCCATTTTGCAGATAAGGAATTGAGGCAAATAGGGTTCAATGACTTGCCTAGGATCACATAGCTAGTATGTGTCTGAGGTGGGATTTGAACTCAGATATTCCCAAATGCAGCCTTGGTCTCTCTATTGCAGGCTCTATCCATTGCACCATTGCCCTACCTGATAGCCATATAGGGGGGATTCTTAGCAACATCTCTTTCCCCCAATCATGGTCAATAAGGACTCAGAACAGATTGTTGGCTTTGGAGTCAAGACTCCAAATACACTATCCATATGACTCTGAGCAAGTCACTTGTTGAACTTAATGACTCCTAAGATCCCATCTAGGACCCAATCTGTGATCCTATAAAGATAGTAGAGTTAGAAAGAATAGTAGGAGACTCTACAGAAATGGGAATTTTGCTTATAAGGGGGCTTAAAATTTAAGGGCATGAATAGTGGTATCATACCCTACCCTAATGTTAGGGAACTGACAATTATTAGCAACAAAAGCTGATTACCCAACTTGTGCTGTGCCAAGGAAAAGGAGTATAGACATTTTAACGAGATGATCTAAAGGTGACATCTTTGCCCAATGACCAACAAATTGAAAGTCCTGGAAGAATTGAGCCACATCAGTGTTTGTAGGCTTCACAATAAACAAGCCAGAAGGCAAAAGGAAGGTGAAACAAAATGGAAGACGGTCCATAGGTACTCCTTTGGAAAGGCAAAGGAATTAGCAGGGTCCATTTCTTTATTTATTGTACATTTTTTTCCATGGGATATTTGATCCCCTTGCCTTACAATGCCCACGATGAGCTAAACAAAAAGACCATTGTAAAGGTCATTGTAGCTTAGGCACATGCAGTTGTGTAAGCGTTACTAGATTTGGAGGCAAGTTCAAACACCCATGTTTGCTCACTGATTGACCATAACCAAGTAAATACCTTAATTCCTGGGTAAATCAAAGAAATTGGACTAATTGATCCCTGGGATCTCTGAATCTATAATTCTGGAATCACCAACAGGTTTTAAATAGTATAAATGAAGACTCTGGGTGGAGAAAGCCAATAAAAACCATTTCAGATAAGTCATCATTGATTTAGGGAATTAGGTGGTACAGCAGATAGCTTACTGAACTATGAAATAAGACCTAAATGCAAAATCTGCCTCAGACACTTACTATCTGTGTGATCCTCTCTGCCTCAGTTTCCTCATGAGTATAATAATAGTACCGATTTCAAAAGCTTAAATGAGGAAATATCTTCAAAGGGCTTTGCAAACCCTAAATGTTAGAGAGTATTGTTATTACTTTCCCTTGAAGGGCATGATGAAACTGTGGAAAAGGGTCCTTTGGAGAATAGATCCCTAGAGCTGGTCAAGCGTGTTTTTTTGTGGCAAGTTCTTAATCATTCTGAAGGAGAGGCTGTCGCATTTCAGAAGAGACAGTCAGGATTCATCTGGGACTCCAGCCGGGAAGTGTTAGCTATATTAAGTTTGATCAATTGCTGCATTAGGTAAATACAATGAGAACTTGAGATCATGTTCCAAAGAGATGAATCAGAGAGCTGGGGCCCTTAAGGGAGCAGAAAAAGAAACAGAAGTAACCATCCCCATCCTCTGGATAAATTAAGGAAAACAAGGGGGTGTCAACCAAGATTGAACTGTTTTCAGATTTAATGGAGAGCAAAAACCTTCAGATACAAAGGCTACTTAAAAGGAGAGACTGCCATTAGTTTTGTGGAAAGATAGCTGAGACATTGTTAAAGTGAGAGATGTCTGTTTTCTTGAAGAGAGCTTACTATGTATCTGAGACTGAAAGCCATATGTATTTAAGCTTAGTGGGTTGTGAGTCATTTTCTTGGATCGCAGTGAAGAGGAACTTTTGCAGGAGGGTTGTATGGAGGAGATACTTTCTAGAAAAGAAAATGTCTTCTAGAAGGACTTTGAGGTTTAACCCCGAGGTCCTGAAAAAAGTGACTCAATGGAAATGATAAAATTCAGACAGTATCTGTGAATGTTTGAAAAGAGAGATGATGTAGAGAGGATGACCTATTAGTTTTTACAAGTACAGTCATGCTAAAAATATTTATTTCCACATTAGTCATGGTGTGAAAGAAGAATCAGAACAAAAGGGAAAAACCGCAAGAAAGAAAAAAAAAGTGTAAATAGTCTGCTTCAATCTGCATACAGACCCCCACAATTTATTTTCAGGATGTGGATAGCATCTTCCATCATGAATCTTTTGGAACTGCCTTGGATCATTTTTTTGCTGAAAAGACTCTAAGTCTTTGAGAGTTGATCATCAGACAATGTTGCTATTACTATGTATAATGTTCTCCTGGTTTTGTTCACTTCATTCAGCATCAGTTCATATGAGCCTTTCCAGGTTTTTTTTTTCCTGAAATCATCTTGCTCATCATTTCTTACAAAACAATAATATTCCAATATATTTGTATACTACAAGTTATTCAACCATTCCCCAATTCTTTAGTATCCCTTCAATTTCCAATTCTTCCCCACCACTAAAAGAGATGCTGTAAATATTTTTATTATGTGAATTCTTTTCCATTTTTACTGATCTCTTTGGGATACAGACTTAGCAGTGGTATAGTTGTACCAAAAGGTATGCAGTTTTATAGGTCTTTTTATAATTTTTTTATTTCACATTTTATTTATTTTTATATTTTATACTGATTTACTTAGAAGAATGGAAGTTTTCTTTCTTAATTCTGTAACATTAGATTATTGAAGTCTCAAAGAATTCTGATTCTTATTATCTTTTCCAGGCTGTTTTGGATAAGCGAATGTGCAAATCATTGTCTGAGCATCTCAACTGCTTCTCAGGGCTACAAGCTCCTTCCACACAGAGTAGGTTTTCCTAATCTGTGAAATCAAGGGTCCAGGCCGTCCCTATGTCTGTGGTCATTTTCATTAAGCTATTAAATTCTACAAAGAGTTTTTGGGTTCCAATGATGTGTAAGGCACCATACTAGATATGGGGAAATATTAAAAAAATGAAATTCATTCTTTGTCCTCAAGGAGCTTGCAAACTAGTTAGGAAATATGATGCATGTACATGCGACTTCAAAGTAAAATAGAGTGTGATACATGCATCGGAGTACTTTTTAAAATGTCCTGAGAAGTTAAAGAAAGAAGAGATCATTTTTATTTGGGTCCTCTGGGAAGACTGAATGATGTCATGAAATTAAAACAGTTTTTGTAGGCTCAATTCAACACACATCCATTAGAAATTATAAAATTCTAGGCATTGTGCTAGGTTCTAGGACATAGACCTCTAAATGATACGTGGTTCTTCATCCTCCACAAGAAATTGACAATTTAGATGATAAGATAAGATATATAATTACAAATAATTATAATAAAAACTAATAATAATATAATAAAAAGTCTAATAAGGAAGTATCGGATTTCAACAGGCAAAGATGGTGGTATAGAAATACCATGAACAAAGAGATGGAGATTTTTCCCATGAAGATAGGGAAATAATACATATTTCCTGGTTTGGTTGAATCTTCAAATATATTATGGGAGAGTAACATTACACAAGGCTGAGAAAGAAATTTGTACTGTGAAGAACCTTGAGTTAGGAATTATGGTTGTGGAATGTATATTTTATTACATGAGCAAGGGTGACCTTGTATAGATTAGAAAAGCAGAATATCATCTTCATTATAAAGATATATTTGCGTCAGTATATGTTGAAGAGGTGGGTGAGAATAGAGATGGGAAGTGGTAAAAATCAAGTAAAGAATCTATAGAAAAATGATCAAGTACAGATTACCTGGACTAAGGTTTTGGCTGGTTGGAATGGCTACTCCAGTGATAAAGTGGACAGAATCACAGGGGTCTGTGATTCTAGAAGGGACTATTGAGATGATCTAATTCAGTCCTTTCATTTTAAGGATGATATTTGCCTATCCTTGCTTATCCTAATTCAATACTTTTGACTCCAAACCTCAAGCTCATTACACTAAAAGGTAGTTTGGCTTATGAGAGGGATTAGAAATATTTCAAAAGAAAGAAAAGAGTAAAAAAGTGACTTGTATTTTAGACAAAAGAATAGTGTTATCCTTAATAGAAAAAGACCAGAGAAGGAACACATCATATCTTAGGGGTATAAAAATGTAGATTTAAAGCTAAAATGGATCTTAATGGTTATCTAGTCCAATCCCTGATTTTACAAGTCAGGAAACTGAGGCCCAAAGAGTTGAAATGGCTTGCCCTAAGGTACAGCTAGTAACAGCAGAATTGGGATTTGAATTCACTTCTGATTATCAATGTAGAAATCTTTACACTCAAACACACATAAAATGGTCATTTTGGATATGCTAAATTTGAGGGACTGATGGGTCAGAAGACAAAAAAGAAAATTAAGAAAATACAGCCATGGAAGTCCAGGTAAGAAAGAGCATTAACAAGGAAAAAAAGCCAACAGTTAAATATTAAAGACCAAAGAGTGATGGGGACAGTAGCAAAATGTTAAGGGCTTGAGGAGTTAATGGGTTCTGAGAAAGTGACAGTGAGATGTTCCTGATCTTATCCTTGCATGACTAAAGTGGGGTTCAAGATGAAGGTTGTAGGAATTGAGAAGTCAAGATATTGTGATACCAGAGTATATGAAACAAAAATTATGAGTATAGATATTGAAACTGATATGGCTAACTGGGAATAAAGTGGGAAAGAGTACAATACAGCTATTAAAATCAATATGGAAAACCCTTGAAGATTATTAAATCAAGACTATGATATATCTGGAAATTAACCTGACAAGATTCACTTAGAATACACACACACACACACACACACACACACACACACACACACACATATACACACACATATGTGCGTGTGTGTGTGTGTGTGTATTCAACTGCATTCTTTAAAGAAATAAAGGAACAAATGATTGTTGAAATAATCATTGTTCATCATTGGACAGCATCAGTATAATAAAAAAAGTTGTTACTACCTAAATTAAAAGATTACATTTTGCTGATCAAAATTTCATGACTTCTTTTAAATTAAAAAATAGCAAAATCCATTTTATTAGATGAACTTTTGAAGAACAAAAGAATTCTATAATCTTAGAGGAAATAAAAAAGAAAAAAGTAGAAAAGACTAGAAAATCAAGATGCAAACACAATTGAACAAAATAGCTATGTGTTTAATAAATTATTAACCAAGAACTATTAGGAAAACCAGAAAGCAGTATGGAAGAAATTAGGCTTCAACTAGCATATCACACTATATATTTTCATAAACTATACATGGATATATGACACTAATTTAAAATTTTATCACAAAAAATAAAGAGAATGGAAGGTGATACATTTTATATCCATAGTTAAAGGGAAAAAATTAATCAAAAAATGAATAGAGTGATCACAAAAGATGAAGTTCATAATTTCAATTGTTGAAAGTTTTAAAAGGAAACTTTCATGAACTATTGAGGGGGAAAAGATTTGCATCAAATATCTGTGATAAATAATGTGATATTTGTTTCTTATATAAGCTTAACAAGCACAAATATCTAAAAATGAGTCATGCCCTATTCGTATTATTTTTAGAGCTAGATAAATTATTAAAGTATATAGTTTTCAAAAGAAGAATTTGTAAGCTATCAGCTACCATCTGAAAATCTTACATAACAGTAAGAATAAATTAAATTTTTGATAAATAAAACAACTCTAAAGTGTCCCCACATATATCTAAAGATAGAAAAAATAGAAATGATCAGTGTTATGTATGTGGGATGGCACAGTCATGGTTAAGAAGTATGAATTGGTCCAACTATTATGGAAAACAATTTAGATTTCTATAGAAAAGTCACATTCAGCAATTTTTCTACTAGCCACAGACTAGTGTTTTTACAGAAATAAAACACCTACAAAATATTAATAGCAACACTCTGTAGTAGTAAAATACTAGTTTAAAAAAAGGCACCTACCCATTGATTGGAGAATAACTGAACAAACTTCAGTAAATAAAAGAAATGTAATATTATTGTTTCATATGCAATTATGAATATGAGGAATCCAGAGAAAGAAAAGACTTATATGAATGAATGTAGCTTCAAATAAGAAGAACCAAGAGAATAATATACACAGCAATAATGTAAATAGAAAAAAAATCCCACTAAATGAAAACTACACTCTGAGTTACTCTAATGAACAGTCTTGGTCCTAGAGAACAAATGATGAGACATACATAGCAAGTCCTTTCAATAGAAATGTGGGGGCTAATGTCGCATACACTATCAGAAAAAGGTCTTTGTGCTGATTGGTTTCATTTACCTGTTTCTTTTTGTCATAATGGAAAGGTGAATAGGGAAGGATGGGTCCAGAAATGACTGTGATATAAAAATAAAAGGCATCAACAAAGCTCATTTATATAAAGTTTAAATCTTACAAATAATTGCTCTCTCAGCCCTTATCCTTTTCCTAAATTAACTCATATTTTTGTAGCTCAAAGGTGAAAAAAAATTGAATCACCCAACATTTGGGGAACAGATGAAAGGCCTGTAGATAGGAAGGATATCTTTCCAATTCTCAAGAACCAATGTTATGCCATGAGTTTTGTTTGCTCAATTGCAGTGAAAATCCTTTCCTATAGATATTTGAAAGTACCTGAAGAGTAATCAAAATGCAAATTCAGCATCAGAAAATGCAAATGTTTGCAGTGACATGGGAGAAATTGAATGTAGTTTACCTGAGATGCATGACTAGTCAAGTGAAAGCAGGTGCCTGGAATGTACAACATAGGAAAGGGGGCTAACATGAAAAAAAATACTCGAGCAAATATTTAGGCAATTCAGAAAAATCACAGGGAATCTAACCATCAGAAAGAAATAAAAATGGAAGCAAGAAGAGGCCATTTAAAATGATTTAACTAAGAGAAAAAGAGTCCACAGAGCTAAGGAGAATTTGTTATATTTAGGAGAAAATGAAATGGTTGATTCATTCAAACATTCAATAAAATGTGTAAGACTGCTTCTTTCTATCTAATGTAAATACATACATACATATACATGCACACAATAGGAATGTATTTAGGCAGAGAGACCAATGGTTTTGTTGGACCTACTTTTCTTTCTATGCAACCAGAAAATTTAGTGCTCTTCCCATCTACTTCCCTATCCATTTTCTAAAAGAGTTGTGAAAAAAAATGCTCTGGTTTTAAATTAAGAGAGTATGGCCATGAGCATTCTTTTCCTGAGAAAGAGATGGTCAAGAATTTCAGCTAAGGCCACAGATGAAAAGTCAAACTGGAAGTCCCAGCCATGTAACAAGTAGAGATGATTGTTCCTGTTTGCACTGGCATATACATATGCAATCTCTAGCAGAGACTGCATGCAACAGAGACTGTGTGTCAACATTCAGCAGGATAACTTGTCCAGAAAAGCAGCATCTGATAGATACTATACATCTAGGAGAAATTAAATTTCTAACATATACTATGTGTCCAGCAGACCATCCTCCACCTGGGACCATGTCTGTTATAACAGCATTCAAGGAAGCAGAAGTTGGGAGAAAATAATTATCCATTGGCGACTGATGGGAGCTACACAATGTCATCAACAGAAGACATCAGAGCTAAAGGTATAAGTTGCCCCTTTGCAGTGTGTTAGCCATACTTGTTTCCTCTGTGTCTTTCCATGTGAGCTCCTTACATCTGTGTATTCTTTCCTGAAGATCTGCATGTTTTCAGGAGATTTAGGGGCAAATTTTTAATTGTTGTTTTTCTTACTATGTCACTGTATTATAAGCTTTAGCTTTAAAGGAATCATGTCTTCTGGCTATTAAAGATAAAAATATAGTGGAGTTGGAAGGAGGATTGTGAGCTATATTTTTTAAATACATGGGACGCAAGTAACCCCTTGAACCTGAGGTAGTCATTTGTTTAAGGGAACCCACTATAAGTTAGAGAGGGCATCCTCTCCAGATACTACCTTTGTTATCATTAGAATATTAAGTAGCTATTAGACTAGCTTTTTTAATTTGAGGGAAGCCTGAATGATTACTTCAAGCCATATCCATAGATCAGAATAAATCAGGAGTCCGGTGAATCATCAGTGGTGGTCCGAGATTTCATCCTTCCCTGATTGGTGTTGAATTATAAGTCTCTGATATTTGCAATGTATTCTACAATTGTTTTATATGTACTAATAGGAAATATGCTTCTTGAAGGCACAGGCTCTTCCTCAGGATTGATTAAAAGGTTAATTTATTAATCAAAGGTTGATTGATAGACTGACTAGTTAAATGTTACCATAGAATCATAAACCTAGAACCTAAATAGCCCTTATACTCTATTTTTGTCCATCCTGTTCATTTTGTAGATGAGGAATCTCCAGCTCATGCAGATTAAATAACTTCTCTCTCACACAGCTTGTGCTAGAGTCTGGACTTGAATCTTCTGACATTAGAATAAGTGTTCTTTGCCCTTTGCATGCTTAAATTAATCTTTAAATTAATAAACTATCTCTTTTAAGAAATAAAGTCAATAAAATATTACCAAAAGAAATGGGAATTCCACCAGAATGTAACATATCTGGGATAATATAAAAAGATAATGGCAGAATGGGAGCAGGAAGGCTATTGATTAGATAATAGTTTCCTAAGATGAGAGATGAGATCATTCTGGGAGACCTGGGGATCAATGACTTTAGAGGGACATAAAATCTAGTTGTGGTAAAAGTGTGTGTGTGTGTGTTGTGTGTTGTGTGTTGTGTTTGTGTGTGTATATATGCTAGGGAAAGAGTTGAGCATGATGCTACACTCGTATAATCCTTACAAGAGAGGCTAAGGGCTAGCAGAACTGTCAGACTAAGGAGTTCTCAGAGGCTAGGACCTGAACCAATCAGATATTCACACTAAGTCTGGCATTTATTAAATATATGGAGTTCCTCAGAGCAGATGATCCTACTGAGTTACTTAAAGAGGGATGAACAGTCCTAGGTCAGAAATAGCAGTTGAAAGCTTTCCATCTCAATCAGGGTGGGATCGGGCCTCTGGATAGCCCTGCACTTCTAGCTGAATGGAGTGAAGGAGACTCTATTTGGGGAAAAAAAAAAAAAAGAAAAGAAAAAAGAAACCTATAAAGCATGTTAGAAGTTGACCCCAATTAACATTTCCATGCATACTCAGTTGTGTGGTAATATCAAGTATCTGCTACAACATTTTTAAAGCCTCCGGTTCTGTTTTCCAGGGACATAGAGGACAATTTTGTTTTCAAACCAAACAACCAGAGTCTGGAGATCATCATCCTCAGTGGAAATTCAGTCTCTTAGAGCTTTCCATCACCCAGATTTTGAGCCCTGGAAACAAACATGCTTCAGTTGCTACACAATTTGCCTCGGCTTCATTTCAGACAATGAGGAAATAATCAGGTGTGAACAACAAAGGGAGAAATGAGACTGAGATGGAGAAAATAATAGACCCCTTATTCTATCTATCTATCCACCGAAATTCACTCTCTTAAGGAAGAAATGACTTAGAATTACCTGAGCTTAAGTAGCTTAGACGTGACATGTACTTAGACCTGAATCTTTCACAGAGAAAAAGTTTATAAATTAATTTAACAAAACTCAGCATGGTACCTAGGCAGACCAGTAGGAAGATGCGCTCTGAGAAAATTGGATTACAGGTCCTGGCATGAGCCCTTGAGCAAACAAGAGGAACAATATCCCCTAGTGGATAATTAATAAGCAATGAGTGGTTCAAGATAAGTGATCAACCCAGAGAAGTATTTTGATTCAAGAAGGGAGAATGATTTGGTTGACATGGCTACTAAAACCGTCTCAGATTTGTAAAGTATTCCATCTAGTCAAAAGAGTCCCTGAAATAGGCTCCAGGCTGAAAGCCCTGAGCAGCCTGATCACATCAATTACAGTTTGTTGCCCTGGAAACTTGGAAGGACAGTTAGCGAGGGGTATTTCAGGATTTTGTTCCCCTCGGCTCACTCTCTGAAACCTGGTATATTGTGTGTCAAGAGCTCCATGGCAGAAAGGCAGTCATGTTGGGGAGCCTATGGCAGCAAAGGGGATTTCATGTTCTTGGTCTTTTTCACTTTACCAATCATGCTTTTAGGTGTGATATTGGCAATGGATGAATTGCTCCTTTATAGGAAATGGCACTTCACCTGACAAGTCAACCTGCTGATTGGTAGAGAACATCAAGTAGGTCATCGAGCTCTTGCTTAGCTCTTCAGGTCCCTGGGACCAACTCCAGTTGCATAAGGGACCTCTGATGGCTTTTCTGATAGATGAAGCAATTGTTCTGGAGCCACTCTCTTCCAGAGAAAACCTATGTCTTGGTTCTATGGATTCTTCCTAGGAATTAGGGTATCATTCTCTAATAGAGCCCCTGATAGTGGCTAATGATTAATCACTAGGGACTAGCATCCCAGTTCCATTTATCTAATTAATATTGATGAATTATTAATATCTAATATCTACATTAATATCTAATATGTACATATTAACAAAGGAGTATTTATTTCACAGATATAGCAAGAACAGAAATATAAATATTTCTCTCCAACACTGTGGAGGGACGCTCTTCCAAAATACTTCAGTCTTTGGCGGAGAGGGCTTAGACTTAGCAGCAGCTCCACCGAGTTGATATCCATATGTGTCCTAACTGCCAAGTGAGTCCTCAACATTAGCCTGGGTCTTGAAGGTCATTCCTTGGATCTCAGACCTGGACTGGCTGACTACAAACTCTAACATGGACTCCACTTCCAAATTTCCTGTTGGCTTGTTCTCTTGACCTTTTGAAACTCAAAAGGTCATAGCTTTCAGTTTCCACCTAGAAGCAAGAAAAATAAACACAGAGGCAAAGAATAGAAGTCTTTATTCTTGATCACAAGCTGGTCTCAGATGGAGCAACCCCAACATTTCTACAATTACAATGGGGTATTCAAGAAGAACTAGCATTTCCATCTGGAGGGCTTGTTGAGTCCTTTTCACAGATGCTCATCCACCTTTTGTGTCCACCTTCATCCAATTTTTACCTATGATTCTAAGAGGCTATAGGGGTATATACATACATACATACATATATACATATACATATACATATACATATACATATATATATATATATGTCTACCTCAAGAATGTTAAGGCTTTTCTAGGTGGAATGAGAGGATAAGAACAATTTGTTCCAATGGCCATGAAGCAGCTCAAATAGGAATTGTAGAGCACTTAGATCTTGGTCAGGCATTGAAGACACTGAGGTCACCCACTGTACCCTGGACCATCTCCAGTCATTTTGACTGTTGTCTTGACGCTGGACTTAAATGATTCTGGAAGAAAGGATGAAGTTCACAACTTGGTACAATTCTGCCTCACTTAAATCCAATTCATGTATAAATTAAGACATAATCCCACAATGCCATTGGTCTTCTTCAAAAATGAAGGACAAGTAAAATTGACCTTTCCAGGTCTCTTACCAGAATACTGTCAGTCTGGAAGGAATCAGACTAAAATGCATAGAATATGGGGGACTACTGCACTCTGAATTCACCCTACTTCTAGCTACTTGTCAATCAACAGTATGCCTCTTCAAGGTGTAGCAGACCAAAGCTAGATCTAGAATGTCTATACATGCTTTAAAGTCCATGGAAGGTTTATGTTGGAGCACTTTCCACATGCTGCTAAGAGCTGGGCTCAGACATGGCCTGGAGCTAGTTCAAGGAGGCCCACAAAAGCCAATTATTACATACTGAATGTGAGCATTTACTCAGGAATGAGTAAATACTACAATTCCAGGCTTGGTCTATTGTTTTGTTGATTGTCTAGGCATAAGAAGGTGATAGAGAAAATGTTATTAATGCAGATTAAACTTGAAGGTGTCAAGAAAGTAGGTTGTTAAACACTTATAAGCATTTGGTAACCTGAAGGTTTATTTGTATTTTATTCTAGAAGCAATGTGGAACCACTAGATATGCTTGATCAAGAGAACTCTGCTTTATGGCTATTAATTTGGCAGCAAAAAGGTAGCATAATAACCTCTTAGTCTCTCTTTCTCTAATAGTGGTCCATAGAATTCCTCAATGGGATTCGTTGTCTTTATTTTCTCATTCACTTTTCCTGTTATTTGTAGTTAGTGTGTGCTCCATTTTTCTGATCCTATTTTATTCTTTAATTTTTGCATTATTTAATAAAGATCTTTCCAGATTTTGATGTATTCCTCACATTTTTTTTGGCCATTCCACAACTTTCTGATAGAGGAAACACAAAGACACATAAAGGAAACCTTCACACACAAGTAAGTATGTATCTCACATTGGATTTTTTGTTTTCTGATGTTAGCTTGTTTTTGTCACACCTAATTACTCTATCTTTGACTGCAGTTAAAAATTACAACAAAAAGACATTTTAATGACTGGTTTAACTTTTTTCAGGGCATCATATATGGGTCAGGAAAGACTCCAGAGGCTCAATTTCTATGAGAGATTCCAAGAAATCAGACAGTTCCACTCTATCTCATTATTGCTTCCTATGGATCTTCCATCACACCATATTAGCCTCATATGGATCAGTTAACCAGTCCTTCTTCCATGTCTACTCTTCCTCCCACAGACTCTGTGTGCATTTGTGGGAGATTATATTCCAAATAGAGCTCTGGATATGGAGTTAAGAAGACCTTATTTACTAGCTGTGTAGTCCAGGCAAGTCACTTAACTACTGTTTGCCTTAATCCATACTCTAGTATCTTTACCAAGAAAACCCCATGGACAAGAAGGATCACAACGTCTCCAAGGGTCAGACATGAGGTTGAGGCCATGTTTAATACTTCTTGACTATACCCATAGTTTCTTAGTCCACTGCCCTTCACACAGTAAGTACTTGATAACATTTGTTGAATAAATAAATATATTTCCCAGGCAAATTTGAGACATATTACTTTAGAATAAAGTTTCTTCTGCAGAGAAGGTTAAATTTGTTTTTAAAAATCACATCTCCTTTCAAGAATTCTTTTTCCATTGTCCTTTCATGTTTTCCTTCTGATCTTTTTTCTTTTCAAATATGCTAATTAAACAAATCATTTCCTTTTTCTCCTTTTACCCTTCCTTTCCCTTTTCATCTGTGCCAAATGTGGTAGTATTTATAAAGTAGCACAGTGCCCAGCATAGTAGATGCTTAATAAATGTTTGCTCTATGGCTAATTTGGAAATGTGATTTATATGATTTCCTGTTTGTAATGGGCTTTGTATCTTTGCCTCCTTGATGAATGAGGGAAAGGATGAGTAAAGGGAGAGAATCTGGAAACAAAAATAAAAGAAAATTGAATTTAAAAAAAGAAAAAAAATACTTTACCTCTCACATAGCATTTCCCATCATCACTATTTCACCCTCATCATCTATAGATACTTTAGTACTCATGGAATATTGTTGTGGCATTGGACACAATCATAATTCAATGTTCACTTATGTCTTTATAGCAATAATTGACATTTTCAATAGTGCTTTACACTTACAATCTCATTAAATCCTTTAAGATAGTTATTATAATCCCCATTTTACAGATAAGAAAACTGAGACTCAGGAGAAGTTATATGGCTCATCCATATTCTTCCAGCAAAAAAGTATCAAAAATAGAATGTAAATCCAAGTCTTTTTTATTCCAAGTCCAGCATTCTAATTACGAGGCCATATTGCCTAAAATGCCTCAGAGCTATCACCATTTACTACCCACAAGCCAACTTCCTTCTGTCTCTATTGAGTAGCTGACAATATTACATTGATGCTTATCTCATTCAGGTTAAAGTATCCAGCTTCTGTGGTAGTCAGCTCTAAATCTACAGACAAATTAAACAAAAACCCAAGTAACTCACTAGTGGCTATTTTCTCAATGAATCATTTACAAGGGAATTACTTTGTTCCAGTCTAGCCCTGTGGCAATTAGAGCCAACTATTCTATTCTTTTTTTTTTTTTTTTTTTTTTGGTGAAAGTCCACTTACTTCGCATCTCATATATATATATATAAACTTTTTTGAGTTCCAAATTTTCTCTCCCCTTCCTTCAATGTCCCCCCTCCTTGAGACAGTCAGGATTGATATAGATTAAACATGTCCAATCATGCAAAATTTATTCCCATATTAATCAATGTTGTAAAAGAAGATACAAGCCCAGTAGGAAAAAAACACGCAAACATTAATAAAAAGAAAAATTAGTATGCTTTGATTTGTATTCAGACTCCTTCAATTCTTTCTCTGGAAGTGGATAGAATTTTTCATCAAGAGTCCTTTGGAATTGTTTTAAATCATTGTGTTGCTGAGAATAGTTAAGTCATTCACAATTGTTCATCATACAATGTTGCTGTCACTGTATACAATGTTCTCCTGGTTCTGCTCACTTTGCTTTTACTAGTTCATATAAATCTTTCCAGGTTTTTCTGAAAGCTACTTCTAACGATCTTCTTTAAGCAGAGACTAAAGGAAGTTAGAATCCTTGTTTGATGTTCAGAAGGGATTCCTTTCCAAGAACGGGTAAGACCAAAACTTCTTAAACTTTGGGTTGTGATCCCATATGGGATCATGTAATTGAATGTGGAAGTTGTAAAATTATTATTTGTTATTGGTAAATGTTTAATTTATATACTTATACACCCAAAGTTGTGTAAAAAAAATTCTCAGGTAAAAGGGAATTGCAAAAGTTTAAGAAACTGAAAAATTTTTAAAAGCCTTGGGTCAGACTAGAATAGATGGTCTCTGAGCTTCCTTACAAATCCAAGATAAGAAGATTCTCTGTTAGGATTACTAAGTGAGAACTCGGGTTGTCTGGTTCACTACAGGAAGAAGAATCTGTCCGAGAGATTTGAGTAGACACAGCAGATCTCTTCCCAGAGAGTGATCCGGCAGCTTCTAGAGACGACAGCTCGTTACAATTCTCTATCTTGTTTCTTGTGGGGAGGCAGCTGGATGGCAGGATAGATAGAGCACCAGTCCTGGAGTCAGGAGGACCTGAGTTCAAATCTGTTCTGGGACACTTAACACTTCCTACCTGTGTGATCCTGGGCAAGTCACTTAATCCCCATTCTCTCAGGAAAAAAAAAAAGAGTTTCTTAGGAAAACATCATCTCCTCAGGAGTTTGGCAAGGAGCTAAATTTTCTCATTTGTAGAATGGGGATGATAAAAAGTACTTCACAGGATTGTTGCTAGCATCAAATGAGGTAATATAGGTAAAGTGATTTTCAAACCTTATAATGCTATATAAATACTAACTATTATTGTGAATTATCATTATATTGTATTCCATGGAAGCAAACATAAAAGTGATCCAGAGACATATCACAACCTTACTATTGTTATTTTATGCTTGTTGTTACAGACCAGTGCAGCTAGATAAAATGATTGCTTTTTGTAGTTGATTAAAAATCTTGAAATGGTAAAATCCTTTTCTGTTCAATCATTGAAAATATACTTTAGACACTTTCTTTTAATAGACTAGATGATGAGAATGGCTTTTTTACTTCACTTGTTCCAACATAAATTTGAATTCTTCAGCATGGTTGTTAGAGTACATCACAACCAACATTCTCCTCCCATCATGCCTTGAGATCCCAGGTCCAAAGGCCTAGAAGGGCATTAAAGGATGAGGAGGACCATCAGATAGTCCCATAGGGAACCAAAGGATCATAGAATTTTACAGGTGAAAGGAATCTTAGAAATCTAAGCCTCACCTTTTATAGATAAAGGAGACTCCCAGAGTCAGATTTCTAGTGCCTCGCTCAAGACTTATTACTTTAATTTGATTAAGTGACTTGCTTAAGGTCCGAGATCTCTTTGGTTATAACCAGTTAGCCAACAAGTACTTATTAAGTATTTGCTTGGTCCCAGGTTGCGTGCTAAGTACTGGGGATTTATAAAAAAAAAAAATCCATGGCTTTTAGCTTCAAGAAACTCACATTCAACTGGATGTGGGCTGTGAGACATTATGTAAATAAGTGTACATAAAAGCTATATCCAGTTTAAATAGAGGTAATCCCAAGTGGAAAACACTAGCAATAGGGAGGACTGGGAAAGGCCTTCTACTAGAGTGGGATTTGAAAAGAATTTTTAAGGCCAGGAAAGCAATGAGGTGGAAGTGATTAGGAAGAGCTCCAGGCATGGGGACAAACAATGAAAAGACATAGAGTTACAATTGGATTCAAGGGCCATCAAGGAGACCAATGGGACCAGAAGACATAACATATAGAGGAAAGCAAGCAGAAGTAGAAAGGTAGGAAGGGACCAAGTTGTGAAGGGCTAAGCTAAACAAAGCTTTTATGTTTTTTCATAGAGATAATAGTGAGCCAAAGAAATTTGTTGAGGAGGGATGTGGGCAGACCTGTGTTTTAAGAAGCAACCCTTTGGTCTGAAGTGAAGAGAGACTAAGGCAGAGAAACCAATCAAAATAATAAAGATATGAAATAAGAGTTTGCACCAGATTGCTGACCCTCCAAATGGAAAGAAGGGCAATTTTGTAGTAGATGTTTAGAAGGCAGAGGAAAGGTTTCTGGCTTCCTGCTCCAGTACTCCAAAATAAAAGTAAGCTTCATGAAGAGAAGGAGCCTCCCCAAAAGCCTTTCTCTGGAGTACAATGCATTCATGCAGTATGATGGCAAGTAGTATGACCACTAGATCTAATTTTTTGGTATTTTAACTGGAAAACACATCAACATATTTCCTGGTAGAGGTTGCAAAAGCTTTCTCTGTAATATGTACAAAAGATGAACATTCTCATTTCAAATGGCTAAATTGTGTAATGAAAGGAGCTAGAATATAGGGGATGAAATGGAGTTGTTCTCTGACTTTCCAAACCAGAGTCTATGAAGGAATTCTTTTTTTTAATTTTCAAAATTATTTTATTTTTCAAATACATCTCAAAGACAGTTTTCAATATTTAAAACGTTTTTCCAATTTTTTCATGAAAAGTCAGACCAAAAGGGAAAAAAAACTACAAGAAAGAAAGAAACAAACAAAAAGTGAAAATACTTTTTTCAATCCACATTAAGTCTCTGTAGATGTGGATGGCATTTTCCATCGCAAGTTTCTTGGAATTGCCTTGAATCACTACATTATTGAGAGGAGCCATGTCTATCACGATTGATCACACAATCTTGCTGTTACTGTATACAATGTTCTTCTGGTTCTGCTCACTTTACTTAGCATCAGTTCATGTAAGTCTTTCCAGGCTTTTCTGAAATCAGTCTGCTCATTATTTCTCATTGAACAATAATATTCCATTACATTTATATACCATAACTCACTCAGTCATTCTCCAACTGATGTTCATTCACTCAGTTTCCAGTTCCCTGCCACTACAAAAAGGGCTGCCACAAACATTTCTGAGCATGTGGGTTCTTTTCCCTCTTTTATGATTTCTTTGGATTACAGGATTACAGTGACACAGCTGGATCAAAGGTTTGCCCAGTTTTATAGCCCTTTGGATATGCAGGAATTCTTAACTTGAGGGCCAGGAACATCTTTTTAAAATTATTCTGAGAAGAGCTTCATGGGCTTTACCAGATTTTCAAAGGGGTCTGTGACACACAGAAAGATTAAGATGCCCTCAGTACTAGAGTATTTAATTTTCTGTTATCTTGTGCTTCAAACCATGAGCCTAAAATAGAGAGAACTAGGCTTTGCTATTGGTTCATGCCCAACCTTTCTGGCTGACCTTCAGTTTGACATGTTATTGAGGCAGTAAATTATAGTAGAGAGATATTTGCCTGCCACTTCCTCACTTAATTTTTTGAGCCTCAGTTTCCTTATCTGTAAAAAGGTGTCGATAATATTTGTAGGATTTACCTTATAGAATTGTTGGGAGTGGAAGAACTCTGCAAATGTCTCTTATATTGTGCCTGTTTTACATTCTGCAACCTGGAAATTATGGTGTTCCTAACCTCTCCTTAGCCTTTGTCCCTTCTCCACCAAGCCCATGGGGATTATGTAAAAAGTAATTAAATTAGATATAAAAACAAGTTCTGTTTGGGTCCTTGAGCTTTTTGGAGAAAAGCCCTGTATAAATATGACACCTTTTGTTATTGTTTGTAGCCCCGGGGGATTTACAAAAAGAAGTCAAGAAAAAGCAACACTGATTTTTTAGAGGCAGAAAATAGCAATTGGAAAAAACAACCTGATGCATAGATCACAGTGTCCTTATCAAGAAGGCAGTATTATCTTTTCAAGGCAGGCCCACCTGGGTCACAATTTCCTGCCTCTTCCCATTTATATTTTGAAGAAAAGAGACCTTTACCCTTTACCCCAATCAAGCAATGATCTTCAGTCAGTGGAAAACTGTCCTGGATTTAGACTAAAACTAAGTTTGAGTCTTGGTTCTGCTACTTACTAATTGCATAAATTTGAAAAAGTTGCTCATCATCCTTGAGCATCCTTACTCATTTATTTAATGGGGATAACAATAATTTTACAGCCTGTATTCTAGGGGGGATTAAGAGGATCACATGAAACCATGTAAATCACTGTCTTAAATGTGAATTATTAATTGCATTGTTGGATGAAGTTCCAAAATAGGTTTAGTAACTTTTAGATTATTATGGTGAATAAATAATGAATCATTTTAAATTCAATCAGTCAAGAAGTATTTATTGTATCTATTATGTTTCAGGCACTGTCTTAATGCTGGGAAGAAAAAGAATGAAACAATCCCTACTTGCAATAAGTTTACATTCTAATGGGAAACAACAAGGAGAGATAGAAGCACATACAGAAAAATAAAGAATATAAAATTATTGAACACAAGATAGCTAGGGAAAGAAATCACTAACTGTTAAGGGGATCAGGAAGGCTTCATGTAGAATAGTGACTCGTGTGGTCCAGGGAATCCTGGGAGTTTCTGAAACTCTTTCAGAAGGTCCACAAATGAAAATTAGTTTTTATTTCTAATACGCTAAGTATCGATAGCTATAACTCACATAAAACTCACAAAAACTCAATAATTTTAATAATATAAAGATACTGAGAACAAAAGTTGAGAACCCCTGATATATAAGGTAGGACTTGAGCTGCATCTCAAAGGAACAGGAATGATACTACAAGGCAGAGAGAAAGGAGGGAGTTCATTACTGGCATGGAGGATATAAGGCAGGACAAAGATACAAAGATAGGAGATGGAAGTAAATTATATCTATAGCATTCCCTTAAGAAGGAAAGGAAAGAAGCACACCTACTATGTGCCAATTGTGCTAAGCACTTTACAAATATTATCTCATTCTATCTTCACAATAACTACAGGATTATAGGTGCTTTTATTATCCCCATTTTCTAAGAAAGGAAACTAAGGCAGACATAGCTAGTAAATATCTGAGACTGGATTTGAATTTAGGTTTTTCTGATTCCAGCCCAACCTTCTAGCCACTAAAGCACCTAGGTTATCCGTTCAATAACCTTTTCAAAGAAGAAAATGAGATGGATTTGGGAATAACTGATTCTTGATGAAGTCATCTTGCCCATATGTTATCAGTGCTCCATTTTCCAGATGTTCACTAACTAGTCCTTTAATAATGTTCAAAAATGTTTGCCGTAAATCAGTCTCAATATCACTCATCTGCAGTGTATAGTGTATTTTCTCTCTTTTTTGAAAATGGAAAATGTCCCTCGCCAATCTTCCATAATCCAGTACCTTCCACATATTCTCTCTTTTTCTCTGTTTCTCTGTCTCTTTCTGTCTCTGTCTCTCTCTCCCTCTTCATCCCTCCTTCCCTCCCTTCTTTCCTCCTTCCCTCCCTTCCTTCTTTTCTTTCTTTCCTTCTTTTCTTTCTTTCTTCCCTCCCTTCTTTCCTTCTTTTCTTTCTTTCCTTCTTTCTTTCTTTCTTTCCTCCCTTCTTTCCTTCTTTTCTTTCTTTCCTTCTTTCTTTCTTTCTTTCTTTCTTTCTTTCTTTCTTTCTTTCTTTCTTTCTTTCTTTCTTTCTTTCTTTCTTTCTTCTTTTCTTTCTTTCTTCTTTTCTTTCTTTCTTCTTTTCTTTCTCTCTTTCTTTCTTCTTTTCTTTCTTCCTTTCTTCCTGCCTTTCTTTCTTTTTGCTTTTCTTTCTTTCTGCCTTTCTTTCTGTCTCGGTCTCTCTTTCCCCCCACATATATATGTTTGTGTTTATTTTTTAAATTTTTTAAAATTAATTTTATAATTATAACATTTTTGACAGTACATATGCATGTGTAATTTTTTACAACATTATCCCTTGCACTCACTTCTGTCCTGATTTTTCCCTTCCCTCTCTCCACCCCCTCCCCTAGATGGCAGGCATTCCCATACATATTAAATATGTTATAATATATCCTAGATACAATATATGTGTGCAGAACCGAATTTTTTTGTTGTTGTTGCAAAGGAAGAATTTGATTCAGAAGGTAAAAATAACCTGGGAAGAAAAACAAAAAATGCAAACAGTTTACACTCATTTACCAGTGTTCCTTCTCTGGGTGTAGCTGATTCTGTCCATCATTGATCAATTGGATCTGAGTTAAATCTTCTCTATGTTGAAGATATCCACTTCCATCAGAATCCATCCTCATACAGTATCATTGTTGAAGTGTATAATGATCTCCTAGTTCTGCTCATTTCACTCAGCATCAGTTGATGTAAGTCTCTCCAGGCCTCTCTGTATTCCTCCTGTTGGTCATTTCTTACAGAACAATAATATTCCATAACCTTCATATACCATAATTTATCCAACCATTCTCCAATGGATGGACATCCATTCATTTTCCAATTTCTAGCCATTATGAAAAGAGCTGCCACAAACATTTTGGCACATCCAGGTCCCTTTCCCTTCTTTAGTATTTCCTTGGGATATAAGCCCAGTAGTAGCACTGCTGGGTCAAAGGGTATGCACATTTTGATAACTTTTTGGGCATAATTCCAGATTGCTCTCCAGAATGGTTGGATTCTTTCACAACTCCACCAACAATGCATCAGTGTTCCAGTTTTCCCACAGCCCCTCCAACATTCATCGTTATTTGTTCCTGTCATCTTAGCCAACCTGACATGTGTGTAGTAGTATCTCAGAATTATCTTAATTTGCATTTCTCTGATCAATAGTGATTTGGAACACTTTCTATATGTTTGTGTTTATACACACATATATATGTAAATTATTTCAATAACCTGGAATAAATTAATCTGACTCTAGTTACTCGAATTCATAAAATGTAGTTTGGGATCTCTTACAATCTTTTCTAGTCTTAGGAGGTTTCCTCTGGCAGAGAAAACAGAAGTACCAGGCAGATGTGCCTTTTCCCTTTACTTTCAGTTTATTGTGTCACCTGACCCAACCTCTATTCTTTAGTTCTTCCCTTTTCTCCAGTAGAGGAGCTTTGGGTGGGGAGGGATATGTCCTTGCCAACCTCAATCTCTGTAACTGAGCTCTTTGACATTCTTCTTATATCTCCATGCTTTTCTCTTGTACTTTCCTTCATCTACCCACCTTTGTTTTCATATTCTGTACTCCTGACTGACAAATTTTCTATACATGCCCCAGAATCTTTTTTTTTACTTAATAATTTTTATTATATATATATTTTTTATAATATTATCCCTTGTATTCATTTTTCCAAATTATCCCCCCCTCCCTCTATTCCCTCCCCCCGACGACAGGCAATACCATACATTTTACATGTGTTACAATATAGTCTAGGTACAATACATGTGTGCGAATATCATTTTCTTGTTGCACAATAAACATTAGAATCCGAAGGTACATGCAACCTGGGCAGACAGATATTAGTGCTAACAATTTACATTCACTTCCCAGTGTTTCTTCTCTGGGTGTAGCTACCTCTGTCCATCATTGATCAACTGGAAGTGAGTTGGATCTTCTTTATGTTGAAGATTTCCACTTCCATCAGAATACATCCTCATACAGTATTGTTGTTGAAGTGTACAGTGATCGTCTGGTTCTGCTCATTTCACTCAGCATCAGTTGATGTAAGTCTCTCCAGGCCTCTCTGTATTCCTCCTGTTGGTCATTTCTTACAGAGCAATAATATTCCATAACCTTCATATACCACAATTTACCCAACCATTCTCCAACTGATGGACATCCATTCATCTTCCAGTTTCTAGCTACAACAAAAAGAGCTGCCACAAACATTTTGGCACATATATGTCTCTTTCCGCTCTTTAGTATTTCTTTGGGATATAATCCCAGTAGTAGCGCTGCTGGGTCAAAGGGTATGCACAGTTTGATAACTTTTTCATGCCCCAGAAATCTTTAGGTAACTCTCCCATTTCTTCTTTGCTGGAAGTGTTTTTCATTGGGTCTTCAGAACCCCATATGTTACTGTTGGTATTAGGACTATACCTTGAAAGATGGAAAGGATTTGGTGAGGTGGGCAAGAAAGTGTTATGGGGGAAAAAAAGATCATGAGCAAAAATATCGATGCAGAATTACTTTGTAAACTTTAAAAGGCTAAAATAATGTTGGCTGTTATTATTATCTATAAAAATCTTTATAGAAGAGAACTGACATAAAAATGGGGCTGACCCTATTGGAGCAAAATTACAAATCTGATGAAATTTATTTTTAGCATCCCATTTCCCCATTATACCCTCTTTCCCCTTAAAATGTGTGCACATTTATATGTATAATACATGGATATAGTATTTCAAATATATGCACATAGTACTCTCATGGTCTTCTTTCTGTCCCAGAGGAAAACATTTGGAAAATTAAATCATACTAAGGTGTAAGTAACTAGATGTGTGACTTTTCCTAGGGATGTTTGAATTTTTCAAAAGTGTCTCAAGGAGAGAGATTTCTTTAGTTAAAAGAATAATTCTCTGATCATGGAATCTTAGCATTGGTGACAACTCCAGAACTTTTTTGCACAGGAGCTCACTAAGTCAGGGAAGATGGGTGATTGTCAAGTCCCTTTTAACTAAATCCATGATCCTCTGATATTAGTTTTTCAATATGTAATATAAGCTCATCATCCAGAGTTAATAAAAAAATCATTTCCAAGTCACTTTTCCAAGATGCCATTTTTTCTTTTTTCTTTATTTATATTTTCTTTTTTTCATTATTTTCCTATTTTTTTATTTCCAATATATGTATCCAGAGTTAGCTGCAGTTAGCACTATGATGCTACAAAACCAGCTCTTTCATTTGTTCCTAACTTTCTTCTAGGTCTTTGGGGACAAATCTTTTTTTTTCCATTATGGGATATTTCATTCATGGTCAAATCCATCCACTTTCTGTCATCAGAAGCCTCCTTGCAATTGTGGAAAGATCTCTGAAATTGGGATAAGAGTGTTCAAATATCATTCAGCTTAGACATCGCCTAGCTGGGTGACCATCCTTTGTAAGTAATTTAATCCTCCTAGATCTCATTCTCCTCTTCTGTAAAATGGGAATATTATCACTAAGAAGCAAATGTGTTTTCAGCATTAAAGTTCTATGTGAGTCTGAACTACAATTTATCTTAATACTCTAGTTAGCCACACAATCCATCCAATAAGCTTCAATGATCCAGAAACACAGCTGAGAACGTGAGAAGTCAAAATAGATGTGGAACCAAAGTTTGTTCCTCAGAGCCTATTTACTGTGATTTTAGACGCAGGTCATTGAGCTGGAGCTTCAAGAGACCTCAGAGGTCATCTAGGTCAATGCTTTAATTTTATATTTGAGGAAAATGAGATCCAAGGAGCTTGTGACTTGCTTAAAGTCACACATATAGAAAGACAGACAGTTGGGATTCGAACTTCCAGTATCTGATCCTAAAGTCCCTTCTCTTTTGATTGTACCATAAATATATACATATTGCCTCATACAACCCTAATGAGTATGTTAAACTGATTTTCTAGCCTATAGCCTATTCAGTCATGTCTGACTCTTAGTGACCCCATTTGAGGTTTTCCTGGCTGAGATACTGGAGTGATTTGGTATTTACTTCCCCAGTTCATTTTACAGATGAGAAAACTGAGGCAAATAGGGTTAAATGACTTGCCCAAGGTCAAACAGCCAGGAAATGTTTGAGACCAAATTTGAACTCAGGGACATCAGTCTTCTTAACTTCAGGACCTTCACTCTATCCATTGTGCCACTTAGCTGCTACCATGTAGAAAATTAGAAGCCACAAATTAGTGTATACACCAAGGAGGATAGGTGGGGCAGGCAGTGAAGGACCACAAAATACAGCAAGAAATGACCCCTCATAGCCTATAAACAGAAGCATAAAGCCATTGATTATAAGGGAAAGCCACCCATAAATAGCCTTTGGGGGCATGAACAAGTCACAGTTTGTTATAGAAATTAATGTGCATAATGATGGCCCTGACTTAACAAAAAAAAAATATTATTCAGCATCTATAACATACAAGGCACTGTCCTAAATGCAGGGGATACAAATAAAATGGAATTAGACAATCCTTAAGGAGCTTACATTCCAAGGAGAAACTATAACAAATAAAAAGGGAAATAGAGGGGGCAAGTGGGCAACTAGGAAGTTCAGTGGTTAGAGTGCTTGTCCTGGAATCAGGAGGACCTGCATTCAAATCTTCCTCAGATAGTAGCTGTTCTGGACAAGTCACTTAATCCCATTTGCCCCAATTTCCTCATCTGTAAAAAATAATCTGGAGAAATAAATGGCAAACTATTTCAGTTTCTTTGCTGAGAAAATCCCCAAAAGGGAGTCACAAAAAATCAGATGTGACAAAACATGACTAAGCAACAAAAGAAAAGAGGGAAAGAAAGGCAAGAAAGGTACCCAGTGAAGGGCAAAACAGCCAAGGAAGAAAGATGGAAGAGTGGTTTGAGTTGAGAGTGAAATAAGCATGTTTATCACCCTTCATTAAATGGCAGTCAAGACTAGGTAGTAACTACTCAATAGAATAGGCTTAAGGGCCAAGTATCACCAAGCAGCCAGTGAGGAAGAAAATTTTGTGCAGTATGTTCTATTTAAGAAGCTGAGGAGGGACATGATACATTTTAATTTGGGGGGAGGTTCTTTTTATTTTTCCCAGTTACGTATAAAACCATTTTTTCTTTTGTTATACATGTATATTTTTTTACATATTTCCCTATATATCATGCTGGAAGAGAAAAATCAGAACTAAAGGGAAAAATCATGAGAAAAAAAAAGTGAAAATAATATGTGTTGATCTAAATTCAGTCTATATAGTCTCTTTAAGATGCAGATGGAGTTTTCATCCAAAGTTAATTGGAATTGCCTCGGATCACTGAATCACTGAGAAGAACCAAGTCTATCATACTTGATCACACACGATATATTTTATTTCTTTTTTTCATTAATTAAAGATTTTTATTTTTCAAAACATATGCATGGACAATTCTTCAACATTAGCCCTTGAAAAAAATTTCCCCCACTTCCTCAGATGGCAAGTAGTCCAATATATGTTAAACATGGTAGAAATATATGTTAAATCCAATATATGCATACATACTTATACAATTATCTTGCTGCATGAGAAAAATCAAATCAATACAGAAAAGAAGTGAGAAACAAAATAAAATGCAAGCAAACAACAACAAAAAGAATGAAGATGCTATATTAAGGTTCACACCCAGTTCCCACAGTCCTCTCGTCTTCATCACTAAACCATCGGAACTGGTCTGAATCATCTCGATGTTGAAGATGGCCACATCTATCAGAATTGATCATCATATAGTATTGTTGTTGAAGTATACAACGATCTCTTGATCCTGCTCATTTCACTCAGCATCAGTTCATGTAAGTCTCTCCAGGCCTTTGGTCATTTCTTACAGAACAATAATATTCCATAATATTCATATTCCATAATTTATTCAGCATTCTCCAACTGATGGGCATCGACTCAGTTTCCAGTTTTTGGCCACTACAGAAAGGGCTGCCACAAACATTCTTGCACAACACCTGATATATTTTAGAAAAAATTCAATCAAAAGTCAAAATTTGTAAAAAGAATGTTTGACAATTTACAGGGTAAACGGCAAAGTGGAAAATTCACTATATTGCCCAAGAAAAGAGGGAAACAAGTGGTTTTGTACTTCGCCTTTTTGAAAGTCAGGCAGGATAGTTTTAAAATCTTTTCAGATGATGTGAATACAAACTCAAGAAAGACATTCTGAGTGGTTTCACATGCCATTGATGCTGGCATATACTGAGCATCTTCTGTAGATCGGACAGATGGGCTCTGTTATAAGGGTGGCTACAACGCTCTTGTCCCTATTTCATCCATGATGCAATCCAATTGCCAATCAAATATGCTGAAACTACCTAGCAATAAGAGAAAGACGATTCTTAAATTTTCAATGTGAGCACTTAGATCTCAGAAATCAGCAAAGCTACAAATAAGATCCTGGTTTATTATTTTGTGGAGTGTCTAGACTTAATAAAGTCATAAAAAAATGGTAATAATGCAGATTAAACTTTACGATGTGTTTTTACATACATCCTGCTCCCCTAGAGCTGATTGTTAAACAATTACCACAACACTGAATTATAACCTACCAAGCTGATAAAATACATTTGGGAGTTCTAGTTCAGTGTCCTCCATTTATTTAGCCAATATTCGATCTTTCCCCAAGATTTGCTGTTATCTTTTTTTTTCCCTCCTTAACAGTTAGCATCATGTTTCTCTCTACTGTTTCGAAGAGCAGTCTCTGAAGGATAGGATTTTTCAGGAAGGATATTGCAAAATATGACAGCGCCAATCTGTGGGGCTAGAACATTTTTTCCTGGAGTCTTTTCAGGAATGTGTCACAGAGGGTGGGGAGATCAGCAGGAGAACATAGAGTACTAGGCACCAATGACCAGGTAATAAAGTATTTGTACATTCCTTTTCCAAAACCCAGTCGGGACCATTAATCTCCATGTAAATCAGATGTTGGATGGGCCACAGCCCATCAAAGCACTTACTTCAAAGAGCTAGAAAACTTTATGATCAAAATATAAACCAGAGGTCAGAGAATGAGTGAGGAGGGGTGAATTCTAGAGAATAATATCTGTTTTCAACCTGCCTCGAAACTGCCAGTAGTTATTATTTCACAATGGAGCAACACAAACTCATTCCTCAATGTCAACAAGGTGGGGGGGGGGGATCCTGAAATAGATTTGGGAGGAGAGAAGCTGAAGCTGAATTTCCGTGTGAACCACTGAATATTTATATAAATATACATAAATATAAATACATACACACACACACACACACACACACACACACACACACACCAGAAATCCTTTGCTTACTCATTCCAAGTTCACCCTCCTCGTTTGGTCTCTTGTTTCCTTTAAGGAGGGTGTAAAGCTACAGTGATGTTATACAGACCTTGGGGCATTTTTCCCCACAGAGTTTCCCAGGCTCCATCAGGTGGAGGATGCTTGCAGGAAAGCCATGTGCCCCCACAAAGAGTGCCTTGCAAGGTTCCCAGTATTCTTCAGGGAAATGGGGGCAAGAAAAATGCTCCTCTCTAGAATGGATTTTTATAGACTTAATGAATCCTAAAGAAAGTAGCCACATTTAAGGAAACCAGAAAGTAGAGGGAATGATTTTTCTTCCTATTCCTCCCCGTTCCTTCTTCCAAAGCTATAGACTTTAAAAAAGAAATGGATCAAATATGGCACCATGAAAATATTTATCATCCTGGGCATACTAACCCACTGTTGGTTTTTATGAAGTTTGTTATTTCTGGTGAAATGCTACCTCCCTCCTCCCTTACTCCCCATTGCAAGGTTCCTTGAGGGGTTGAGATGTTGCTTGTGGTTGGGTTGGGTATAAAGAAATTTCTGACCAAGGGACAGTTCTAGAGACTTTGCCACAAAGTTGGCTGGAGGCAAGTTTTCTGTGAATTATTGATGATGGCACATTTATACCAGTTTCAATTGATGCCCTATATCTTGAGCTGGGAGGAACCTTAGAAATCATCATTTCAAACCCTTCCTTTCATAGATAAGGCAGCTGATGCTCTGAGAAGATAAGAAATTTGTCTAGGTTCCCATAGGGAGTAAGTGTCAGAAATAGGATTTGAACTCAGCTCCTGGGATTTCAAGTTCAACACTCTTTCTACCTATTCATTCAACAAAGTGCTACTATATTCAAGACACGTAGCCAGGCACTAGAGTTATGAAAATAAAAAAAAAAAATAGTCTACCCTGATGAAGCTTATGTTTGAGGAGAAAGTAAAAAAGAATACACAAAACTAATATAATTTCTTTTTAAAAAATCTGGACTTGGGATTCCTTTTTTCCTTCTTCCTGTTTTTGGAGGCAATTAGGGTTAAGTGACTTGCCTAGAATTACATAGGTATCTGAGATAGGTTTTGAATCCAGGTTTTTCTATCTTAAAGTGTAATTCCCTCTTATCTACTATAATATGTTAATTCTTCCTCCTCAATAAACCCACCAGTAAGTAGGATTTTCTTTACTTCCATTCCTCTCCTTAAGGCCATCAAATATGTATCAGTGTTATGTCCCAAGCAGAAGCCCAAGGCAGGGAAGAGCAATCTTTCCTCCCCTCATGATGAGTGCTGGTTGCCTTGCTAGTCCACTTCATCATCTGTGGCCTCCCAGAGTTCCTCAAGGGGAGGATGCCTTCTGAAACTTCATCTGTGGACCAAGATGCTGGATCAGCATCAGAGAGAGATTTGGAATCAGAAAAGGGATTTGTGGATCTCCAGCAGCAAAAAGTCTAGCACCTCCCCTTAGCATCTGACTCAGTTTTAACATAGAGACAATGACACTTGACCCATTGTCATCAGAAGGTGGTCGGAAGGACAAGATTTTGTAAGCTATAAAATGTTTGTTACCTTAATAATATATACTTTCAGCTGTCATTAAATATAGGGAGCTAGGTGATTGGTCTTGGAATTAGGAATTCTCATCTTCATGAATTCAAATCTGGTTTCAGAAACTTTTTAGCTGTGTGAGCCTGGGTGAGTCACATAACTCTTTTTTGCCTTAGTTTCCTCATCTGTAAAATGAACTGGAGACGGAAATAATAAAACCATTCCAATATCTTTGCCAAGAAAACCCCAAGTAGGACCATGAAGAGTCAGACATGACTGGAAAAAAGACTGAATTAAATTGATTAAGTAGTGGATTCCAGAAAGGGGTCATCCACCTTATAAATGACAATCAATATCCTTGCAGTTTCTAAGGGGACTTTAGAAATCATTTGTTCTAAGGCATTTATTTGAAAGAGAAAGAAACAGAGACTCAGAATTGTTAATGACCATCTCAACATTCTGCAGCAAGTGAGGACTTTGAGCTTGGAACACTCCGCCCTTCTCCTGGCTCTGCCACTCTTAATGATCTTTGTCTTTGTGGGGAAGCCAGCATTCCTGATTCCTGGCTGCTGCCTCTGAAACTCAGGACTATCCTTTGGGAAAACTGCCAAGGACTTGGATGGTAGCAAAATTACACAGACATTTCAAAATACTGAAAGTTGTGCTCATGTGAGGAATGAAAAATTACATCTATGCCATTGGATGATAGGTATGATTGAGAGTGATGAAAGCAAAATGTATTTCAGTTGGAGGGGTTAGCCTAAGGACCAACTTTTGTCCCAGCTAGTTTGTATTTTTGAAGGCAGCATTTATGGGGCTATCGAACATGGGATGTGTCTGGTTAGACTCAGATTACAATGTAATTGGCAAATATTTAGCAAAATAAATTAAAATGTAATAGATAATGTGAATGTGTGGTTTCCTAAATCAATATACACCTGCCGGGAATCCTTATGTGTAATTTAATAGTCTTATTTTTATCAGACTTTAATACCCCTGGTGTCCGAGATACAGAGTCAGCCTTAAGTTGAGAAGAATGGAATTATCACTTTGTGTGGATCTAACAAAAACTTCTTCTTCTGAAATCAGGGTATGTGAACGGTCCAGACCCCTACAAGAACTTCTTCATGTGTTTCCAGGGGTTCAAGTGCTGCTTCTGATACATGTTATCTGTGTGACTTTGGACAATTGGCTTGATGTCTCTTCTCTAGATTGTTACTTAATAGTGTAAGTTGTAGAGAAAATGCCAACCTGCATTGGTGAAGGAAGTTTTTTCACCTGGGAGTCCCTACAGCAGCAAAATCATAGGGCTACTCCCTAGTTTTATTGATTTCACTACAACAAGGATGGAAGCACTTGCTCCACTGACTGACAATAGTTCCCACTAAATTTGTTAGATGATCTTTGAGAGTTATTATGACCCCAAACATCATCACCCTTTAGCCAATTGAGGAGTGAGTCTCTCAAGGCTAGTCCTCAGACAAAAAGTAGACAACTCACACCTGAATCCTTATAATGAAGTCCTTCCCTGACATATCTTCACACAGCAAATGAGTCTGGATACGCAAAGGCTTTGCCCACTGAGTCTAATGTTGGGCAAGTTCCACCAAAATGGGAAACGTCTTTAGTATGAACTTAGGGATGATTGGTTGGAAGAGCTGATAACCATGTTCTAAGAGTACCTGTCATTTAGGGGACTTCTAAAATCCATTAAGTGTGTCCTCCTGCCTCCAAGTGAGATTTGATTTAAATTGTTCCTTTTAGAAAGCTTTAAAGATCCCCGAGGAAAGATACTTCAGTGACAGAAATGCATTTCCATTGCTGAACAATAAACCACCATATAAGGCAAAATGTCATGGTGGAAAGAGAAGATGAAGGGATTCTGTGCTTATGTAATTAAATGAAAGTAAAGAAATAAGAGGAGAAAAGAAGTGTAAGATTAGAAAGTCATTAAACCCTTTGGATTTGAGCTATACTCTGTGTGTGTGTGTGTGTGTGTGTGTGTGTATGTGTATGTAATAAATCATAGGTCAGGCACTGTACACCAGCAAGTTTGACAGTTAAAAAATGTTCCAGAGAATACAAATATTTCTTTTGAGCCTGCTAAGGCATAATGTTTTCTTATAGAATCCATTGAAAAGACTAATATTTAGTAATTTCTGACTCTTTGTAAGCTAATTTGAAGTTTTTTGGCATACATTCTGGAGTGATTTGAAGTTTTATTTTCCAGCATATTTTGCAGATGAAGAAACTGAAATAAACAGAGTGAAGTGACTTTCCCAGGGTCACACAGCCAGTAAGTGTCTGAGACTGGATTTGAACTCAGGAAAATATCTTCTTGACTCCAGGTCTGACACTCTATCCTGCGTGTCACTTAGCTGCCCCAAAACTAAGGAGTGGCAAATTCTTCCAACTCAGAAATGAAATGTATCATCCCAAATCCCAGAGATATACAACTCAAGTGGGTCAATTGGGACTTTGGGGATATTGTTATGGGTTTGGATACTGATGGAACAGGGAAAACATGGCTTAGTTCCTCATACTCTCACAGTCCAGTCAGGACTGCTGTGAGAAGGGAAGCGATGATTTGGATTTGAGCATTTGAGGTTAACTTGTTCCAAGGTGAATCAAGAAGCCAAGAAGCAAGGAGGAGCATCTCTGGGGGCTTTGGCAGGGAGCTTCTGCCAAAGGAAACATCCTTGCTGACTGCTTGGAATTTCCCTTCTAGAAGCTCTTATCTTCTTAAAGCACTTTGGGAACTACTTTTGTGGTATTGACCATATTTTTTATTAAAGGCATTATTTACCTGATTCATTGCACTGACAGAATGGAGTTGAGATGGCTATTGGTATATGAGTTGGTGGATGCTTCCTCCTAGATTAGGACTCTGTGCCATGATTGCACATGGACTTATAGCCTTCAGTCAACTCCACAAGAGTCTCACCCCTCTTTGGGGGACCATTATCCACTATAAAGATCCTAATCTTGTACTATTCTTGCCACCTCCTCTGCAACCCTATGTCTTCCTAGAAAGAGTTTGATAGCATTGTACCCCACCAAAGCAGACTGTACACCATGTACACCACTGCCACTCCTGGTGGACTTGGTCAAGTGACCCCAGGTGCAAGAATTCCTAACTATGGCTCTGAGATGGAATCTTTCTGGCTCTCCTCTCCAAAACAAAAGTTCTGTCTTTATAGTTCATTTTGGGGGCACAGCAGGAAATAGCTTAAAGAAAGTTGTATATTTTCTATCCTAGTTTATTCACCCTAACCTTCTGAGGAAGAGAGGGGGGTCTCTGAAAATATATTTCATAGAAGAAGATACGAAGGGAAGAGATAAGGAAATACCATAGAAAGACAATCAAGTTAATCGATGGTTAAGAAATGAGCTTTTTTGATGGCTGAAAGAAGCTGGGGAAGAAGTGAAACATTCTGGAAGAGAAGAGAAGAGGAAAACAGAGGAGAGAAAGGAAACAGAAGAGAATAAAGGAGAGGAAGAGGCAAGCATCCTTTTCTCTCCTCTTCACTCATCTAAGTGCAGCCATTGCAAGATTCAAGATTGTAAATTTAAGGAAGAGTTATAAAACTGGGAGAATTGAAAGTTTAATTTGTAAAAATTCCTTTTATTATGAACCACTACATAGAATTCCCAATCCTTCTATTTTTGTCCACCTGCATTTTGGATTTCCTTCACAGGCTAATTGTACGCTATTTCAAAGTCCCATAATTTTTGCACAGCAAAACAACTGTTTGGGCATGTATGCATACATTGTATTTAATTTATACTTTAACATATTGAACATGTATTGGTCGACCTGCCATCTTGGGGGGGAGGAGGGGAAAAATTGGAACAAAGGGTTTGGCAATTGTCAATGTTGTAAAATTACCCATGCATATACCTGGTAAATAAAAACTATTAATAAAAAAATTCCTCTTATTAAGAACTTCCAGATCTAGGGGATCCTTAAGGATTCTGGAGCCTCTGTCATGGGGCAGAATAACTCCCATCTGAGTCAAGGGTGGGGGAAAGGTGCATCCGGAGAATAACAAGGACTCGGCTGAGTCCTGGAGAAGAGTAAGCAGGGAATTCATTCAAAAGGCACTGATGAGGAAGCTGGAGACTTTCAGAATGAAAGAGTTTATATGTAGAAGGTTTCAGAAATGAGGCAGAAGAAGGGTTATCAGGTACAGGTTTCAGAGCAGAGGAAGCCTGATGTAAGAAAATCTAGACCCAAAAACATCAGAATTTCTGAACTACCACATTATACTATATTTAAGGCAGAGAGAAATACAAAGATGAATAAAACAGATCCTTCTCTCGATAATCTTATAAGACATGTACATAAATCCCATAATGGACTATAAGTCCATGGAGAACTTCAGAGGAAGGTACCACAGTGAGGACTGGCTTCATATTTCATGGGCAGACAATCTTTGAACCCAAATTTCCAGGCACTGAAGAGTGATTAGGTCCCTTGATTGCTGCCCCTCTTCCTCCTCAAACTCCGACCATCTGTGTTAAACTCAGGACCTGCATTTTACTCCCACAAGTCCAAAGGTGGGAAGGACAAGGTTGGGATTCTGGGTCAGCCCACCCCTCTAGCAGAAGTAGAAATCTCCTGAGTCTCTTGAATCATAACCCCCGGAGGCACTGAGCCAAAAGGCCTGTCATAGCCATGACTAATCTCTCTGACCTCCTCCCCCAAAACCGCCAAGTCCCAGTAAGGACTGGAACCCAGGGACGAATGCTTTGAAGACTGAAAAGTAGGCAAAACTCTCTCTAGGCAAAACCATAAATGAGAAGATAATTTCTTTTGCTAGTGATAATATCAATTATTTTTGATTCCTCCTTCAATCTAATGCCAGGTCATATTGAGTCTTCCTTCTGAATACTTCTGGCATTTATTCCTACCTCCACCCCAAGACCAAACTCTTTCCATTGCACATGTGGACTATGGGAATTCTTGATTCTTGATTATCTTCCTTCTCTAGCTACCATTTCTCTAATCCAACCTGTACACTTGGTACAGGAGATAGGGAGATGGTCATAGAATCAAAAAAAAAAATTAGGTTGAAATCCCACTTCAGAAGCTCACCACATAAATGACTCCAAACAAGTTCCTTGACTTTTCTATTCCTTTATCTGTAAACCGAGAAGACTGGAGGTGGCAGCCTCCAAGATTTCCTCTAGGTCTAAATCTATGCTCCTATAGACATTGCCAAATGAATCCTTCTAAGAATAAATTAGATTAAATTGTTCTCCTTGGCAAGAATCCAGAGCTATTCCCAATTGCCTCCACTGGTGTTTTGGTCACATATCCCACAAATCCCTTGTGTGAATGTTTCCCTCTAACCAAGGTAGTTTCCTTCCTGTATCTCAAACAAAACTTGTACCATGTACCAGGGACATGTACTAAGCAGTTCCCTCTGTGGGGAATGAATAGCTCCCAAACTCCACTCCCTCATCTATTAAAAAAAAAAAAAAAAAAAAAAAAAAAAAAAAGTTAACCATTTTTCAAGAGTCAGTTCAAATCTTACTTCCTTAAGCAGGTCCTCCCTCATAAATCCAGTGAAAGAAATCTCTTTGTCCTTTGAACCCTGTAGCATTTATTGTCTGTACTGCCCATTTAAGCCTTTCATCACTACCTTGGTTTACTAGTTATTCTTTTCAGATATGTGTTTGTATATTTTCCTCACCTATATTATCACCTCCTGAAGGACAGACACTGTCTCATAGCTCTTTATATTCTTTTAGTGACTCACATAATGACTTTCGCATAATAAAAAAAAATCATTTAAGAAAATTAGAAGAAACTTTAGCGTCATCTACTCCAATCACTCATTTCATAGCTGAGAAACCAGAAGTCTGAAAAGGCTAAGAGATTTGTTTGAAGATGTAGCTAAAAAGTGACCAGGAATTTAGGGATCCTGACAGTCCAAACCTGCATCCTATTTGCTGAAGTTTGTCTCTGCCCCCTCATTTCCTAGGGGACAAGGTATGTTCTTGTTTGCACTTCTTAGACTCATGGGAGGTGTTGATGAGGGTGGGATGCATGCTAGGATGTTGGAAGAAGGAACATCAGTCAGACCGCAGGAAGAGTTCTTATCCTTTTTTATATTATGGCCTCGTTTGGCAGTCTGGGGAAGCCTTTGGATCCCTTTTCAGAATATTTCTTCCCTACCTTCATACCAGAAGGAAATGCTCAGTATCACCAAGAAATGAATGACTATTAAGATGTCATGGCCTGGTGAAATACAATCATGGTCATCCCAGGTTCAGAACCCTTTGATTGCAGTTCTCTGATGCAACCTGATTCTGGAGAGGGAGAGAGAGACCTCCTTGGAAACTGAGCACCAAGGACAGTGACTGGGACACTTTAAATACCTCAAAGATGTTTGCTGAATTGAAATTAAAGGTGATATGTGGGTACCACTGTGGTTCTCTGGCTTGGAATTGTGATTTTGAGCAGGAATGCATCCATGATAGGATATCTCTTCTGATATCTCAGAAAGTTGAGTCTGTGGGAAAGGGAACAATGAACTATCTTTTGGGAGATGAAGAAAACTCTGGACAAAGAGACACAAAAGAACTGGTGGGCACAGAATGCCAAAAGAATCTTAGGATCCTAGAATGTCCAAGTTGGAAGAAACTTCAGGGCTCCTGAGTGAAAATTGTCTTCACAACAAAACCAAGTGGCTGTTACTTGAAACCATTGGTGATGGGGAGCTCACTAGTTCTTGGGGCAACTTATTTAGTATCATAGTTCTAATTGTTAGGCAGTTTTTCCTTACACGGAGCCAAAATCTGCCTCTCTGAAATGTCTCTCTGCTGTTGCAGAAAGGCGGATTTAGGCTTCAAGCAAACTGAGTAAACAAAGCTCCTCACATCACGGAAATTTGTAGGATATCTATATTTAGCATTTCTGAATCCTTTCAGAATATGTAGGAAATGTCCAGGTTCCTGAAGTTGTAGGAGGCTTCCTTGTCTTATTTTTGCCGTAGCCTGCCACAACAAGCTCATGCTCAGCCTGAACCCCTGACATGCAGCAGGCGTTTGCTTCCAAAAGATGGGCTGTCGTTGAAGCTACCAGGAGAGACTGAAAAAGAATGGCAAAGACCCTCCATCTCTCTCCCACAGCCCTGAGTGGTTTCCTACCCACACTAAAAATGTAATTGAAAATAAGCCCCCAGAGGTGTTCTTTGATTGGCAATCCCAGTGACTTCAGAGAAGTTATTCTCAAAAGCTTCTGGCCTTTCCTTTCCAGGCCCTCATGCAGATTGATTCTCTAGGGGTGTAAATAATTCCCCTAAATGGGAGAATGATTTCAGTGGGGACTTTCTGGGTAACCTTTCCCCCTCCTACTTCTGCTACAGTTCACATATTTTAAAATCTCATTTCCTCTTCTAGATTAGAAGTTTCTTGAAGATGGTGAAATAGTATATTTAATTTTTTCATTGCTCCCATAACTCCTAGCACGATGCTAAACATATTTTTTATTCAATTCAATACATTTATTAGGTACCTGTAAGTCTAAAACCACAGAACTGGAATAATATACCCGAGAGAACCCTGGAGTCGGAATTATTACGCCCAAAGCCCAAATCACTACCTGTGTGACCTCTAGAATACTTTAATCTGCCTCAGTTTCCTCACTTGAAAAATGAGACTAATAATAGTCATCTAAAATCAAATGAGATAAGAAAGCGTTTTGCAAATTTTGATGCTGTATATTAACATCATCATCATCCTGTCATGATGTTGAATATAGGGAATGGGATTCAGATCCCACCCAATGCATTCTAGCTCTAGGACTCTGAGCTAATCATTTTGCTGTTAAGTAATTTTTCAGTCATGGCCAATTTTTTTGTGATCCCATTCGGGATTTTACAAATAAGCAAACTGAGACTGGCAGGTTGAAGTGACTTGCTTGGGGTCACATAACTAGTAAGATTCTGAGACAGATTTTTAATTCATGTCTTTTGACTTTTTATCCACCGTGCCATCTAGCTATGTCCATTTAACCTTTGTTTATGAAGCTCAATTTTCTAATCAATAAAATGGAAATATAAGATAGTACTTATCTTATAAAAATATTGTGACGATTAAGATAATGTATATGATGTGGTCTGTAAATATTATGGGGCAACATCCTTTTAATCAATCAGTCAAAAAGCATTTATTAAGTGTCTGCTACAAGTCAGGCACTGGGATAAGCCATGCTCTTAAGTAAATCACTTAATTTCTCTGAGTCTTAGGGTCCTTGTGTCTAACAGGAAGCCTTTACATTTGATAGTCTCTCGGATTTCTTCCGGGTCTAAATCTATGGTCCTGTAAATGTCCCTTTATAATTATAGTGGGCTTTGGCTGCTCCAGCCCTGACCATCCATACAGAGACCACCATGGGGGGGGTTGCACTGGAGCTACCATAGTACTCCTTACTTACAGCAGTGGATCTATCCTGAGCCCCTGCCCACCCATATCCTTTGAGGATCTCTCCTCAACACTGTACACTAAGTGCTCCCGCTTTGCCAGTGGTTCTTCTGGTGTACGCTAAGTATCACGGGACCTTTCCATTCATCCTGCAGATGAACATTTCTATATTAAGTCCCCTAACTAAACCATGACCTCTTTGAGAAGGGGGAACTATCTTATTTTCCTCTTTGTAATCCAAGGGCTTAGCACAGTGCTTGGCACATGGTATGTGTATTTAATGTTTTCCCATTCCATTATTGCATATAAAATCATGATATGAACATGAATTATTATTTCCTCCCTGTGCATATTGGGAGATCCTATGGCCACACAGCAGAGGGGTGCCCTCACAGCCCAATACAATGAAAAAGGAAGGAAGCACATCCTCCCTGCCCTTTGACTTCATCTTTCCTCCTGCTCAATCCAGACCAAGTGATACTATCAAGTTATTATTGCCTTTAAACCAGCATTGTTTTCAACCTGGTCCCCAGTCACTGGTTATTTGCCCAAAGAAGCTAACACCTCTCCCAGGCTTCTCTCAGGGTATAAGCCTGCCAGCATTCAACAAGCATTCATTCAACAGCACATAAGCTCTGGAGAACCATCTTCTCTTGGGAGAGATCCAATTAATCGAGATACATCTCAAAATATTCTTTTTATTTTAATAGGATGCTGACTTCTTGTCATTAAAATCCTCACTGGTTTAGTGTACAAAAAAGGAATAAAATTTCAGGAAGCTTGCAATTTGCCAAAACTTTAAATTTAGTAAGCAGCTTAAGTTACCGTGATTTAATTATTTTGACCTGTTCCTCCTAAGTTTGTTACTGTTATTTCTGAGTTATTTCAGATCTTTGTAGTCCTATTTGGGGTTTCTTGGCAAAGATACAGGAATGGTTTTCCATTTCCTTTTCCCATTCATTTTACAGATGAGGAAATTGAGGCAAACAGGGTTAAGTAACATGCCCAGGATCACACAGCTAATAAGTATCTGATGGTTTTGAATTCAAGAAGATGAATCTTTCTGGTTCCAAGCTCAGTGCTCCATTCCCTATAGCTGCCCCAACCTAACTTTATCCTCACTCTATCTATTGGTCCTCAAAATCCTATTGATTTGAATTTTGGACTTCCCAGCAGAGAGCTTGGAAGTAATCATTAATAAGATGAAATAGAAAGGACCAAGATTCAAATTCAAACTCTATCATTGACAACTTATTGGATAAGTCACTAAATTCTCTGGGTCTCTGGTTATCAATTTCCTTATCTGTAAAATAAGGCATTCAGATTTGATCATTTCTAATCTCCATTGAGGCAGCAGGTTACCATAGTGCTTAGAGCATGTTCCCGAGTTCCAGGCTGGTCTCAGACACTTACTAGTGCGACCCTGGACAAGTCCCTTAACTCTGTCTCAGTTTCCCCATCTGGAAAAGGAAATGGCAAATTCTTCCAATTTCTCTGCCAAGAAAACCCCTAATGGGGGTCCAGAAGAATCTGACAGAACTGAAATAACTGCACACAACAAGTCTAAAATCTGAAATTCTCTGATCACCAAAAGGATTATTAAAGGCATTATAAGGAGTTGGAAGAACAGACCTGGCCCTAGGCTATACTGTGAAGGGGGGAAAAAAGTCCCTCCTCTCTTTGTTCCCAGAGTGGATTATTTAATAGGCACCAGGTCTTCCGGTATATTTCATAGAAGCAAAGCAGTCAGCTCCCTCCCTCCCTTCCCTTCTGGGCAAAGAATTATCAGTGTAATATAGCAGCCAACCCCATGAAGGTGATTGAAAGCTGCATGAGAGGTGCTCTGGGAGGGCAAAGAGGGTGATAATCCCACTGTATTTAGCCCTGATTAGACCCCTAGAGAACAAGAGAGCTGGAGAGGGCCCAGAGGAAGATGGCCAGTAGGGGGAAGAATGAGAATAACTTGAATGAACTGAGGAGCTTCAGCCATAACGTGGAAGAGGAATTATATTTGTTCTGTGCCCAGGTTTCTGTTCTCCACCCTCTCCTTCTTGGGATTTGACAACTGAAACAACATTTCCGTTGCTGCAGGACAAATCTCCTTCCCAGTGACTCTGACTATTTGTTGCTCACTTATTTCAGTCATGTTTGGCTCTCCATTTGGGATTTTCTTGGAAAAGACACTGGAGTACTTTGCCATTTCCTTCTCCAGCTCATTTTACAGATGGGGAAACTGAGGCTTTCTGACTTGAGGACTGGCACTCTATCCAATGTGTTATCTAACTGCTGTGTGTAATCAGTAAGCTGGACAGTCTATCAGCGCCATACCAGAAAACTGAGCCACCTCGATTGGAATTATCTCAGGAAGATTCTGGCGATTACCTGACCAGATAAGGTCCCAGACACCGAGGTTGTCTCTGGAGTTGAACCGCTCAGCATTCTGACGCTGCTGCAGAGAGCATGACCTCCGTGGGCTGGCCACATAGTTTGCGTGCCAAACAGAGACTTACCTAAAAGACAGTTTTATGGAGAATTTGCGAGAGGCAAGAGTAGTCTCGTGGTGAGGAGAAGGGGAATAAAGACACCACCAAGGCCTTTCTGAAGAACTTTAGTATTGGCTGTGAGACAGGGGAAAAGCTGGCTCAGGACAGTCCAAGGGTGTGCTCCCATCAAAGAAGGTGCTGTAGACCACGAGCAAAGCAGAATCATAGAAGTTCAAAGGAGTGAGCTGGGCAAATTCGAGCCACTTCCATGCTAAGTCCCATGGGACCACTCTGCCTGATCTGTGCTGGTGTCCTCAGAATCCAGATTAGATTGCTCAGTCACAGTCACAGCCGAACCCATCATACTTTGTCTCCAACATTTCTGTGTCATTGATCTTCAAAAACAAAGGATAAGGGCAGCCAGGTGGTACAGTAGATACAGCACCAGCCCTGAAGTCAGGAGGATTTAAGTTCAAATCTGGCCTCAGATACTTAACACTTCCCAGCTGTGTGACCCTGGGCAAGTCACTTAATTCCAATTGCCTCAGCAAAAAACCAAAAACAAAACCAAGGGATAAACAGCAGCACTTGCTGGTTTTAAACATGGGCTATCTAAGCCAAGGTCCCATTTTCTGGCCACATATTTCCACAGCCCTTATATTCATCCATAATTTCCATCATCCTACTCCACTTAAACTTCCCTTCATTTGTGATCTCTAGAACTGTTCACATTAGTCTCTGCCTCTGAAATTCATTTTGTACTTATTTCACATTAAATTTTCTATTCATCTTCATTCAAGTAGAAAATTAGCTTATGAGGAGGTAAGCATTTTTCTATTTGGGTCCGTAGTGCTTAGTACAATGCCTGGCATTTAATTGGTGCCCAAGAAAGGCTGATTGAGCGGAAGAGTTCAAGTCTGTGATCTGTTTCTCTTCTCTCTGTCTCTGACCCTCACTCTGAAACTTGGAATAGAAATGATTGCCTAATGAGAAGCCATGGAACGTGATCAGAAGAGGGGATCCACAGCCTTTGGCAGCAAGAGCCAGCATGAGGAAGAAAATGATAGAGAAGTGCAGAAGAGAATTCTCCTTGTTCATCATGGGATGCTTTTGTTAATTTTTAAATCTTAGAATATACATTTTTTGACTAGTTTAGTAATTTCATCAGTGTTGGTTCAGCTCTCAGTGAAACTGTTCTAATATCTCAAAAGTTCAAAAGATCAATAATTTCATCTGTGTTGGTACATCTTCCACAGATTCAGGTCACAACCCCAAGTAAACAGTTTTTATGAGCTGCTGCGAGCAAACAATATTCATCACACGATGGCCAGTCTTCTGATGCTGAGCCTCTTTGACTTTATCCAGGCCCGTCCTCAGATGAAAAACACAGCAGGTCTGTTAGCAGGCCTGGTAGGACCTGCTAAGTTTTGCCTCCACTGGCAGAACCTTTAAAAAGACAGGTCTCATCTCTCTGCCACAGAAAAGTCACCTCATCTCCAAATAGCTTCCTTATCTATAAAATGAAAGGATTCTCCCAGATGAATTTCTAAGGTTCTCTTCAACTCCAGATTCTACCGTGGTTAGAAGTCAGAGAGAAAAAGATGGAGGTTTGTTAAAAAAAAAAAAAAAAACTTACTAAAAATTAGAGCTACCCCAAAGCATAATGGGTGGTGGTGGATGGATTGCAGGTTCCACTTCACTGGAGATCTTTAGAGGCTGATAGACTGCTTAGAAATGCTGTATTTGGGATCCTTGTTCAGGCACAGATGAGGCTACATGGTGACTGAGGGTCCAAAAATTCTGTGATTTGGGTTTTGTGTTTTTTGACTTCTCATGGGGTGATAGAGGGGCAGGAGGAGAGAGTTTAGAATGAAAAATAAAATAGAATTGAATGAAAAATAAACTGGAACAATTTTCTGTGAGAATGGAACTTTAAAAAGAGAAAGAATAAATCTTTGGGGGAAAAAAACAGAGGTAAGTTCTCATAAGGAAATTCCCTCTACCAAAGCCCATCCAAACTATTGCGCAAGTGATGATTTTAGGGAGTTACCTTGGAGCACTGAGAGATCATGTGAAAGAGAAATTTAGTGGAAGAAAAAAAGGTAGGCAAGCATAAAATAATGGAGCTATGATGGTATTTTCCATATTTAAATAGAACATTTTAAAAGCTTCCCCTAAACCTTATTCCCTAGGCCTATCCTGGCTAGAGAGGCACTTCACCAGGGTGGTAAAATTTCCAAACATAGAAACTTTCTCTTTCTCCCTCCCTCTCTCTCTCTCTCCCCCCACTTCTCTCACTCTCTGTCTCTCTCTGTCTCTGTCTCTCTCTGTCTCTCTCTGTCTCTCTCTGTCTCTCTGTCTCTCTCTCTCTCTCTCTCTCTCTCTCTCTCTCTCTCTCTCTCTCTCTCTCTCTCTCTCTCCTTCTGTTTTCACATACACACTCCCTAATAAATTACAATTAAATTACAATACACGATGAGAGAAGGGAGTACCCCAGAGTGATGAAATTCTTCTCAAATCTTGTTTTTTTAAAGTTTTTCAATGTGAGACCAAGAAAGAATCCTTGATGCAGTAATGTCCTGTAAATAACTTGATTCAACAATCTTCTCTTATCAAAATCAGGTAAGATTATGAAGCAGCAGTTTATATGCTTTCCAAAGATTAGACTGCCCTATTACAGGAGGCATACAAGTCCAAAGTGAACAGAGATGGGGAGATGCTCCTATTTAATGATAACATTGTGATTTATTTCTTCAAGTTCTATATCATTTGTAGAGCCTGAATAGGAATAATAACCAGTCAAAGGTTCAACCAAAATAGCCACACAAGAAAAACAAAGTGGATGAAGAATGCCTATTGCATGGACTATGATGTCAGATGGACAAACCATATGCCTGATTGGTCAGGGCATGTCTTTTAGATTAAAAAAAAAATAACAACAATAACAACAAAAACTGAAGATGGATAATAAATTAAGTCCAGAGGCAAAGGGGTAGAAAACATTAGGGTAGATTGCATTTATGAAAGTGTAGCTTCCTTTTAACAACTTTAAACAACAACAACACCCTGTCTTTTTAACACTAGTAGTTTTCAAAGCGTATTACATAACTGGAGATATGGAGTACCATAATCTTCAAAAGATTCAAATTGCTACATACCCAAAGGTTGGTGAAAAAGGCATAAATAGACTTCAGCATTCTACCAATGAGGTGTTGTGAACAAAAAAGCAGAGTAAAAGATATTGAAGAAATAGATGTCTAGAACAGGAGATGGGGAATCAAGTATTTAGCAGGAGTTCTGAACGTTTTTGTGTCAGGGATCTTAGGCAGACTGATTAAGCCTATGTCCCTCACCAGAATACTGTTTTTAAATGTATAAAATAAAATGTGCAGGATTACAAAGGAAACTAATTATAATGAAACACAGTTATCAAAGTATCTATTTAAAACAAGTCTATAGACCTCAAGTTTAAAACTCCTGGACTTGACTAATGGACAGTTGATGGATAAACACATGTCCTGCTTTGATACCCAGATAATGGCAACCTAAAAGGAAAGATTCAAACAGGGTCCAAACAGAAGTCAAGGGCATAGGTGGATTTCAGTCTGCACCAATGAAGGAAATACCCACATAGATAATGTTACAGATTCCTTAAAATAGTAACAAGTATAAAATAAAACAGCGTCTCACAAATTTTAAGGAAAAGTCCCTCATGTCATTTTTGTTCTGGGTCCAGGAAATCTTACATTGGTTTATTTTAAAATTATTTTATCGATAGTCTTAATTTATTATTGAGCAGTGGTCTTTTCCATCTCACTAAATAACACCCTTCTTTCCTGTAACACACAGAAGCATGGGTTTACAACTGAAAGAGACTTTAGTTGAGGAAACTGAGGCTCAGAGAGATCAGTTGCTTTGCTCAAGGTCATGCAATAGCAAGAAGCATATCTGGGATTTGAACCCAATCCAGTGTTTGTTTGTTTTTTCTTTTTCATACAGATACACACACACACACACACACACACACACACACACACACACAGAGAGCATCTTAGTCTGGCAGAATGTTGTTTAGAAAGTAAATGATAAACTAATCCCTGTTGAGGTATTAGCTGATAATGGTTTACGGTATTACCTTTCCCAGGAGAATGTGTATTTAATAGGAGACTCTGAAAGTCTGAAAACCGTCTTGGCCCAAAGGAATGCATCTTTTTAATGGTGGAGTTTAAGATCTTTTGAGATGCCTGTGGGAGCTATGTTTTGGAGAAGGGAGTCTTCTTTGCATTTTGCAAATCATATCATATAAGTGGCCCCTTACTCATGCTTACTCATAAGACCACTCTTGCCTGGGAGGGTGAGATGGGCCTGTTTATTGGAGTTCCCAAAGCCCAAAGTGAATTAAGGACCTTATAGGTGACACTTGCATCTAACACCCTTGGGAGCCCTCTAATTAGCAAATTCCCAGAACTAGAAGGGAACAGAAGATTCATTTTCTCTGGGTCCCACTGTTTCATTCTTCTCATGAAGTACATCTTGTTTCCTTGAGACCTTGCATGTTGGGGTCAATGTTTTGCAGCTCTCAATCTCAATCAAGCACTAAGTTTTTGCAGTCAATGGGAGAACCAGGTGAGAACAAGTTCACGCTATGTCTGTCTATGCTGGGTCACTATAAGGATGGTAAACCAACTCAACCCATCCAAGTTTTCTCTGTGCCTTAGAAAAAGCCCTCAAATCAGAGAGTATCTACCTTCTAGCACGATCATTTTTTTTTGCACTGTTCGCATGATTAAGTCCAACAGTAAGCTGCCAATAAAACTTAATAAGCCAGATCAGCAAGACTGCAGGATTACTGTGGGAACGTGGTCCTCACTTCGATGGCGATCATTTTCATGCCGTTAACCAGCGGGTAAGTTAATAATTGTGGGGGTTTATCTCTGGCTTCCCTGCTGCTTTTAGTACTTAATTCAAATGTAATGTTGAGCTGCTGTTGCCTGGCCTGGGGCTTTATCAGAAAATGTAAAGATCTCTCTGTGATTATAATTTTGCCTTTAGGTAAAACTTCTCCTAAGTGCACCCACACTATTCCTGTTGGGAAATTATCTCTGCCTGGATGTCTCTGGAAATGAGCAATACAACATTTAGGAGACTTTTTTTTGCGGGGGGGGAACTTTCCTCTCTCTCTCTCTCTCTCTCTCTCTCTCTCTCTCTCTCTCTCTCTCTCTCTCTCTCTCTCTCTCTCTCTCTCTCTCTCTCTCTCTCTCTCAATACTGAACTGTCTTAAGTCACTAAGTGGCATTTGATAAGATATATTCAGGGCAACATGGTTTGACTCAGTACAATTAGACAGCCTTGGTAACTAGTCAGCCTGCCACAGAACCTCTTTCTTGGAGGAGCTTCTCGAAATAGAACTATTTTAATTAATTTTTTAAAATTTTGCTTTAAGTGTTAAAGACACTTTTTGGGTTGGATATTTCAGCCATCTGAATCTATATACACCCTCCCCCCAACCAAATCCTTTCTTGTAATATAGAAAAATAATTAAAACCAACACAGAAGAACTATGTGATAACATTCCAGACTCATAGTACCCCCATGTCTCTCCCAAGAAGAGGGATGTGGATTTTCTCACCTGCCTGCCTCCAATATTGTGGCTAGACTAGGTCATTGCAATGCATTTTAGGGTTTTTTGTTTTGTTTTGTTTTGTTTTAGTGGTGGTTGTCTTTTTGTTTGTTTGTTTAATCTTTTAGTGTTCTTTTTATGTTATAATCATGCATGATGTTATGCTGGTTCTTACCTCATTCTACACCAGTTTATCTAGTTCTTCCCATGTTTCTCAGAACTCCTCATACTCATTATTTATTTTGTCACAGTTGCATTCCATTACTCCCATATGCAAAAGCTGCCTTAGCCATTCCCCAATAAATAGTATCCACTTCAAACCCCGATTTTTGAGGGGTTTTTTCTTTCACAAAAATATTGTTATGAATATTTTGATATATGTAGATCCTTTCTTTGAGTCTAGGTATTCAAGAAGTTTAGCATTTCTGGAATGAGAGCTTGCTGAACCTTTTTCAGGGCTACTTATCCACCTTTGGTGTTCACCTGATTCACTCAATTCTCACCTCCATAAGCTCCATAAGCTATAGCATGAACAGTGAGTCACTCCCCATAAACTCTCTCGGCAGACAGGCCAAACCAGGTTGAAGGTAAGTGACAGGTCTAAAGCCTGTCAGAGAATTAGGGGAGTGTCTACCCTAAACATGTTAAGACTTTCTCCAGCGGAATGGATGGATGAGAACAATTTGTTCCAACAGCTAGGAAGGAAGTGCTGAGGAGCACATAGAACTTGGTCAAGCATGGAAGACACTAAGGTCATCCACTGCATCCTGGATCATCACTGGTCACCCTGACTTTTGTCTTGTCACTGGACTTCAATGATTCAGGAAAAGAAAGTGATACTGATCACTTAGTGCAACTCTATCTCATTTAAATCCAATTCATGTGCAAGTCAAGACATCATTCCTAATATCATCAGTCCTCTTCAAAAATGAAGAACAAATAACTGTGTGTGGGGGGAGAGGGGGGTTTAGGCATCCCATTACTCAATGAATATCTGTCAATATATACTTAAAAATGAGATCACTGGGTCAAAGTGAACAATTCAGTAATTTTTCTTATCATTTTTTCTGTTTGACTAGGTTTCCATATCTCACCTAGACTAGAAGGACTGAGCTAAGATCTTTCTACAGCACAAAATCTTTGACCTGCTCCACTTCCTACATGAACCTAACTGTCTCTTCTTAGCCAGCCTGCCCCACCCCCATCCTCCACCTCCAACATATTGGTGCTGGATTTATTAGTCTTAGGGTGCTAGATCCTATGGATTTATCCCACTGCATCTTAGAACTCCAAAGTCCAAAACAACCACCAGCCTCAGCTTCCCTACACCAAGCAAGGATTTTGGTGTGCAGGATCACACCCTGCTTTGCAGTTCACTTTCCAGCTATTTAGTTATAACTTTATTTTTTGTCAACCAGTGTGTTTATATACATGTAGTATTATGTGTTTATATATGTTATCTATGACATATAGCAATATGCTATATATACATATATATACATATATACTATCTGTATTACATAATATATATACAATTCATATAACAGTGTATATGTGTGAATTTAATCAGACTATTTTAAACCAATGAATCAGGCTTGAATCCATCCAATAATTGCTCCTTTGAGTAGAAAAGTCATTTAAAATGGAATGAGGGAGAATGAATAGCAATCTCATAGATGGTGTGGAGAGCAGAATTTAAAAATAAAAATGTGGTTTGTAGACTATAATATATTCCATTCCCTACGTCCTTACATTAATGCAACTTATGTCCTGAGAAACCAGAGGCTACATTTCTATCCAGGATTCAAAATCTTATTTGAAGCCTGACTTCTATTTGTCTGAATATCTGGCTTGATACACAAAGCCAGGTGGCTTTCAGTGATGCTTAGATACCAGAGATAATCCATATTATTATGTTTCTCATCCACGTCTAGGTCACTCCCTAAGAATGTAAGTTGCCAGCTTGCATCAGCAGAGAGAATTGTGTCTCCCAATATAATCACAAGTCTAGTGCTCATCCTTAGATTCATAAATTTCAGAGGGAGAAGAATTTAAATGATCTCATCCAATATTTTTATTTTACAGATTATAGAAATTAAAGCCCTGAAAAAGTCACTGTCTATTTCACATGGTTGTTTATCAATAAAGTGCTCACTAAACCTTAAAAAAATCCTTTGAATATGATTTATTATTATTGCCCAAGCTCACACAGGGGTTTTTTGGCCAACTAGAACCCAGCTATCTTGATCTCTCCAGTCATAAGACAATGAGAACAGTTGATGAGGAAAATAAGGTCTTACAGGCTAATTTTTTTAGAACCAAAGTATTGTATTCCAAAGGGAAATGAAAATCCATTGTTTTGTAGGGTTTGTGTAGGGTTAAGGAAAGAGTCAGGCAGTCTGAGAAGGCTCCCTTGAATCTCCATTCAGGAGTCTCTGACTTCTAAGAAAAATGACTAAGCTTTATGTTAAATCTGAGTCATTTCAATGAAATTCTGAATTATGTTGTAATATGTTAAGCTTCATCCTATATTCTCAAGGTTGCAACATTATGTCATTGTGCACGTTGTCTCTATATTGACCATAAGTTGGGGCAATAGGTGCATATTTATATTCATTTGTGACATGCCCTTTCACACATAGAGAAGGGGAAAGTGGTATCTCCTACAAGCAAAGTGTCAATCACTCAATATTCCACACTGTTTCTATGATACTTGGACTCAATCTAAGACATTTAAACCACTGGTTCTAGCTTTTTCCCACCAGACACACTATTTTTTTTTCAGATCCATTGGTTTATTTTATCATTCAATCTTCATGGTCATAATAAACCTAATCTGTAAATAGATTTAATGAGAGTATTAGATAATACAACATTTGATTCATGTCTCAGCTCCAACAAGATAAAAAGTAAAATAAAATAAAATAAAATAAAATAATTAATTAAAATTAAAACTTTTTCAAAAACGACTTGGGGGATAATGGGAGAATGGTTGTCTATGGACAAAGAATCAGATTTATGCTACTTGGCCCCAGAAGGAAAAATTAAGACTACCGGATGAAGTTGCAGGAATATTTTGGTTCAGAATAAGGCAGACCTTAATAACTATAAGTCATTTTTCCAAAAAAAATTAAGTTGCTTAGGACAGAAATTCTAGTTTTATTTTTTTCTCTGTATTCTCAGCATTTAGCACAATTCTTTCAAACAGTAGATATGTAGTAAATGGTTATTGAAAGAATTTCTGGAAGAACTGGAAAATATTAGTTTTAGAGCAATATTTTATGCTATTTATCAAAATAAAATCAATACATGACCTGAATATTAATGCTCATGCCATAAATAAAAGACTAGAAGCAGAACATGTATGGTTAGGGAGATAGTTCTTAATCAAATAAATAATAGAGAAAATAAAAAAGATAGATCATTTCAGTTACGTGAAATTGAAAAGTTTTTATACTGACAAAGTCTAAGCAGCTAGCATATGAAGGAAAACTGACAACTAGGGAAAAAATCTTTTAATCAAATTTCCCTGATATACAAGATATATAGGAAATTAACAAAAACTATCTAAGACCAAGACCATTCCACAATGGATAAGTGCCAATGAATTAAAAAACTTGCTAGTAAAGCTTTAATCCAACCATTTGGGAAAATAATTTAGCCCTCTGATAAGAAAGTGATTAAGATGTCTATACCCTTTGACCCGGAGTCTCCATTGCTAAGCATATCACTTTAAAAGGTCAAAGACAGAAAGGAAAAGTCTTATATAGAGAAATAAATATAATTTAGCAGCAGTTTTTTATGGGAATTTGGAGAGGGAGATACAATAGATTTCCATCAGTTTAGGCTAAAAGAGATTGTGTTGTCTGAATTCAAGTGAAGTATTATTATGTCAAAAGAAATGATGAAGAATACAGAGAAGCAGAGGAACTTCTATGAATTCATTCAGAGTGCAGTAAAAAAAAAAAAAATCAGGAAAACAATATACACAATGATGACAACAACTGGAAAGAAGAAGAAAAAATCCACCCTGAATTCTATGAAATTATAATGACCAAGCTTAATCTGGAAAAGAAAAAGAAGAGAAAATGCACCTTCTCTTCTTTGCAGAGGTGATGTTTGGATTTCTTTTTAATGGTAGAGTTTTCTTACAAGCTTTGTGACTCTAAGCAAGCTTTTTAATCCCAATTGCTTCAACAAAAAACAAAAACAAAAAATAAAATAAAATAAGAGGGGTTTTTCTTCCTTCTTTTATTTCTTTTTTTATTTTAAGGATCTATGAAAGAGAAGAAAAGGGGGATGAAATCTTGAATAAAATAGATAAAACTAATTTTATCAATAAAAATTTAAAATGATTATCAAATTGAAATGAATATGAATCAAGAATGTGATATGGCATCTAAAAAAGCTACTGTGTTCTTTGAGTTAAGAGAAGGATAATATTTAGGACTAGGGAGGAGATAATTCTATTGAACTCTTGCTCTGGCCAGATCACATCTTAAGGATTTCTTTTTTCTTCTTTCCTTCCTCTTCTCTTTTTTCCTTCCTTTCTTTCTTTCTCTCTTTTGCAATTGGGATTAAGTGACTTGCCCAGGGTCACACATCCCGGAAGTGTTAAATATCTGAGATCAAATTTGAACTCAGGTCCTCCTGACTTCAGGGCTGGTGCTCCCTCCACTCTTCCACCTAGCTGCCCCTAACTGCTCTGTTTTCTTGTTTACAAAGTGAGTTATTGTTGTTTATCCTTCATTCTTCAAGAGGACTATGACATCAGAGAGGTAACCATGATATGCAAGTGAATGGGATTTCAGTGAAAGAGGGCTGGGCAAAGTCACCTGCCCCACTCTCCCCTCCAGAGCAAGACACTTGTATTAGCTGGCCTCCAAGGTCCCTCCCAGCTCTCTAAGCTTCTTTAAGAGGGTAGGGCAGATTGTTTTTCCAAGCCACAGTGACACCTTTCACCCCTATCCTTTGCCCTCCCTTCCTCCATGGTATGGGGAAAACAAATGAAGTGGAGTGGGCAAGAGCTCTAGTTCTGTGGCTCCCAGGGTCCGATTTAGGGGGGAGAAGGACGACTTGATGAAAGTGAACCCCAATGCAGCCTCCTTATTCATCCTAAGCTGTCATTGTGCCCAGCTGGAAGCCAAAGATACCTGCCCCCTTCCTGCCTCACTGAAGGTAGCCTGCTAGTAATTTATGAGTTACAGAACAGCCTTCCTCAGGCACCTAATATGCTTAACAGTTAATTACATCTGTGTCGGGATCATGCTTTACATTGTACAGCTTTATGGCAACCCAACTCCAGCTTCCTCAGATTCCATTAAACAGCTCCTTATCTCAAACAGGGAGATCCTTATCAGCACCATATGTTGGAGAAGCCCTGCTAAGTTTCTAAATGACCCCAGGGAAGCCTTCTGGGACCTAATCAGGCTGAAATGCAAAGGGGAGGGGGTCCAAGGCCTGCTTCCTAACTTGGAACAGGGCTAGCAGGCAGAGAGGAACCCAAAGCCAAGGGGGAGGGGGGTATCTGCCTAAGCTGTCTTGTATCCTTCATAAACCTGTCATGGGCAGAGGACCTGGAGATAGACAGCACCTACCCAGAATCCTCAGTCAGTCTGCCTGACTGCCCACACCTCGGCCAAAGAAAGAGTTCAGGGGTTGGTAAATAGGCATTGATCCCTAATCCCTGGGACCTCTTACCTTATCTTGGGATCTCCTGGGATCCCGGCTAACTTCTTTCCATGGTGCTAGATGCTCTAATAAGCTATTAAAGTGATTTTCCTTAAAGCAACTATTTGACCAAGGTTATTTTCCTGCTCCCTACCCCCTGTACTCAGTAACCTATTGCCTCCCTCTTGCCTCCAGGAGCAAATGCAAAATCCCAACTGGCATGTAAAGCATAGCGCCACCTTCCTAGTAAACTCAAACTTCTCAATCTAGTAACAATGCCTCGGGCTGTCCCATGAACAAGACACCCCATCTCTCAGTTCTGGATGTCCCCCATAGCTCTCCTTCCTCTGCCCTGATCACTGAGCTCCCTGGCTTCTTAAAAATCTGAACAGAAAACCCCATCTTTTCCTAGAAGCCTTCCCCAAACCTAATGCCTTCCCTCTGTTAATTTCCTCCTGTTTTGCCTCTTTTTATGCCCCCAGAGTTAACAGCTTGGCTGTTTCTTGATTGATTGGGAAGAGGAAAAGGAAGGGCAAGAGCATTTACACAATATCTCCTAAGTAAGATACTATGTACTTGGGAGGAAAAGGAAGAGCATGAGCATTTACATAGTATCTCCTAAGTAAAATACTATGTACTAAGATACCTGGTACTGTGTGCTAAGCACTTTACAAATATTAGCTCATTCGATGCTCACAACAGCCCTGCAAGGAATGAGATGCTATCATTATTCTCATTTTACAGTGGAGGAACTGAGACTTGGCAGCAGTTAAGTGATTTGCCTGGGGACACACAAAGGACACATCTGAACTCAGATCTTTCTGATTCCAGGCCCAGCACGCTGTCCACTGGGTCATTAGCTCTTAGGAGGGGAAAGTATCCACATGAAGACCCTAAGACTGTGTACTTTAACTAAAAATATGCACTACTGAAAACATGAAAATTTAAGGGAGAGAATCTAGAACTCAAATTTTTTTAAATGTAGGGGCAACTAATTGGTGCAGTGAATAGAGCAAGAGCCTTGAAGTCAGGAGGACCTGAGTTCAAATCTGATCTCAGACACTTAACGCTGCCTAGCTGTGTGACCCTGGGCAAGTCACTTAATCCCAATTAAGCACAAAAATAAAAAAAAAGTAAGTTTTTGTTTTGTTATGAATGTTAACTGGAGAAAATATTAAATAAATAAAATAAAACAGAAAAAAATACAAAGATTTAAAACAAGCCAATAAAATTCAGTGGAAATGGAGCAAAAAGATTACTTATGTAATCCTGGGCTAAACACAACCTCTCTAACCTTAAATTTCTTCATCTAGAAAGTGGGTGTGGGTGCTGAGATAATCTCTAAAGTTCCTTCCAGCTGTCAAATCGGTGAGCCTAAGGGTAGCACTGTGTTCAATAAGCAGAGCATGGTTTATGGAGTCAGAGGACTTGGATTTAAGTCTGACGTTGGATTCTTACTTCCTGTCAGTCAACAAGCATTTATGAAGTACTTATCATGTGCCAGGCATGGCACTAAGCTTTGGAGATACCAAAAAAAAAAAAAAAAATCCAGTCTCTGTCCTCCAGAAACCTTCATTCTAATGGAGGAGGCAACATGCCAAGGGCCAGGTTTGAATAAAAACAAATGAATGGTTGGAAAACTATCTGAAGGGGAGAGTCATTAGCAGTTGGGGGTGGTACCAATCGCTACAGAAGATGGAATTTAAGCTGAGTCTTCTGGGAACTGAGGCAGAGATGAAGGGCCAGTGCATTCTAGGTCTGGGACGTGGCCAGTACAGAGTCATGTAGTCAAGGAAGGGAGTATCATGGTGCATTTGGAGCTACAAGACAGTGGAGCTGGCAGAAGTCTATGATACCGTCCCACTCCATTCAGCATTGTTTGAGTTGGAAAAAAGGGGGGAAAGAGTAGGAGTAATCAGGATATGAGGTTTGCTAAGACATGGCTGGCAATAGGACGAGGGGGCAATAAGACCTGAGGGCGGTAAATAGTATTGTGGTCTTGGAATAGGGAAGGAAAGATGGAAGAGCCAAAATTAATGCAATGGCTTAGGAAAGAACTGAGGGAGAGAGGGGATGGTGGTCATGATGAGGATGAAGAACAGGGTTGGGGGCATAAGGTAGAGAGAATGATGGGATAACAAAAGATTGGGATCATGAAAGGCAATTTTAATTTTTTTTGAAAGACAGAAAGACTTTGCGTTAGACGCTGAGCTCATTGGAGGAAGGAGACATCCTGGGGAGAAAGGGTGACCTAGAGATAACAGTGGCCAGTATTCAGAGTGAATGATAAATGTGGGTATCATGAATTTCAAAGGAGGAGAAGTAGCTTAATTAAAGCGACTATAGGAAGAGCTTGGAAGGAGCAATGGAGGGAAAGGATATTCTGAGTCTTTTATTATGACAATTAGGCAGAGGGCATAGGAACATAGTCTGTACTGGAAAGAGTGGTGAGGGAGGCAATGCCAGAGGGAGCCAAGAGTGAACTAAATCTCAAGGAGGCCCAAAAGATGACAGGAGCAATAAAGATGAGATGAAAGAGCTTTTTCATGTGGATCAAGCACCTCAGAGATCAGTGATAAAGGACTTTTTTTTTTGGTGGGGAGTGGGAGTGGTTGAGTTAAGGTGTATGTGCATTAGGAGCAGCAAGTCTAGCATGGGGACTAGGGATTCACATACTGGCAGCCAGGGGTTCAGGGTCACTGTGATGAGGTGAGAATAAAGGAAGGGGAAGATCGCTAAAGAGTGAGCCAAGACAGGACTGGAACAATCAGAGACAAGTTCCTTGAGGGAGGCTTGCAATTATACTGTTTGAGGTCCTCCTTGACAGATGCTGCTGCTGGGTTCCGTAACATCCAAGGAGGTTCACCTCTGTTCTGGCAGAACAGATGGAGATGTGGGGTCAGGAGGTAGGGGTGTCTTGGTTGACCCACAACAGGGAACAGGGACATGGTCCTGGAGCAGAATCCCACTGGCATGGGAGGGGGTGGCAACTTGTGTCAGCTTAGGCAAGTCAATTCACTGAACTTCAGTTTTTGTAAAATGAGGAGGTGGGATTGTGAGGTTCTCTCCAGCTCTCAAGCATGACTCTCTTTCAGTCTCTGCCTCTTTGGAACTTATAGTCTAGGAAAGACAGTTTGTCTAGGATGGCAGGGACAGAGTACTGGATTTGGAGTCAGAGAAATTGGCTTTAAATCCTGACTGTACCTAACCTGCCAGCATCTCCAGCTTCCTAATGTATAACTGGGCTAAGCTCCACACCTTTACTAAGAAGAGAAATCAGTGTTAGCAGCTCTACCTTATTAAGAAGGGAAGGGAGGCACTGGAAAGTGATTTAAGTTGGGTGTTCATATACTATTTCAAAGGATGAAAGGGATCTAGGACTCCAATCTCTGCACTACATTAAATCTAATGCATTTTTCTGAGTTATGAATTTAATACTTCAGTTAAAAACCTAATCCTTAACAACTAGAAGGACTTTAGGATGCAATGGAGTACAACAGAGCAAGAGAACAGGGAAGAAGAAATTTCCATTCTGCCAAAGAGAATATCAATGTCTGAAACATATTGTTGATATTCCCTCCCCCCACTTTGGCTAAAACAGATTCTTTAGCCACAAGGCCACAGAATTTTAGAGTTGGAAGGGATCTTCAGCCCATATGGGCCAATTCTTCTTTGACAGATAAGAACCTTTAGTTTGGAAAGTGACTTGCCTAAAGTCACATGGGAAGTGTGTAGCTGAATTGGGACTAAAACCCAGATCCTTTGGATTTAAAACCAGTGTTGTATTCCATGTGTTTTTCCCCCTCTTTCAGAGAAATAAAATTAAAAAAAAATAAGATTTGAAAGGAGCCCCAGAGGTCATCCCATCCAACTGATACCTCCAAAGGAATCCCTTCTACAATGCACATGACAAATGGCCACCCAGCCTTAGCTGGATGACCTGAAGAAAGAGGAAGCCCTGTGCTTTCTAAGTCCATTTTGGGATAGCTCTCACTATTAGAAAGCTTTTTTTTTAAACACCAAATCTAATTTCACCTCTTTGGAGTTTTTATGAGTTATAGCATGACTCAATGGAGTGAGGCTCTATCTTATTAACTGTGTGACATTGAATATTTAATCTCTTTGGGTGTCAGTTTCCTCATCTGTAAAATCAAATGGTTAGACTAGATGATCTTGGAGATTCCTACTGGTTCTAAATCTGTACTCTTAGGATCCAAATTCTATCCTTTGAGATCAAAAAACCAAATCTATCTTTCTTCTATATTTTAGCCCAAAGATTGCTCTTGTGTCACTCCTGAGTCTTTTATTCTCTTTATTAAATATCCCTTATACCTTCATCTAATCTTCATATGGCATGGACTGGAAACCCATCCCCATCTGGGGTAATCTCCGGATTAACAATATCCTTTCTCACACGTGGCACCAAAACCAACAAATAGTATTCCAACTATGGTTCAAACAGAGAAGGTTACGATTTTCAGTATACCCCCATTCTTGAGCAGAAGTGGAGATAAAAGAGGTAAATATTGGGTATAGGATATGTGCCATTCCTAGATGCTCTTAAATTAAAAGAAGAAAACTAGCACAACTCAAAGCTTTGTCTGATTTTAGAACTGCCAGTATCTAAATGATTTTCAGATAAAAATCTAGCTTTATTTTCCCTTAAAAAAGCAGAGGTAGATTCTGGAGAGCAATCTGGAATTATGCCCAAAAAGTTATCAAAATGTGCATACCCTTTGACCCAGCCATACTACTACTGGGCTTATATCCCAAGGAAATACTAAAGAGGAGAAAGGGACCTGTATGTGCCAAAATGTTTGTGGCAGCCCTTTTCATAGTGGCTAGAAACTGGAAAATGGATGTATGTCCATCAATTGGAGAATGGTTAGGTAAATTATGGTATATGAAGGTTATGGAATATTATTGCTCTGTAAGAAATGACCAGCAGGAGGAATACAGAGAGGCCTGGAGAGACTTAAATCAACTGATGCTGAGTGAAATGAGCAGAACCAGAAGATCACTGTACACTTCAACAACAATACTGTATGAAGATGTATTCTGATGGAAGTGGAAATCTTCAACATAGAGAAGATCTAACTCAGTTCCAATTGATCAATGATGGACAGAATCAGCCATACCCAGAAAAGGAACACTGGGAAATGAATGTGAAATACTTGCATTTTTGTTTTTCTTCCCAGGTTATCTTTACCTTCTGAATCCAATTCTTCCTATGCAACAAGACATTCGATTCTGCACACATATATTGTATCTAGGATATACTATAACACATTTAACATGTATGAGACTGCCTGCCATCTAGGGGAGGGGGTGGAAGGAAGGAGGGGAAAATTCGGAACAGAAGTGAGTGTAAGGAATAATGTAAAAAATTACCCATGCATATGTACTGTCAAAAAAAAGTTATAATTATAAAATTAATTTTTAAAAAAGAGGAAAAAAGCACAGGTAGATATGGATTGTACTATTTGTCACACATTAAGTTAGTGTCCAGGCTGGACAATTGGAGCCAAGTGGAGAGGAAATTGCTGGGAGGTGGGGGAAGGGAGTTAAGACCCTTGGACTCCATCCCTTAAATAGCTCTTTCCTTTCCAAGTCTGGAAAATTACTTTGGCTTTAAACCATGGCCCAGTTTCCCACCTGCTGTAGCCAAGAGTGAATGTTAACTAGGTAATAGTTACCAATAGACTACTGGAGTCAGGAAAACCTGAATTCAAATCTAATCTCAGATAGAAAACATCACTTATTTTCTTCATGGTGATAATAATAGCACCTACTTGCCAGAATTGTTGAGAGAATCAAATTAAATATTTATAAAGTGTTTTGCTCAGAGTAGTAGGTACTTAATAAATGCTTGTTCCTTCCTTCATATCCCAATCAATGCCCTGTCCCATAATAGAAGCTCAATACAATCTTGTTGGAATGAATTGATCTTAGCTTGATATAAAATAATTCATAACTCTTAGAGCAATCCAAAAATAGAATGGAGTATTTTAGCAGGTAGAAGTCCCTGACACTGGGGATTTTCTGGCAGAATATGGAACAGCCACTTGTTGAAATGTTGGCAGGATCCATGCTTTGGGCCTGGGATAGAATAGATGGAGCCCCTTCCAGCTCCAAGATTTTATGACCCTATGCTATGCCATTATTCAGAATTAGTAACATGGCATATGATGGCATAAATTACAAAAGGTGCAAAAAAAATAGAAGTAAAAATTCAATATGGTAGCCTTAAATTTGATAACATGAGTGGATTATAAAATAATAGGTATAGTCTGAAGCTTTGCAAAAGGACCAATCTTTTTTTTTTTTTAATAAAATGACATCAATTTCTAAAAAACATTGTCCTCCTTGACATGCTGTATAACACAGATATGAAAACATGAATAGTACAAAATTCCTTATATAGAACATATTTTAATATATTACATTTGTTTCTACATAAACAGGCTATATAAATACTGTATTGCCATATCATGTTTTATAGTCATAATTCCCAGAATTTCACACTATGGTACAAAAAAATACATTTTTCTTTTTCTTTTCTTTTTTTTAAGAAAAGGGAGAAGAAGGCAGAAATTCAGTAGAAATAGCTTCATATGTTAAAAAATTTAAATGTACAGTGGATGCTATTAGAACTCTGGCTACAAAAACATAATTTGGAAGCTTGGCAAACAATGAACAAATCTGAGTTCATTGTCCCTGAAGCAGAAGTGGCCAAAGAACTGAGATATTGGAGGGAAATGGAAAAACAAATTTCTTCCTTCATGGTACTGCCTCGAGTCTAATAATGTTTAGTCCTTAACAAGAACACTTCTCATAAAGCCACATGTGCTCTTCTTCCAGAGAAAGACCAACAAGAGTACAAAGGATTGTGGGTCTGAAGTCTTATAAATATCTGGGAGCTTCAGCCTGAAAGTTTCCCTTTCTTTGTGGTATTCTGAATAAAAGATTAATCTAGGACACAAGGAACTAGAGTCATATTTTTTCCTTCCTGGAGTTAATTCCGCCTGAAACTACATAAAGACCCAGAAGGATCTCTCATTTAGCACAGTAGGAAACAGCATAAGGGATTCTCATTTAGCACAGTTTAGAAGGAAACCTCCACTCGCTAATCACAATACCCTCATCTGAGGTCCCGAAATTTGTTGTAAAATTTGTAGTAAATCTCCCTCCCAGCTTCTTGTCAATCAGTTTCATGTAGGGGCTCCCATATCCATTTGAAGCAATTTAATATCATCATCCACTTCCCTAAGACTCAGTTCGAGATCCATCTTTCCTATAAAACTTTCATAGACTACGCGCAATCCACCATAACATTTCATTTCCCCTAAGTTCTCTTGTAATGCCTTAAATTATTCCCCAGACATGTCATACATGTATCTTGATTCCTCAAGTCATTTTGCAAGTTCCTTGAGGACAGGGACCATTTCTTCTACTTCAGTTGCATTGGCCAAACGATCATAAAGCAGAGCCTTCATAAATGCTTTTTGAAGAAATGAATGAAGAGAGAAGATAAGGCTAAGGTAGACAATGTGCCTTCAAAACATTCATTGTTGAGTCACCAAGTTCTTTGCCATTTACTACAGTCCAACTGGCTTCCCGGTAACTGAAGTCCTCCTCTTTTTTGTACAAGGATCAAAAATGTGCCGTCTCCTTGAGCGGGAAACAATAGCATTCAATCTCTGAGCAGGGTCTCTGCAGGACAAACCTTTCCAGTTGTGGAAGGATGGAGGCAACTCCTTGGCTTTAAACTGGAGGTGAGTTTAACGGCATCCAAGAGTCAGGTTGAAGTGTGTGTGCACTGCAGGACTGAGGCTCACTTTCCCCAGGATTTAAGAGTTCTGTCTCTTCACTCAAATAAACAGTGGTGTCTGTATCATCAGAATGATACCCTGACTGGTAACCACTGGTCTGGTTCGAAGCTTCAGATGTCACAGACTCTTTGCTTTTACTGGGCATCAGTGCACTAGGGAAGAAAAGATGACCAAGTGAGCAGATCAAATGAAGGTTGTTCCCTTGTTCCCAACCCTAACCACATGGGGCCTTGTAATCTCCCTAGAGAGCAATGGTACCCATCCCTATCTCTCTCTGTTGCTAATCAGCATATCAGGTTGCTTGGAATAATGGTTATTTTCCAGGTACCAGCATGAATTTGGTTGTCCGTGATAAGCCCTATTATTCAGGCCCAGTCTTTCAAGCACTAGATTAGATGAAAGACATTTATCCAGAAGGATGCTAAGGTTTCTGCCAATGGAACATATTTATGACCTTACTGATTGATCAGCTTTTTATAAGATAATTGTCCAAGTTAAGGGGGCTCTTTCCTGATCTTAAAAGTGATCAGGATCCTCTGAAAGTTTATTTGTGTTCCCCCTACACTCACAGAGATGGGATTGGAAGACATGTAAATGATGTTAATAAAATCCTTGTGCAACTTGAAGCATTAATAACCTTAAATACCCACACAATTGAAGCCATGTCAGAACTGCTATTGACTCATCGAAACCACATTCTTTGGAGGAACCAAAGAGATGAATCACTCAGCAGCAACCAGAAAACATCCTTAATGAGTTGGACTCATGGAACATGGCAGATATAGTGGAATGTAGAAATATAAATCTTATTGAATTAAAATATGATGAATTGTGCTTCCATATGCCATTTACTGTTTGTTCCATTATTTGAATATCCAATATACCAAATACCTACTGAGTCATTTAAAGGTAAATTAATTTTTTTTTCTTACTACCTGAAACCTACAAAATCAATACATTCAACCAGTTTTTAATGTGTTATCTCAACTTGTACACCAAATCCACGCACAGAAAATAATTCAAGGGCAGGTTAAATAAAATCTTGATGGCTATAAAGATTTTAATTGGATGAATATTGCTTCATTTGACCACATCCCTATTGTCTGATAGCTCCTCTTCCCACTTCCACCTAGTTATCTCCACCTTAGTCATCTAAGCAGTGGAGAGAGAGTATCTTTTGGCACCAGAAGATCTGGATTGAAATGCCTACTGTTAGGTAGTTAACAATGTGTTCTCAAGGAGTGGTTTTTCTCTCTCTGACCATCAGCTTCCACAAATATGAAATGAGAGAACTGAATTAAGGTAATCTCTATAGTCCCTTAGGAAATAATTTACAGAAGAAGGCACTGGAATTAAGAGTTTAAAGAAGGCTTCCTATAGGAGATGGGATTATAGTTGGGACTTTAAGGAAGCCAGGGAAATCAGTATTCAGAGCAGAGGAAGAAGAATATCCCAGGTATGAGGGAAATCTTATTTAAAAAAAAATGCCTGGAGCCAAGCGATGAAATATCTTATAGCAAAAGCTTCTGCCCATCAGACAAAGAGTTCATCCACAAACTCTCGTGAAAACTTACAAAATACCAATTTGCCCAATTCCTTTTAAGCTCAAAGTCTGACTTCCTAATTTGGTTTACCTTAGACCACCAGCCAGTGAGTATATGCTAAATGGTACAACTGAGGTCATCTATTCAAAGAATTTTCCCCTAAACAATCATTTTGATTTAAATTGCAAGTCCAAAGGTTTTCGTCCATTTTCTTTCTATATGGCAGAGCCTTACCTAAATGGGGGTGCCAGTTTGGAGCTGGTCTCCAGCGTCTTCAGTTCTTCTGATGCAAGAACCATTCCACTGTCAGTCTGGTTGTCCTTTAAGAAGACAAGGAAATGCCAGCCATTAATTAAGGGCAATTGTTGGCCAATTGTTTAAAGATGGCAGAGCTTGTATCTGGCACCCACATGACTTGACACCAACCCTCTGCAGAGTTCTACTCTTTAGAAGCCCAGAAGTCAGACCCTGGTCTAGCTTACAATTTACTGCTGCATGGTCTTTTTATGGTGAAGAAAGCATTTCTCTGGGTGGCAGTGTCTGCAGCCTTCCTCTCCCATGCCCCCCTTTAATATTTTAAGATCAAAGAGCTATAGTTGGGATCTAGGAGTGCCATCTTGTGTACCATCCGTGGTATGTACGTGCGTGTATGTGAGTGTTGGATGGATGGGTGGCCAGAGAGGGAATCATTTCCTTCAATCCCAAGTACAAGAGAGAGAAATTGAATGGTTTCTATCCCTTTTACTTAAGGAAAGCATATTTCCCCAGTTTATCAGGAAGAAGTAGCTCACTGTAATATCACTTGATCTATTGCAGAATTAGGGATAAAACAAGCTAGTCTGTCGTACAGCCCTGCCAAGAAGATACAGTAACTGAAGAACTATAAAAGATCTTGTTATAAGATTATCCCTGTTAAAAGGCTGCCCTATAGCCTATGGACTCCAAGGAGAACAGCAGAGTAGAGTCCCAGAGTATGAATACCCAAACCAATATTTATCTACCTGATGTTTCATCTCATGTATTATTGATTAAAGCTGTTTTTAAAAACCATACTTACATCTGGGATTACTTTTATTTCTGGTTCCAATGGGATGTCTTCGAATGTTTTTACACTCACTGATCGGCTTTTCCTCTTGCTGCTTTGCAGATACTGACTGTAGAAGAACAAATATTTATATTTTAGGGGTGATTTCCTTGACTTTCAGTGTCATAAGTAATATTTAAGTTCATTATCATTACAAGACTAATAATGACCTTCAAAACCTCCTCTGTAAAAAAAAAAAAAGACACACAACAAAACTATGGAAACAACAATAATAGCAAAGAAACGTCCTCTCCTAGCAAATGTTAGAAATTTAATTTCCTGCAAAGTACAGTTAAAAGTATAATAAAAACCAAGTGGTTTGGATGAATCTCTGTTTCTTTGGGTTGTATTTCTGAGGTCAAGAGCTGGACTAAAGCAAATAGCAGCAAGCAAAGTAATCAGCCCCCTCCGGTTCCACTTCCTGCCTTTATGGGACTTCTTTCTTGAACTGTTGTTCTTGTTTTTAGCCATCCCCTAGTATTTCTTTTTCCAAATAATGTCTAACAGTTCAGTGATACATTGGGTTGGAGGAAACACCTGTAAGTCATACTGAAGGGCTAGGAAATACAGCAAGAAACCTGAAGTCCCCTTATCTTCATTTAGTGTGCTCAGCCCGATTCTTGCCAGACTATGTGAATAATCCAATACACACACACACACACACACACACATACACATATACGCCTGTGCATACACACACATAGGGACATATCCTTCTTGCTTTATTTTCTCCATTTTTAAACTGAGCTGCCCCTCCTATCTCACAGAGATACTTTAAATAAGAATAAGTAATGAATCAGATACTTTTTATACGTCCAGTTCTATGTTAAGTCCTGGAGATAGATACTTTTTCTAAAGTCCCTAGTATCAAGGAGTTTACATTCTGATGGAGAAAATAAACTATGTAAACAGGTTTAAAAAAACGCAAGAGAAATACAAATAAAGTGAAAGGTAGCCTTTCAAAATGAAACACTAGCGGCTGGGAAAAACCTTAACCTGAGCACTAATTAGTTTTGGTTTGGAACAGTAGGGTTGTTGCAACACTCCTGAGCAAGAAGATAAGAGCGGATGGGATTTTTAGGCATGAAGAGTTCTTGGGAAGAAAGATGCTCCATAAACAAAAAGCTTGTTTGCTTCCTTTAAACTAGGAAGGGAGCGATAGTTTCCCAGAATGCAAATAAGAGGTCCCTAACTCACTCTCCTGTTCTACTGAGAGAATAGCATTCATATCCCCTTGTAGATACCCTCCCAGCCATGTATATCTGCAGGGGAGACTCTCAAAACATGTTTCCTGCCCACCATCAAGGAAACACACGGAAATCCCTGCACATAGCAAAGAGGGAGAAAAGCAGACCATTTTTTCCCAGTGACTTCTCTTTTCCTACTCCAAATCCTAGACATTCTAGTGATTCTAGATGTAATATCACTCTTGTTTTTGAATTTTTGAAAGGTTTCAGAGAATGAAAAATGGAGAGAAAAGGTAGAGAGCATAGTCAATCAATTAACAAATACCAAGATGATGCTGAAAAATCTCTGGATTGGTGAACAAAAGATTTAGATTAAAATTCTGTCATTTTCTTTATGATGCAAGTCATTCCCTGTCTTTGGGCATGGAATGGTAGTCCTGAACAGACCAGAGAAACTGATCTCTAAGGACTTCCATACCTATAACTCCCATAAGAAAGAAAGAAAAAAGGAAAGGAAAGAAAAGAAAAGGAAAAAAGAAAAGAAAAAAGAAAAGAAAGAAAGAATATACCTCAGGACTGAGGTACAGAAAGAAAATCTACTTGAAGGATTCTGTTTCTTTTTGGTTTTTAAGATAACAGGAAGAATGGGATGGAAAGAGTATAAGAAAGCCTTCAGGCAGAAAATGGGAACTGAGTCTGCTGGGAGACTATCATGTCACATTTTTCCATGATTCTGTATCTAAATGTTAGCAGCCCCATTTTACATCTGATCAACCAAAAGCACATTTGGCACTTCCCCTCAAATGTGATTTCCTCTCTATTGTAGGACCATATGCAAAGCTGCAGACTGAGCTAAAAAAGAGTAAGTTGAATTCTCATTCCTTTTGGTCATATTAAAAGAAAGAAAGAGAGAGAGAGAGAGAGAGAGAGAGAGAGAGAGAGAGAGAGAGAGAGAGAGAGAGAGAGAGAGAGAGAGAGAGAGAGAGAGAGAGAGAGAGAGAGAGAGAAAATATACTCGTGACCATGAAATAATATAATGTCCTTTCAAAGGGGTAGGGGAAATGGCTTACTAGCTATGTGATCATAAGCAAGTCTCTTAATGTTTCTAAATCAAGAGATTCAGAAAATGGATTCATTTTATGGGTTCAGATCCAAAAAGTGAGGTGGTACTATCTCACATGGTTGTTGGCAGCTCCAATTAGCTATTATATAGGTAAACTGCTTTGTAAGGCGCTAGGTCCTTTCTAAGTATCAGTGATTAACAATAGCCCAGCAGAACCTGAGCACTTTTTTGCTTTGGAATACTAGTGCTGTTGCAACACTAACTTCTTGCCTCTTTCCACATCTGCATGAGCTATTTCTTTGGGGATCATCTTCCCCAGTCCCTGCCACCAAAGTGAAAAGAGGCATTCTGACTCTCCCCTAATAGCTCCCGCCTGTTTCCTCCTCTGAATCACAGCTCTGCCACACTACATTTTCCCTTGTTCCCAAGGTCTATCATTTTTCATTCCTATATAATGGGGAGAATTTGCCCTAACACAGCAATTGAAAAAAGAAAAATAAAAAAGACTAAGATTCACCCAAAGATTTGCAGTTCCAGTTCCAAAGATAATAAAAATATAAATATAAAAATTATAAATACTAAAAATCAGACTTGGGAAAGACCTGCAAGGATACGAGACATCCTTTCCACTTCAGAATTCTTCTCCCCAGTATTCTATCATGTGCTTTATCTAGATCAAATTTCATAAAATAGGCACCCATGGATGCACATTAACCTTTCCCTCCTGAGCCATTTCCTAATCCATCAACATATCAGAGGAGATAGTAAAAATACAGTTTTCATTTTAATCCACCATTAGTGACATTCCAGCTGTTGCAGCTGCAGGGCCTGGGATCCTGGAAGGGGACAAAGGACTGAGGCTGAAACAGGAATTCAAGACTTGGGGAAGAGCTTGTAAAGGCCCTCTTAAAGAGGTACTACTGCTTTATTATTAGCCCCACGGCCAAGGTTAAATGTGGGAACTTGGAAATGGAATGCAGCAGCTGAAAGTCCTTCCTTGCATTTTCCACACACCCCCTGGGATTGTCTGGAGGCCCCAGTGGGATATTCACCAGATACAGTACCTAATTCCTGCTGGGTTGTCATAATGGAATTTAGGATCACACACTTCCTCTTCCTCCATACAGGAAACAGGTGAGGTCGGCAAAGAGAGTCCAGAATCCTCTTCCATGCTCAACGATTCTGATATAGGAAGGACAATGTAGTCTTTACCATCCTGTAATAATATAGACAAAGAAGAATGTTATTGTTATGGATTCTATGCATTAAAATTCTTTTAACTAAAAACATACAAATAATATAGCCATGGTAGATTTCATGGCTCAGGGCATATTGCTCTGACAAGAGAATGTAAAAATTTTTAAAGTTATAATTAAATCATCTGTCAAAATTAGGATTATATACAGTAGGGATAATTATGACACTTATTCAAAATTTTTAAAAATTGGATTGGGACAAGAACAGTAGGGGAAAAAAATGGGGGTCACAATGGAACACAAGTAGAATTTGAATCAACAAAACAATGCTGCCATTTTATAAAAGTAACAATCTTGGGATATGGGGAAATGATATGCAAGAGGTGAGAAGTAATTTCTTCATAGATCACCCAGTGCTCTACACACAGTAGGCACTTAATACAAAATTGAATTTGATGAATCTCATCCTTAGTGATCACATCCTTAGTAGAATATTGAATCCAGCCTTAGTCTCCCTGCTTTAAAAAGACTTTGGAACAATTAAAGAGAATTCAAAGAAAAGCAAACAAAAGGATAAGCAAAGAAATAGCTCGAAAGGCCCTTTGCAAAGAAAAAATTGAGCTTCTTTGATTAAGAAAAATAAAGCAACATTTGCTAATAAATTCTTGAAGGAATGATTAATAAACTGCTAACTTTGAGTCATCTATCTTCAGTGCTTAACAGAACCAGAAGTGGAGGTTAACAGGCCTCAGCAGGACACATGGTCTGGCTACAGAAAGGAATTTCTGATGGTAAAAGCTACTAACTTTTGGAAGCCTATTCTCAAGTCTCAAGAACTTCTGGGAAAGAACCAAAATATCCTTGGGTCATGGAATCATCTTCAAGCTGAGAAGGGATGCTAAGGTCATGGGTTTTCCATTGCTTAAGGATGCTCCAGCAGAGGAGAGAGAAAAATAGGGAAAAAAGAATTCTCTTGCCTTCTTTCACTCTTAAAAGTCTGTGTTTGTAAGGGTTTCCCATAGGGGAGAGAGAAGGACATGGGGAGATCTAGGCAATGGAAAAACCAAAGTATTAATAAAGGTCTATTTTTAAAAATAAGTATTTGTGTTTCTGTCAGGTTTTATGCCCTAGATTCAGGGTTTTTTGTAAACATGATGACGTACCTGTTGAGCACTGGCTTGTAGCAAATTCCCCAAATGTTCCACAAGTTCTGAAAATGTGGGTCTCTGCTTGGGCTCTCCGTGCCAACAATCTAGCATGGTTTGGTACCTAGAAGCCAACAATAATAGAGGTCACGTTCTCTAATCTCTTTTATCTGGATTGGAGAGTGATGACGCCTTTATTGAATGTCTAGAGTATGACAGAAATTGTATGGAGATACATACCATACATACATACATACAAACATACCATGGAGAACTCAAAGAGTCACGAGACATGGTAGAAGGACTGAGAAGCTATAGACACCAAAAATGTATCATGAAAAGTAGCACAAACTAGCCAAAATACATGGCACAGACAAACCGTGCTATTTAAAGTCAAGGAAGGAAAGAACTATGAGCAGGGATGAAGGAGTGGGGATCTGACGGAATAATGGGATTTGGGAGTCTTCTGATTCAAGCCACACTTTCATAAAGAATCCCCTACAACATACCCGACAATTGGTCATTCAGCCTCTGCTTGAAGACCTTCAATGGGGAGAAACCCACCACCTCCCAAGGGAGCCCATGGCACTTATTAAAAGAGATGAAAATGAACAGTGCAGCTGAGCTTGTCTTTGAGGAAGTCTTACATTTCAGGGGTAGTATATTCAGGGGCCCTCATTCGGGTTCCTTCTTTCAATCTCCTACAAAAATCCTCATCGATTTTTACTCCAGGATATGGGGAGGCGCCTGGAATGGGAAAAAGTAAATGAGACCTCTCTATTTTCCACAACTCACCCACCCCACTCCAGTGAAGGGCTGTGTTGTAAAGGGAACAGTATTTGCTTTGAAGGCTGAAGACCTGAATTTACTTACAAGCCTTAATAATTGTAGTTAAAGGTATGTATCTGTCTGAACCTCCCTTTACTCCCTTATAATATTTGCACTACCTTTCTCCCAGAGTTATTGTAAGGTTAATGATTTATAAATCTTAAAATTCTAAATCTAAATGTAAAAAAAAATCTAAATTATTTTTATTATAAAGCATTATAGAAAGGATAGAAACAGGCACTTACTAATCATTTATTTCATACCAGGTATTATGCTAAGTACTTTACAAATATTATATAATTGGATCCTCACAACAACTCCGAGAAGATGCTCTTATTATCCCCATTTAACAATTGAGGAAACTGAGGCAAATGATTGGACTTAATGCTTGAAAACAATCTTACAATTCATCTAGTCTAAAACTTCATTTTAGATAAACAAGCTAAGGCCGAGACTTTAAAGGACTTGACTTAGGTCCCAGAAGTAGTAAATGGCAGAGATTTAAATCCAGATTCTCTGATTCCAAAGTCAATGTTCCTTCTACTATACCAAAAGATAATGCATGTAAAGTGCTGTCACCTCCATATACATTTAAATTATTCTTGTCATCCTTTTTATTATTGTTGTGATTATCATCCATGTTCGCCCTTCTATTGTTACCATTCAAGCATGAAATGAAGCCTAAACCAATGAAGTGTAAAAATGGTGACACTGGGAAAAGACAGCACACTGGTCCCCCTGGCTTCTGTCCAGATGGGTTAAAATGATATGACTTACCTAAGGAAAATATTTCCCAGAGCAAAATTCCAAAGGACCACACGTCACTCTGAATTGTGTAGACTCTATCAAAAATGGTTTCCGGAGCCATCCATTTCAAAGGCAATCGAGCCTATAAGTTTTAGAAGAATAACCAGAAATCATTGAAGAAAATCAAAAAGATCTCATATTGTTTCTAAGATCACACCCCCCCTCCCCACCGTCAAAGCAATGGTAGATGTCTTTAAATCTTACATCTCCTTTCCTGACATAATCTGGGTCTTTGTAAATGTCCCGGGCTAAGCCAAAGTCACAGATTTTGACCACGTTCTTGTCTGCCAAGAGGATGTTTCGAGCTGCTAAGTCCCGGTGGATACACTGCAACGAGAAGAAAGCATGTGTGTGAATGTGTGTTAGGTCTTGTCTCTGCCACAGCTGATCTCTTTTACATCTGCTGGGACCTCATGGGCCGAGGCCAAATAGACTCTGGGACTTTTTTGGAGGCAGAGGAGAAGCACACTTCTCACGTCTCCCATCAGAAAAGAGACTGGTTACCAAGGGAAGTGTTAACGGTTTTTATCAACATTAAAAAAGGAGAGAGAGGGAGTTTATAAGCTGAGTCTAGTCATGCACCTGCTTATTAAATAACCACTCCAAGTCTTTGGGATTAGGTAATCAAATTATTTGGTGACAATGGTGCAAAATAAATAGTTTCATTTTGGCCACGGTGAAGAATGTGTTTCTGGTCACATCCACACATCCCCTTCCTTCTGCTAGATGCTTTTCTGGACACAAAGCTATATATAGCTAACAGTTTCAATCCAGGTAGCCAGGGTGGGATTTATTTCTGAATGAGTCCACACGCATTAGATGTCACATAGCCTTGTTGGCTCAACCATTCAGCTTCTCTATTTCACAACCAACCAGTTGATGCTGTAATGGATGTTTCTGGGTGTTTTCCAGAGCAGCTTCTTTCATTTCAAGTGTTACACTTCAAGACAAGTTTAATAAACTAAATGTAACTTGTCTTAAAGATAAATCCCTAGTATGCTATTTAAAAAAAAAAAAAAACCCATGTTGGCTATACCTTAATTTTTTCTTTCTTTTTTTTCCTCTTTCTCTTTTCCTCCTTCCCCTTCTTTCTCCCTCTCTCTCCCTCTCTTTCCCCCTCTATGTCTTCTTTCTTTCCTTTTCCCTTCCTCCTTTCTTTCCTTCTTTCTTTCCTTCTTTCTTTCTTTCCTTCTTTCTTTCCTTTTCCCTTCCTCCTTTCTTTCCTTCTTTCTTTCCTTCTTTCTTTCTTTCCTTCTTTCTTTCCTTCTCTTTCTTTCTTTCTTTCCTTCTCTTTCTTTCTTTCTCTTTCTTTCTTTCTTTCCCCACCAGCTGCTCTCCCACACTGTCAGATAGCTGCTATTATTGCATCCATTTTACAAATAAGGAGATAAAAATAAAACAGATTAATTGATTTGAACAAGTTCTTAAAGTATTCAAATCTATCTGTCTGAAGAGTTTTTGTTCAATATAACAGGAGGGAAATATAGGAATAGGGAAGATGCTGTTTTTCAAAAGAAGACTGAGGACTGTGGGAGACAATTGACATATTGCATATGCCCTAAAATTGGAATCAGAAAAGATGAGACATTTAATAGATTTTAATGGATAAGTCATTTAAGTGTCTCTCAGATCCTCAACATGTAAAATGTGCATAAGAAATGCTATTCCCATATACCTGTCATGAGAATCATGTCAGATAACATAATTTAGAAACTTTGCTAACCTTCAAGGGCTATATACGTTTGAGTTATTATTATTAATATTATTATCATTATTATTATTATTATTATTATTGTAACATCTCAATAAACTTTCATAAATAACAAAGGATTTCAGAAGAGGTGTATAAATAGATAACAAAATCAGAGAGACTGTCACTCTAACAATTTCACCATTTTGAATTAATATAAAATAAGGTTGTTTTTGGTGGTGTGGGGCAGTTCCTGCTGAAAAAGCCTTTAATTGTATTTTCTAAAAGATTTAAACAAAACAAACAATTTTAAGGGATAGAGTCTGTCAGCCAGCTCTTATTTATCCCACCACTCGGTAGTATATGGATGCCAAGTGAAAGGTTGACAGAGGTCAACCTCTTCTCTTTTTATAGTCAAAAGACATCTAGATAAATTGATTCTCCAATCTTAAAACAAAACAAAACAAAATAACAATAACAACAACCAACCCCCCCCCAAAAAAAAAAAAACCCTTTCAATTCCTCCACTAGAACAAAGGCATTCAGGGAAGAACTTATTCCTCTTCAGAGAGACCCCACAAGACACCCAGTTTCCTGTCTCGTCTCCAAGGCAGGGAGAAAACATGGACTGCCTAGCAGGAAGTGTCTGAAACTATGGGATCAGAAGGTTGTGGAGTACTTTAGACTTAGAAAAATAAATTGGATTAGGAATTTTGTCCTTAATTTATGAGACTCTGGTTGGAAAAGGTAGAAAAATTTCCTTATTCCCTTGAGAGACAACTGTAGACAGAGACCTTGCTGACTGTCAATATTCAATTAATTTTTCTTTTGTTTAATTTTAAATCATTCTTTGAGGTCTTTTCAAGAGGAATGGCTTCAACTAATTGCTCTCCTGCTTTTGGATATTTGTAGCCAGGCACGTTCTCACTCCAGTCTTTGTTTAGCCTAGATTTCTAATTTTAGCTCTTTTAATCTCTCATCTTAAATCTGTCCTACCCGGCTTTTAATTATACTACAAATAAATGCTTTGGAAGGTGGTGATGACTAGATAAAGTAAAAATAGCCCTCCCTTCCCCCACAAGTCCTTGATGTCTAGGAGAAATACAATACACCAAGTCAAGCCCCTTTCCTTACTCAGTTTTTCTTTCAGATTCTTAAAACTCAAGAATAAATTATAATCCATAAATAGAATACTTGGCATCTCTTCATTTCTATTTAGTGGTGTAAATATATAGAAATAGTGGATATAGAGCTAGCCTTTGAATCAGGAATGATTTAGTGCAAATCCTGCCTTCAACACATACTGTGGGACCCTGGACATACCACTTAACTCCAAAGGTCCTCTGAGACTGGGGTCCTTAACATTTTCAGGGTTATGGGCCCCTTTGACTATTGGAGGAAGCTTCTACAGCCCCTCAGAGAAAAATGTTTTTAAATAGTTGAAGGAAGTGCTAAATTATATTAGGAGGTTAGTAAAAATCAAGATGTGATTTGTTTTCCCATCCCAGTTCATGAACTCTATCCCCAATCCATCCACAGAACTCCTTGAACTCCAGGTTAAGTAACCCTGACCTAAAATGGTAAGATAAGCAATTTGATATGCATTTGGTAGGGAGAATTTCCTCACTGGAAGTTCCCTAATCATAAATAGTCGCAAAAGCTACTATTATTCCTTCTACTATACAGCTATATACTCCATCTACACCATCACTACTACTACTACTACCACCACTCCCCCTACTACCACTGTTACTTCTGCTTTGGCTATGGCACTAATTACCCTGACACTCCCTTGAAATTACTTACTTTGCGGGATGCCAAAAACTCCATGCCCTTGGCCACCTGGAAGCTGTAACAGATGAGATGCTCCAGAGTTAGAGCGTTCTTGCACAAGTCTTCTGCAGCTGTTTGGAAGAACAAGATGAGAACGGTCAGCAAACAATACTCCTTTCTCCCTGGATTATTAGTGCAATAATAATAACTCGATGACCTGAAAATTAAACTCAAAGAATTAAAAGCTGTAGGAATACTTAGAACAAATTACAATATCTTCCGTGTGTCCTTGGGGTAGAATGTAGAGTTAATTATATGTTCTCATATTCTTGGGGCTACAAGAGAAGTGAGAGGTAAAATTGGAATAAGGAATGGGGACTATGAGGATAACTTTTTTTGGGGGGTAGTTTATTGCTTTGGATACTTTGCTGCTGTTCCTATGCCCAGAGTGATAAACAATAATACCATATTGAGAAGTCTAAAAATAAAACAATAATATCCAAGTTTATTAAATTTCTTCTCCCTAATTCTCTGTGGATAAAGGCTAAAAAAATAAAAGATAAACTTTCTAAGGACAAAAATAAAACTACCCCAATTGCATATACTTTCTTTTTCTTACTTTTAGACTAAAAACTATTCTAAGAGTGGGCCTTCTCCTTCAAAAGGATAATTTGGCATCCCTATGCTTTAAGCATGGGATGAGTTCAAATAATTCTATTGTTACTTTACTGCAAGTGGGTCCAAAGGAAAAATGGCTTTTTAGGGTTCCTCTCCATATTCATGCCTTCAGGCTGGCTATTTCCCATGCCTAGAATGCACTCTCTCCTCATCCTCTCAGCATCCTAACCTAAGCTAGGTGCTAGCTAAATCCCCATCTAAATCACCTTTAAGTTTGTATAAATGGAACTCATTTCTCCCTGTGGAATAGAAGCTCCCTGAGGACAAGAACTCTTTCACTTTTTTTTTCCTTTGTGTCCTCAGTGCAGAACACAGTGACTAACACATAATAGGGACTTAATAAATGTTTACTAATTGATTGACATGAATGGACATGATATCCCTTATGGATAGATATTTCAAAATCACTCCATGAGAATATATTTTCTCAGAGGTTTGTTAGACTTAGAATCCTAGAGAATTATAGAATTTTTGAGCTGAGAAGGACCTCAGAAACCACCTAACTCAACCCCTTCCTTTTACAGATGAGGAAACTAAAGTCCAGAAAGTGAAAGCCTGTGGTGACAGAGGGATTTCTCCAAATCTTCTGACCCCTTGAAAGGTATTTTTTGCCAGTACCATAGTGTATCTCCTATTATTTGTTTCTTCTTCATTGGTTCTACTAGAGATATTAAATTGTGAAAAAAGAAAGAGCTAACTCCATGAGGAATATCATTAAGTGTGGGTAGGTAATAACAACAAGGACCAATATTTATATGGCACTTTAAAGATCTGAAAAGCACTTTACATTCGATGTAAAAGTCTGAGCACTATCCCCACCTCTTTTTTCCTTCCCCTCTGGGGTAATTCCCAACTAGAATGTTGGTACTTTGTTTCCTAAAGGGAAAGGATTCAGATATGAGTCATTAATCACTATTTCTCATGGCACTTCCTTTCCAGGCAAACCCTTTCCTCCATGCCCCTGAGAAGTACCAGGTCTTTGACTCAGAGTAAAAAAAAACAAAACCTGGAACTCCCTCTAGTTCTCAGAGATGAGATGTCTATATGCACATAAAAAAGAGAAGGAGCATCTTCCCAGTGAATTTGGCATATGCAATCCCAGAAAACTGTGATTTTATCAGTGTAGGGAGCATCCAGTTTGGAAATTCCCTTCAGTAGTGAAGATGGGCACTTTCTCTCAATTTATAATCTTGGAGAGTTAGCCAGGGCATGGAAAGGTTACAAGGCTAGTCTGCATCAGACCCAGATCTTAAATTTCAGTTTTCTTAACCTCCCAATGTCAGCTTTCCATTCGCTTCTACCATGCTGTCTCTTAGTAAATGGGAATTATTTGCTAATTTGGATATAGCCTATAGACTCAGGTCATCTGAGATAACCGTATGACTTGGGCAGCTCCAGGTTGAGGCAGAAACCTCACTCTCTTAATAGTCATGGTACTAAGCTGGTTCTTTGGTTTAAAAGAGAGGTTATGGCACTCCCAAGAACATGTCTGCTTCCCAGGGCACAGCTTTCCATTCTGGCATGTTCAGAATTGAAACTACAAGGCTATTTTTGCCACCCTCTACAAGAAAGAGATCGTCTCTTCTTAGAACTTCATTTATTTCCACATGTACATTTTTAGTGAGGCTGAGTGCACCAGAGGGCCAGTGGTCTGTTTATAATTAGAGACTCTCCCTTGGACTTAACTTTCCTTTCATCTTTCCCAAAAGGCACATAAGTAAAGGTAAAATAGAGCAGTTGACTAGTTTACCTTCCTCCTCCTCCACATCACTGAGGGATTTCTCCTCCACAAACCCTGAACTTGCTGAGCTCTGGCTACTGGTGATGCTGTCTAACCGGCGTTTTGGGTCCACAGGGATTTCCCCCACATAGTTGTCCTTTCCCTGTCGGAACCGTGAACTTTTAGTCTGGAAAGGAAAAATTTAAATCACCATGCAGAACAGAATTTGCTCAAAATGATTCACATTCATACACATTAAAAAAAAAAAAAAAGATGCCCAAGACACAAAAAGATTGATTTCCCGGAGAAGAGATGGATACTGCTTTGTGGGCAAATGGTAATTTTGGTAAGAATGAATGATATTCCCTAAAGTCTCATTTCCATTTTCAATTGGAGGAAGAAATGACATGTCATCTCCCATTCTTTTTTTGTCACACTTCCCAACATTCTAAAGCTCCTTGGAAAGGAATTGACACCCTCCCCCGAGAGGCTAAATAGGACTGGGATAGAAGAATAATCTGGAACTGACCTTCCCTTTCCTTAGTCACTCCTAACACAAGCATTTTTCCCATCTAAAATGGGTCAGTAAATTGATGTCACCCCAATAAAGTCTGAGAATTATTTTCCCTAAAGGTGAAAAGGAAAGTCTAAAGCATCTCAGGAAGAATGGGAGGAGTTTCGAGCCCAACTACAGGAATTTTTTGTTTCTGATCATTTTCTCATGGAATTTCAACTGGAAAAGTCAAACTGATCACTGGGTTATGTTTCTCAATTTCAAGTTATTGTCAATTAAGAGCACACGTCATACCTTATAGGCAACAAAGTCATCCCTCTTGCTCCTTAAGTAAGTCGACAGGTTTCCAAACTTGCAATATTCTACAATCACCATAAGTGGTCCTGCAGAAGGCAAAATATATTTTAAAAGGGAAAAATATTTGTCTGCCATTTTCTTCCCCCTGCCCTTTTTTCTTCCTTCTTCTTTCCTTTTCCCTCACTTCTCTTCCTTCTTTTCTGAAATCTCTCTTGAGTACCAACTCTATACAAGGCACATCATGGTGAGGGGTCGAGAAGATGAATAAATATTGACTAAGCACTTCCTTTGTGCTGAGCCTGAGGGAGATGAAAGGTTTGTATAAGAGAGAATCTCTGTCCTATGGGACTTAGAGTTTAAAAACGGACTGACACGAACAAATAAACGTAGTAAGAGAAGTGTGAACACTATACCACAGCTCACTCTCTCATCATCCGTGACTATTATACATGCGATTTCGGAGGGAGAACATTTCAAAATAAGATCATCAGAAACATCTGTAGTTTCTTACCTCCTGGCTTGGTACAAGCCCCAAGAAGATTGACCACATTGAGATGGTGGCCAATATGAATGAGGATCTTTAGCTCAGACATAAGGGCCCGATGTTCACTTTGTGTTGCCCCCTCTACAAACATAAAACAAAAAAGTTGTTATAAGATATCAGGAGGAACTAAAATGGCTACTTTCTTTACTTGAATGCTGTAGCGTTTCCCCTAGATGGTTTTCTAAGTAGCACTAGTGGCTCTGCACTGCAGGAACCTTAGCTGCCCACTTTGTCTTCTGATTTATTGAATGGACAAAGGAAATGGGGGAAAGTATCATAATATTATTCGGTCCTTACCTTTCAGCATTTTGACAGCGACTGTTCTACATGTTGCTGTCTTGTCGATTCCAAAAGCATCAGCCTCCATTACTTGGCCAAAGGCACCACGACCAAGAGGTTTACCTAGAATCAAAAGGTGATACAGATTTGGGTCAAATCACTCAAGGAGTGGACTACAGAAATTAGGGATGGAAAGGATCTGATCTAATCGGACCCATATCTGGTCAAAGAAAGAAACCCCTTCCCAACAGCTCTAACAAACTAGTCATCTGCTTTCTGTTTAAAGACTTTTGGGAATGCAGGAATCATTACCTAATAAGGTAATTCATTCTACTTTGGACAGTTCTGGTTATTAGGAAGTTTTAGCTGATATTAACCTAAAATCTCTGCTGCTTCAGAAAAAAAAAATCCAGTCCCTTTTTCACATGATTGTTGTTCAAATAACTGAATGCTTGTTCCTTGAGAGCAGAGATTATTTTATTTTCAGTATTTGTATCCCCAATGTTTGGCAGAGTGTCAGGCACATAGTAGGCACTCAGGAAATGTTATTAGTTGATTGATTGAAGGTAGTAATATATCCTTGCTACTAAGTATTCTCTTCTTCAGCCAATTTACCTCCAATTTTTAAAATTGACTCTCATATAGCATGGTTTAATAAATAAAAGTTCCCACAACATAAAGTTCTCAACTCAAGCCAAATCCTGTCATTTCTCTGTTTACATCTCTTGTACACATCTACTTCTGTCCACTTCCATGACCACTATTTTGGTCCTCATCCCCTCTCCCTTGGACTATTCTAATTGATCTCCTTACCTCCAGTTTCTCCCTACTTGCATTTTTCCTCTACTCAGCTGTCAACATGATTTTCTTAAAATGCAGATCTATATCATCCTTCCTACTCCATAACCTACAGTAACTATTATCTCCAGGATCAAATATAAAATCCTATATTTGGCATTTAAAACCTTTCAAAACAATCTTTTCCTACCTTTCCAGCCTCCTTACAACTTACTCCCTTCTATGCACTTAAGATCTAGCTGCACTGAGCTTGTTTCTCAAAGTAATGACAATCCATCTACTGGTGACTCTCATATCCGGAAGACTCTACATCTTCACTTTGCCTCAGAGCTTTCCTGGATTCTCTCAAGACTCAGTTCGAATCCCATCTTCCTAGTGAGTCCTTTCCTCATGTTCCACAAAGCTTCCCTCTGAAATAACCTCCCATCTAGTCTCTATATTGATTTCAATTTTTCCCCACCATTAGACTGTAAGTTCCTTGAGGGCAGGGACCATGCTTTTGCTTTTCATTGTATACCTTGTTGTAATAACTAGAACATAGTAAGCATTTAGCATATGCTTTTAGACTGTTAATCCAAAGGGACAAACATCCCTAACCCAGATTTACATATTCCTTGTCTTTTGGACAGCCTTCTCCTGACACTATGTAGATGGATCCTCGTTGAGCTTCATTCTTAGAGAATGCCATCTGATCAATTTTATCTCCAATTAATATTATCTAGAAACTCACCTAACTTCAGCCGGTCTCTGGGGAATTCCCACTTGCTAGCATCATAGGGAAGGCGCTCACAGTGCTCATCCAAGGGGAGCTCATCGGGATCCATGATGATGGACAAGTATCCAGTCTTTAGTTCCCCTCCATTGGCCTGGAAAACATGACTCTTTCCTGTCACATACACCGCATTTTATTGTGTGCGTCGGGTTGTGGTAGCAGTTGTGGGTGGTCACATTCCTAATGCTTCATTTCCCAGTAAAAATTCACTGAGATTGAAAGCCATCACAATACACTGCTAGCGCCGTAGTGCCAGAGTGCCCTCCTGCTCCCACAGGGCTCATAATTAAGTGCTCGAGTCTTAATAACTGAAGGCAGTGTAAGCATATTTCCCCTCTATTGGCCTCTATCAATTAAAGCCTAGTGGCTAGGCCCTTAGAAAACTAGGCAAGAATGAAAAGGCACTGAAAGAAAAATGTCCCTGTTGATTCAACAACAATGGGAAGAAACAACACAAAGAAGCCCAGTCAGTTTCCATTTGTCAGGAAAAACCAATGTATATGGGACAGAAGGAAAATGGTTTTGTTACCCGTTTAATGGTCCGGAGGATGATGACAAGGAGCAGCCAAAAGAACATGGCAATTACTGCTGTGCCAACCAGAATAATGAGCTCCAGGTTTGTCTTTTCCTGAGCACCTGGAAAAAACATAACAACAACTGGATATGTTAGAAAGTGCTGAAAAGTCACTGGGGTATGTCTCTGTGCATATTGAACTGAGCTATTTGATGTGCTTAAATTTTAAAAGTTAAATGCTAATAAAGGTGAGTTGCTGAACAAGAGAGAAAACAAATAATTCCTGAGGGACAGTTTACAAGATTGGCTAAGTTTAACAAAGCCCCACAAATGTAAATGGAAAAGAAGGCAAAAGACACTGATTATGCGAGGAAACTGTCAGTAATAAGGAATCCAAAAATGAAGCCATTCAGTGATTAGAGGTAAATATAATATCATAAAAGATTTAAATATAGAAAATATTGAAAAGATTGATACTGAATTAAAGAGTAAAGGAAAATAATAATAAAAGGAAAAATAAATCAATTTTATTTTGTTATCTATATTTTGATTTATTGTGATTTTTTTAAATTTTAAAGAAAGGATTGATTCCTTTAGGATCAGGGTCTGATGTAAGTGAAAGGAGTCACTGATGGGGGAACCGGAGCCTAAATGAATTGGAAACAACTGGGAACTCATTAACTATCCTTAAGGAGTAGATATTCAGAACTCACACAGCTTTAAAAATAGAAGAGATCCCAGAGGTCATTCAGTCTAACCCATATCAAGTATATGTCCAACTGTCTTTGCCTGAGGAGAAAACACTTTCTGAGATGGCCATTCTCTTAAGGGATAGCTTTAATTCTTAGGAAGTGTTTCCTTATACCAAAGCTTCTAGAAGTAAAAGAGGAGGAGCTGAGAGAGGGTGGTAAAGAACAATCTTGGTAAAACCTGGATGCTATTGGAGGGTGGTTGTCATAATGGTATGATGCACTCCACCACCCCAAGGGTGAATAATCAATTGGAAGATCCAGCCTTCCAATCCCTTCCACCTTCCTTCCTTCCTTCCTTCCTTCCTCCCTCCCTCCCTCCCTCCCTCCCTTCCTTCCTTCCTCCCTCCCTCCCTCCCTCCCTTCCTTCCTTCCTTCCTTCCTTCCTTCCTTCCTTCCTTCCTTCCTTCCTTCCTTCCTTCCTTCCTTCCTTCCTTCCTTCCTTCCTTCCTTCCTTCCTTCCTTCTTTCCTTCCTTCCTTCCTAAAAGATCACATCAGTCTTCTATTTCATCAAATCCAGTAGTTCCCTATTAACTCTAGGACAAAATATTTCCATTTTATCTCATTGTTTTTCAAGTTCTATTTCTTTGGTGGGAAGTTTTCTATTTCTTTTTGTGGGAATAATAACATAATTATTAGCACAGTTTTGTGTGTACATATAATTTATAAATAGACCAGTATATGTGTTAAGGGTTCTTGCTCAAAAATGTTTTACTGATGTGGATGTCCTATGTAGGCACTTTAGAGACCACTGCTCTATAAAATGAAAAACGTTAAAGAAATGGAAAATTTAAGAGGTAGTTGAAACTTTCAATCTAAGAGTAATTGGAAGAGAGTGATAAGGAAGCAATTACTACCTTTATTATCAGCTAAGTACTGACTGAAAACAAACTGGGGCATAAGCTATGAAAATGGCTGAGGGCAGCGAGGAGATAACTGAAAGATAAACAAGTAATAGTTAACAAAATAAATACCGATAGGTAATGGCAACATGGCTAATGTACACTTTGGAGTATGGTTTATATTAACTGAAATATTTTACTACTTATATGAGAAAGTGAAGTAGTATTGGAAGACTAATGGGTACTCTTATTTTTCATTTCAGTTTGGGTTTTTTGGTCCAGATGTGAGGTTTCATAAGAGTAAGAATTTTCAGAGTGGAAACTACCATTAATGAAGCAGGTCGCTATTCATTTAAAAACTATAGAACTAGAACTATATTTTTAATCAAAAATTAAAACAAATCCAAAAAATCAGTTAACAACTTATTGGTTACTACTCTATTCTCTAAGTCCTTGCAGAATAATTCCTTATAGATATATTAATATTTATGTAATACTTTTTATTTATAGATTGGATGGGTTATGAAGAGATACATTAATGAGCTTCTTAATCTGAAATCCCAGAGAACTGTCCTTATCTTATACATATGTCAGAACTATTTAAAATTATGAACATGCACAAACATTAATACTCCCATATACAAAGATCCCCTAAAATTGCATATGCAATTGTGCATCTCTCTTATAGCTATTTTTTAAAAGTATATATCCAGTATAACACTGTCATGTCAACATTGGTTCTTCTTGCAATGTTTCCTTTTGAACTTCCTTCTGTTTTGTGTATATTTTAAGCTCCTTCATAAATCTTTTTTTCTTTTCTTTTTTTTTTTTTGATGTCACTATCACTATCTTTTCTACTCTCTCCCATCACTTCCCCCACTCAAAAATACATAAAAACTCCCTAGAAATATACATTTGATCAAAATGTACAAGTTGGCTGTATCTGAAAGTATGAGTTTCATTTGACATCTCCCCCCCCTCCCCCAGGCTGGGGTTAAGTGACTTGCCCAGGGTCACACAGCTAGGAAGTGTTAAGTGCCTGAGACCAGATTTGAACTCAGGTCCTTCTGAATTCAAGGCTGGTGCTCTATCTACTGTGCCACCTAGCTGCCCTCATTTGGCATCATTAAGCTGTCCCTTCTATTATTCAATTTTAATAAGATTTAACCCAATGGAAATCATAAAAGCCTCTTTCTATCTAAGCTACATCATCTTTATGGAATATAAAGTATTATTTTATAGATATCCTCATAAGATAGTGAATTTCTTTCTCTTCCTTCTCTTCCCAAAGTAAATTTATGTCCATCATTAATATAACAAATGAAAGAAGATGCCAGAATAAGAAGAAAATTCTTCAGTTGGTTTCCCCAGTGAGAATAGGAAGGCTTAGGGAATATCATAAGATTGGATCTAATTCTAGAGAAATGGGAGGGGGAAAGTCTCAGAAACTTCCCACTGACCTTCTACCATGATGATGGTCTCTGCTTTCACACATCCAAGGACATTACAGGCTTGGCAGGTATAGAGACCTCCGTCTTCTTTCCGAACCCGGCGAATAGTTAGGTTTTGGTTTCCATCTTTTAATACAATTCCTGAGGGTTGGAATCAAATAGTCATTCTTACTTAGGTTGATGTTTAGTGCCTGATTTTTAACCTCATCCCCCAAGAAACAAAAATTAGTTACTGTTTTTTAGGTTCAGATTTTGACTACTATCAATGAGCATCCTAATGAGCATTTCAACGAGTTAGTCCAGAACACACTAGGAAAAAAATGAATCGTATTTTTTTAAAAAGGAAGAAAGAAATCACAAAATGAAAAAAAGTTCTGAAAACCTCATCTGGAAAAATTCAGCAAGAAAAGTAGAACAAAAAGGCACTACTCACCTGAGTCCTCAACAAGAGTTTCGTTATCTTTAAACCATGTAATTTGTGGAGGAGGGATTCCAGAAGCTGAGCAAGAAACTTCGATGGTTTCACCGATGTTGGTTGTCTGGTTCTCCACACTTCCTGTGATCATAGGTGCTGCACGCTCTATTAGTATGAAATAAAATTGTGCGGACATATATACACATATTAATTATGTATACTCACATATTTATGGTTTTTTGCTTTCAGCTTCTTGATGATTCTTTATGAATACTTAATTCAATCTAATCCAATCAGCATTAATTAAGCATTTATAATGCATGAGGCTTTGCAGCTGAATGTTGAGTTTTTACTAAATAAATCCTGACTAATAATAAATTGTGTTAACCAGGAATGTTTTAGAAAAAGTATGGAATGATAGTTAAAAGTAATATCCTCATCCCACATGTTCAATATCACCTACATGCACATCTGTCCTTAGGAAATTTCTCCTCCCTGTATTCTTGGAACTCTATAGTACTCTTTTTCCCTATAAAAGGAAATCTGCCAAGAGGGCAACACATGTACAGGGGGAAGACATCAACAGATCTAGGGCTAAGCAAGTTGGCCACAACACAATATGGCTGACAATCAGAGGTGCTTCTTAATATCATTTATAAATGCAGATGTTTTCCTTAAAAGCCCACTAGTTATGGCACCAACTCAGGATTGATTGAAGATGTCCCAGTAAAGTCTCCAGTGGAGACGGGGCAGTTTCTAAATCTTGCCCGGCACACACATGCAACCAAAAGACTCAAGTGAGGGGAGATGTCTGGGTAAAAAAAAAAAGTGGGAACTTTTGGTCTCTGCTTAAGTGTACAACAAAATCTGAAAAGTGAATATGTTCAATAATAGAGTACTAGGCCTGGAATCAGGATTCAAATCCAGCCTGAGACACTTACTAGCTGGAAACAATCTCTGCTTTTTTAGAAAAAAAAAGGGGGGGGGATATGTGAGAACAAAGAGTACTTGGGAAAAGGGGGACATTGGAGGGGAAAAAAAGGTGAAGGAGGAAGGAGATGGGGTTACAAAGGCAAACTCCACCTACTTCACAATCTGACATGAGCTGAATGTAAGTCAGGCCAAATTCCCCAGCACATGGACTCTGGACGGCAAGGGTTGTACGCTAACTCCTCAGAACACCCAGAATGAGCATTCGATTCCCTCCATCGCACTCGGGGCCATGTTGACAAAGGTTTTTGCAGGGGACAAACAGAGTAGCGCTTCCTATTCCCTGGGAAGCAACTCCCCTTTTCTAGTCTAAGCCAACACTGAATCATTACAGTATTAAATGAGCTTCCTACCCTGGGCAGAGGAAGAGATCTTCCGGTCTTACATCACTAGCATTGCCTAATATTGCCAAGCCAGAAGATGGCACATATGGAATGAAACAAGCCCTATAAAAACCCCTTCAAATAAACGTGCTACGATCTGCTTTGGGGGATGCTCCAAGATGCTAAAGCATGGGTCCAGATGGCAGGGAGGGTCTAGGTACTGAGCAAAGCACTGCCTGTGACTGGGAGCTCTCTGCAGGATGTTGCTGCAAATGACCGGTCTGTACCTTGCACAGTGAGATGCTTAACCATGCAGTGTCTCTTCTTGGTCTTCTTGTCCTGAGCCAAGCAGACGTAGTCCCCCTGGTCTTGCAGTGAGACATTCCGCAGCTCCAGGGTCACGATGTCATTTGTGCTGTTGGAGATCATTGTGGCATTCATCTTCACAAGGGCATCCAAGCTCTTGCAGACGGGCATGGGGAGCTCTCCCAGGTGCTCCTGAGAAGCTCTCGGGCTGATTTTGTACCACGTGAGGTTCTCAAATGTGGATTTTTCTGCAGTGCACCCCAAAGACACATTTTCCTGCTCGGTGGGCTGATTGCCAGGTTGAAAGTTAATTTCAAGACCCCCTGAAATTTAAAAAAAAATCAATCATTAGCAAATACACTTACACTTAGAATAATACAATGGTATTGCTTCGGATTGTTTACAGAGAACAAAAGGGAGTGGAAGATCTGGCCTTTATTCAGCTAATTTTGGAAAGGGAACCAACTCCTTGCTCTCTCACTGTGACAGGGAGATTTGGATTCTTGAAGATTTTTTCAATCAGTACAGAGTGGAAAGAACCAGTGACAAGCTCTGGTGGTTGTCCAGAGATCAGCCTGGTTAGATTCAGAGCTTTCACAATTTGGCCTCCAGTTAATGAATTTTTTCAACTACAGCAGCTCACAAAGACCACACGCTATGAGGTCTGATCTACACCGGTGGATAGAGTGGTCATAAGGATGAAATCAAATATCCTTGCAATACTGGTGACAAATGGAATAATTCCAGTCCCACATCCTTAAGTGAGTTTGGGGCCTAAATTACTCAGTTTTTATTAGCCAGAGAGTTATCACAGCTCTAGTTTTGCCTTGAAATACAAATTTTTTAAAAACAGATTTTTAAAAATTTGGTCAATGTAATATTTCTATCAATGAATGTGTGTGAATTCTACACTTGCTATTTATACACTGAATTGAATAGTTTATTTTCTATGTAACAACAATGTAAATCTCATCTTTGAAAAAGTGATAAAGTTGTCCTACAATGGAGCATCTATTATTGAGAAGTGATTAAAAAAGTGACCTAACCTACCATCTCCTTTCAGCAGAGATCCCTCCTCCCCCTCCAACACACACACACACACACACACACACACACACACACACACACACACACCCCATGTGCTATAGGCTCACTTGTCACATGGAAGGAGATAATCCTCTCGCTGAGTCCTACTTTGTTGACAGCTTCACATTTGTACAGGGATGACACATTCGCAGCTTGAATCACCAGGGTGCTTACAGTCTGTGGGAGAACCAAACAGTTTCATATTCTCTATCTGCCAAAGACCATAGGAGGTGCAACAGATAGAAGATTCATTTTCCTAATTCAATCTGGTCTCTGACATTTACTAGCTGTGTGAGCTTTGGCAAATCCCTTGTTTGCCTCAGTTTCCTCATCAGTAAAATGACCTGGTGAAGGAAATGACAAATCCCTTCAGTGTCTTGGTGTAGAAAACTCCCAAAGAGTCAAAAGCCACTGAAATATGTGAATTTTCAGGGTAAAAGTTAGATTTGTACATATTTGTAAAGTCCTCCTCAATGATCTTCAGTCTATTCACATAAATGTATCATAAAGGACTCCATTATGTTGGAATAAATCATGATAAAAAAAAATTACACTTAATGGGCCCATCATTTCATTCAGGTAGGGAACTCCCAATATTAGAACACTCTTCTCCATTGGTGACTGCAACCTGTCTGTAACTTATTATGTAAATCCTAGAGAGTAGACTAAAGCACATAGAAATTAAGTCATTTGCCCAGTCACACAGCTAGTAAATGTCAAGGGTAAGATGTGAATGTATTCTCTTGATTGTAATCCTGGTACACAATCGACTACCCCACACTATCTCTATTTCTACTATATTTTTAAAAAATGGTAGAAATATTTACAAGTCTGACATTAGCAAATACACTTAAACTTAAAATAACAGTGATATTGCCTCAGATTGTCCACAGAGAATAAAAGGGAGTGGAAAATCTGGCCATTATTCAGCTAATTTTGGAAAGGGAACTAACTCCCTGCTACCTCATTGTGACATGGAAGAGACTTGGGGTTCTTGAAGATTCTTCCCTGGGGAACAAATTGTAACAGGTTCTACAAAGTGGAAAGAACCAGTGACAAGTTCTGTGTTGGTTTAAAACATGACTTTGCTCAAAATAGTAATTAATCTTCCAACAAAATCTGATTATTAATCTCTAATATTCCTCCCCATCCCTGGTGCAATGTTGATCCGGTAGAATGTGTGTTTTTGTTTTTGTCTTTGAATTCCCAGCGCCTCAATGGTAAATGCTCAATAAATGTATGTAAATTGAGTTCAATGACAAAAGACAGACATTCAAATCCCTTTCAACTCACTTTGTTTTTTTCATCGATCATGACGAATTGATTCTTGGTGATTTCAACGGGATTTCCCCCACTGAGATCCTCCATGCTCTTCCACTCCTTGCAGATGTAGGGCTCTGTCACTAAGCCAGCTTGACTGAGAGAGACAAAAGTGAGACTGGGTCATGATCAGTGGGCAGGAAACAGAACCACAGTTTGGTGGGCATGTTCCTAGAAGCCTTTTAAATGGATCCCTCATATTCCAAGACCTTTGTGACAACTCCAAATCAGACTTCCAGAACTGGAGGAAAGTGTTCTAGCAATTGGGCTGAGGTCGATCCTTTCAGGATACTGGAGGGAAGCGGCTATTTTGGGAACAAACCTTCATTCATAAATTGGAGAGACTGGACAATTCAAGTTAATTTAGTTCAAAGGAAGGCAAGGAGACTGAAAACCACCGGGCTCCTTTAGGAATTTCTTGAGGACAGTGGCCTTTGTGTAGGAAATGATCAAGCAGCTGAGGAAGAAGCTAGCCATAGTCATTTCAAAAACAACAACAGGAAGTGGAAGACCTAGGGTGGTGGTAGAGGCTGCTGGGTTTGGGATGGCTTTTTTTTTTTTTCCTAAGGATGTCTGGCCTTATGTTGGAGCCTGATAAGCAAGCCACTGAGGGCTGGAGCTCTTGCCATCATTCCCAAACATCAATCAGCACACTTCCTCTTGGGGATGGGCTTTCTCAGATAAGAAGAGGCATCATATTCAGCAACTTATTAGCGTAAGAAGAAACAGAAAGATTAGCAATGAGCATACATCAAAAATATCCTGTGTATGGTAAAGAGGTAAGGGCCTCCTGGATGGCCTGAGAAGAGAGATGGATAGACTTTAATCTTCCCAGAATAGCAGAGGACCAGCTGATCCCAAAGTGGACTATAGGGAAAAAAGGCAATTAATAAAAGGGGGGAACTTAGAGTCAGTGACTAAGCAAAACAGAGCTCAGTGCAATCCTACCAGCTGCTGGGAGGGGGCAATTTTAGCCAAGGAAAACATAAGCCAAAAGACAATCAAGTGGATGGGTTGTACCTACCCAGGGTTGTAAGTGCATGCTTCTTCCAACTGCCAGTACCAGTGGATGTAGAGTGGTGGAGGGACAGCATAAACAGTACAGGTCAGAGTTTGCATTGAACCATAATGGTAGGAATCCACTGGGGCAATTAGAGATTTCTCACCAATCTGGGGTGGAACTAGAAAGAAGGAAAACGGTCAGAAGCAGCTCGTCAGCCTTAGGAAGGCAAGGAAGAGGTTTTGAACAACTAATGATTACATTTTTTTTAAAGAAGGTGGTTGATTTTATCCTGTGTTAAGGATTGTCAAGCTGTCTCCTGAGCTTGTCTTTTTGAGTTGCCATATTTTCCAGAAACACAATTAAAAAGGCACATTCTGCAGACTCAACAGTCTTTAACGCTCCTTGCACATATCCTTTATCTGTGTGTGTGGTGTTTCAAGTGTCAGTGATGTTTTAAGTAGAAATGTTATAAACTTACAAAAGCATCAGTAAAAATTCAAGATTTTTACTCATTTGGTTTTGTGGATTTTAAATAATAAAATTTTAAAGTTTAAGTCAAATTCAAACAGAAATGGAGACCATTAAACCATACACAAATATCCCTGAGGCCACAGAGTGACTTAGAAAACCATGTATTATGTATAGACTCTGTATTTTTTATTTTGTTAATATTACCAATTATATTTTAATTTAGTTTGGGTTACACTTGGGAATGTTGACGTCTGTGTTTGACAACGTTGATCTAGAGTTGCCTCTAGTACAACATGGGGATTGTTTTGAATTTTAATAAGAAACATAACAATATTTTGAAATTAAACAAATGATCTTTCAAGTGTTAGATTGTTTTTGTTTTTATAAACATGCAATCCCGTTTCTGACGTTATTAAAACTTAAAACTGCACTAGAATTTTGAGACCCTGAATAAATGAGAAAACTGGGAACCAATGAATTAATTGATTTGCCCAAATTCATACATATGTGTATTAGTGGGCATGTGTTTATATATATATACATATATATGTATATGTATTTATATGTAAAATATAAAACTATATCCACACCTGGACTAGGAAGCAGATAATCAGAACTCTCCTTTCTGATTCTTCTAAGCTCACAATTAGCAAGAAAAATTCAGGAAAACTACTTAACTCACTTTGCCACAAATTCACTCATTTGTAAAATGGAAATGATAAGGATCCTTGTTCTACTTACAAAGTAAGAGAGGATCAAATGAGATAAGGGATGTGAAAAAGGGGAAAACAGAAAGCATTACATAAGCATAATGTACCATCCTCTTTCTTATCTACTTCCCCAAGCCTGATCCCTTGCTTCAGATAGGGGGGACCTACTGAGAATTACTTTGGGTATTCCTTCCAATCCGACATTTCAAACCCTTTAAGTTGCCCCTCTTTGAAGGTTTGTAACTTGAGCATACATTTAATTATTCCCTGCATTACTACTGATAATATAACTTCATTCACTCTCTCTCCATCTTCCTGGTGAGATGGAAGTCTGCTAACCTTTCCTATCGCCCTTGCCACGACTCCTAAGGTCCTTCAAACCTTTCCATCTGCCCTGTATATTCTTCTCACTTATGACATTGTCATCTGACCCAGTGATGTAACTTAAGAACCCTAAGGCTCTAGGGGATAGCTGGTTTCTCCAGCAGAACCACAACATAACAGACAGACTAAGGGCAACAGGAAGGATGGGTAGAATGGATTAGGATATCGAAAGAAGGAACTATAATTCATAATGCCAGGGCAAGGAAGACATAAAATGCCACATCCTCCAATAAAATTAAAGCTTCTCTCTCTTCTGTAAATTCAAAGTGACTTCTGACAAAGGGATGATTTATAGTGAAATCGATGCAGTCATGCTAATTTGTGAAACCTTCTATAAGACAGAATCGTTGCTAGGATGGCTGATAATAAGCAAGATCAGTAAAAAGTATTCCACAAATTCAAAAAAAGAGTCTAATCCTGTCCCTAACCCCATCAATAAACATCTATATGCCACGTATAAATCTTATGATCTGGGCTAAATTGCTTCCCAAGCTCCTTCCCACCATGCTACTGAATGCCATTCTGAGTATTTGCAGAATATTACAATCACATAATAATATAGAGTATTATTCTGATAAGAAATTAATTTGAATATAATCAATAGACATTTTTCTTCATTGAACTCATTTCACTATCTTAGATTAGCCTTTAATTCAACACTCGATCTTTCCTAGAAGTAGACTGAGGCAATGAGGGTCAGTAAGAATTTATCAAGTGCCCACTGAGAACAGACTATGAAAAAGATGGCAGAGGGAAGGATTTGACCAAAAGGAGAAGGTGTAGATGTTCTTTACAATTAAAAAAAGCAAAAATAAAACTCTCTAGCTCACCATTCACCACCAGAGAGACCATGTGGCTCTGTCTCTCCTTAGTAATGGGATTGATGAGGAGAATGGTGTAATTTCCCGCATCCTTTTCACTTGCTTCTGTAATTGTCAGAGCATGGCCAACTTTGACTGTATGGTTGCTTTCGATGGCTTTTCCATTTTTGTACCTGCAAGAGGGAAAAATAAACCAAACCCCAGCATTCTTAGTATGTGATAACAGGTCGCCTTTAGAAAAAAAATGATACTGGGTGTTGTTTTCTAATATTTACCACTTAATTTCGGGGGGTGGATAGCCCATGTATTTCACAGGGATTCTGATCCGTTCGCCCAACTTGGCTTCCACCAAAGATTCCATTCCACTGTGAAAGGCAACAAAAGGCTTTTCTGCAAGAAAGCAATTGTGGAAACAATTGGAAACCTTCAACATTCAAGACACAGCAAGAAATTTAAATGTCAATTGGTTGGCGTGGGTTGTTTTGGTTTCATTTTATTTTTTATTACTCCCATGAAAAGCCAAGTATGTGGCAGTCTGAGCTGCCTTGTTAGGAGGGAAAGGCACATCATGGTACTACCCAGGTAACCCACAGCTGAGGCTTTTTAGCCAATCTAAATTAATTTCAGTTCTAGTTTCCAGGAACTAGTCATCACAAGACTGTAGTGAGGCAAAAATGTCTACAAACACAAGTTGAGAGCATGTAACATGATGTTCTATGAGATCATTGACTTAGACAGCACTAATGGGATTAAAAAAGTCTTGAAAGCATATAATGACTTGCCAGTAAGGGCAGGGGCCAACAAAAGCCACAGGCTTTATTTTTGGAAAACATTCAATCGATTCAAAGGGATGGATGTCTTACCATGGATAGTGACATATGTGCTGTTTTTCTTGGTCATCAGCCCACTGGATGCTTCACAAATGTACCAGCCCTGATCACTCCGGGTTACATGCTCTATTGTCAAGGTGCTTAAAAACTTCTTAACGTCACTGCCCAATGGAGTTTTCAAATCTCGTATTTCAGGCTGAAGAGAGAAAGGTTTATTCAGAGACTTATTAGTAGATGTTAAACAACCAGCTCCTCTTCCTAACATCATGTACACTCAGCACACTTTTAAGTTTAATCTTCATTACTAAAATTGTCTCCATCACTTTCATAAATCTAGGAATCAATAAAACAATAAAGCAAATCCTCCCTTGTGAAGCAATCTCTAATAACCAAGGTTAAATTTTGATACTGAAGATTTAACAATTTGCCCTTGATTTAGTATATCCCTGGCTTTAATTTAAGCCCCAAGAACCTAGAATTACCTGGTCAGCCTCTAGCCACCCACATGATAAATATATTTCATTTTACTACAAGGCATCTTGTCCCACAGAAAATATTATTCAATGTTGATATGAGTAACTCTTGAACCCTTAATATTACAGAGACAACAGTCATGTTTGGGACAAGAAGGGCTAGACGACAGCAGGTGAATTAGAAATAGGACAAAAGCTCTAGCCATGAGTACAAGATGAAGATGAACTGCCAGAGAGACACAGCCAAGAAGAAGAGAGTCCAAGACTCAATGTCACCCCTGCCCACCTCAGAACTCCTGAGAGGAGCAAAGAGAGCCACGACATAAAAGAGCATATAAGATTTTCATCTTGTATAAGGGATGAAATAATTTTTCCATCAGGGAAAAAATGTTCACTGTAACAGAAGAATATAATTTCTGTGAATTTTCCCTCATTTTCTTTCTCCATGTCAGTGGGTGCTCCATGCTCTGTGGTCCCTTTAAAACTTAAAGAGATTCTAAGAGTTGATCTGGCCAGAGGCTGTCACAACTCACCAGGGTGAGTTCCTCCCAAGGATTCTTATCAAGGTATCTGGAGGTCTGGTTTGCTGTGTGATCATTACCTTCAAAGAAGGATGTTCCCAACGAAATCCAATCCCCACATTGAGTTCTGTCCTTGCTGTGCAGTTCAGAACAAGCTTTTCTCCAACAGCCAGTTCCATACTGTGAGGGGGATTCAGAGCCAGATCATAAATCCTGTACCCTGTAGGAAGTAAATTGGAAAAATAGAAAATGAGAGAAAAAAAAATCTGAAACTTGGGTAATATGTTCTTTCCCAATGATGCATTAAGGCACTCGCTTTTTAAATGGCTTGGGATGCTTTGTTCCTGAGGGATTTCTCCAGATCCTAAACCCACCCAGAAATCTGAGAGACAGAATCAAGATTATAGACTCGTGCTATAGGGACTGATACTCCCTGGCACTACAGGCTTTTGGGTTGTGTGCACTTGGGCAAGTGACTTGATCTCTCTGGATTTTAAAGTTCTCGTCTGGAAAATGAGAAGAGTGGACTAGGTGAAACTATAAGGTTACCTCCAGCTATGAATCTATGATCTGGTGATCATGATGAAAATAAGGAAAACAATTGTCATCTTACCAACTACCACAATGATGTACATGAGAGACTGGTAGCTTTCATCGTTGATTTTTGCTTCACAGAAGACCATGCCTGCGTAACTTATCATGTAGCTCGGAAGAGTGAAACCCTTCTTGCTATCCCAGAAAATCTTTTCCCCATCGGGAACAAATCTCTTTTCTGGATATTTCTGAGAAAACAATAATGGCACAGTCAGTTGGCATCCCAAAGAGAAAATTATACAAATCTAGCCTAAATACATTTTATTTAATTCTAATTAAACCTCTTGTTTTATTTCCTATTTTTAAAACCACAAATTGTCTATTCTGATCTTCCTAGATTGGCTTTTAAATCCCTTACTGGGCATTGCCCTTGTGAAATTGAAAAAACGCTGTATGGAGTATTTGTGTATTTTATAGACAACGAGAGTCCTCACAAAGCATGGATAAAAGAAGAAAATTGGACTTACTGCGTAAAGTGACACATTGAGATTTGAGATGGAACTGAGGCATGGGATTACAACTGTTTTGTTTCTGTTTTCTTTGATGTACACGACACCGTGTTGATCACTTACTGATGAAATAAATGGAGACCTGTAATCTGAAGGAATATTTCATTTCATTAGTGAGTTAACGAGTGTCACTTAAAACACATCATGGCATGATACTGTGAAATAAAATGTTCCTTTTTCATTATCATCCCTGTTATAATTTCTTAAAGGGTTCCTCCCTCCCCCTGGATAATAAGTACTAGTATTCCTCTCCCTGTTTAGAAGATACTTAAATTAGATTTTCAAGATGTGTCTACAACAACAGAATAGGACCAGCACTCTTCCACAAATTCTGGCAATGAAGACATAGAATTTCATCTGATTTTGACCTTCTGCATGAAGCTTTCCTGGATCCCTCCTCATCTTCCCCACCCCAATCCCAATTTATTCTGAACTGCACAATGAAGACAAACAAAATTTAGGGATTAACTTTCATCTTAAACATTTTACCTAAGATTTGAAACCAGAATTCCTTTTCTTACAAACTACCCTGTATAAACTGATAAAATGATCATGTAGTTCCTCACCCCTTAGAATGTAAGCTCCTTAAGGGCATGAATAATTTCATTTATATGTTCAAATGCCCAGCACTTAGCATAGGAACTTAATAGATGTGTGAATTAAGGGATTATCATCCCTTCCTCTGATTACCAACATAAGGGGTAACTATAGCCACCATTTAGGTCCTACAGCCAACTATGTTGTCTAGGATCCACATATTGCTCAATCCTCGATTTTGTTTTCAATGAAAAAGCCTGGTCCCGTAGGTCAGCTGAAAGTATCATTTACAAAGGCACAGAAAGGTTTGGAGGTAAGGGAAGAGATAAAGAATCAGGGTGACATTATTTATGAAAACCACCCCTGAAAGCTTTAGTAAGAGCAGAGGACATTGACTGGAAGACATCACAGGGCATCCAGGGCAACTTCATTTCACAGATGAGGAAAATGAAACCCAGCAAAGTTAAGTGACATGGATAAAGGTCCTCTGACTTCAGAGCTGTACCACACTGTTATCAGTCATAAAAGTAATTTTCATCTCTCCATTTCCTTTTTTCTTTCCCTTTCCCTTCTTCTTCCCCTTTGCTCTTTTCTTGTCCCCTGCTTTCTTTCTTTTCCTTTCCTTCTCTTTTTCTTTTCTGTATCTTCCCTTTTTCCCCTTTCCTTCTTTTCCCTTCATTTCCCTTTTTTTCTCTTCCTTTCCTTCACTTCACTTTCCTTATCTTCCCTTCCTTTTTTGCCAACAATATCATAGCTTTGCGATAAAAGAGCAAATGAGTATCTATAGGATTTTACATACCATGTTTAAACTCTACTAAAAGTAAACTTTTGAACTAGCTCTTTTCAGCCCACTATGTAGAAACAGCAGAAATGAATCCTTTTGTAAATACTAATCTACGGACTTAATATATATGAAGAGATAAATCTCAAATTCAAGTTTAAGGAGTGATACAGAAGAGCATCATAAAGTTGCATCATTTTAAGACCATGAAGGCAGACTGCCTGCTGTATGCTAAGTTAATAATTAGGAGGATTGAAGCATTGCATCCTAACTCAAGGGAGCTTCCCTACTACAGATGGCAGGAACCGAGAAAAATTTCCACTCACATCAGTGCTGCTGTGATCAAAGAGCTTGGAGTTTAAACAACAGAGAAAGAAAGACAAATCTTCAAAACTTTAGCAAAGGAGGGGCATCTAGGAGGGCAGTGGGTAGAACACCAGCCCTAAAGTCAGGAGGACCTGAGTTTAAATTTGGCCTCAGACACTCACCACTTCCTAGCTTTGTGACCCTGGGCAAATCATTTAACCCCAAATGTCTCAGCAAGAAAAAAAAATGTACAAAACACCCTGGTGGCAAAACCACCATCATCCCTTCAGAAAGGGATAGTTTGGACCAGAGATATGGCCAGCAGATCTCAATGGCAAACTCATACATGGGTCTGCCTCTCAAACCTAACATAATACAGATTCCAAGCTGGGCAGAGGAAGAAACAGTTAAAACCTGGATGAGAGGAAGGATAAGTATCTCTTTCCCAGGCCCACCCCCACCCACAAAGAGGAGAAGCTCTATTTCCTCTGCAGCTGCAAAGGACAGAAAAGCAGGAGGTCTGACTTTTGTCTCTCCACTGGACACAAGTCAAAGCAAGACCCGATGGGGCCAGGGCCCCACTTCCTAACTCTACCCCCCTCTATAAGGGAATTGGGCCTAAGACTAAGGAAGCAAAAATGGGGACACAAGACTGAACTGCTATTTAAGGGGAATATCCTGACAACCTTTTTCCACTGTAAATCCTCATGACCCCAGATCTGGACAGCTCAATTCCTAAAACATTGTGGATCATTCATAACCTTGGACAGGACATGCCATTTGAAGTAATCCACGAAAGGCAAGGAAACTCCCAAATAAACAGTGCACTGACCTTCTTGGTATGACATCCTACCTTCCATCTGCATGCTATGAAAATATGGCTTAACTTCCCCTTATAGGATGTACCCTTGGAACCTGAATTAACTCTTGGATGCCATTAAAAGTCTCTCTGGCAAGTGGCTTCTACTTCATTGTCTCCTCCCAAAAGGAAATAAACAAAAAGAACCAAACAATCACCCATCCTCCCCAAACAAAATATTTACTGTTACTTTGCGAACGGAATTGTCACATGTCTCTGCACTTCCTGACTTGAGCAAAGGAAATATCAAAATATTATAGGAGACGTTCTCCTTGTAACATTTCCAGCCAGGCTGAGAGCAGGAAATCCTTGTAGTCTCCAGAGATAGGCTGATCTCTTCAGCCTGCTAGATCAAAAGAAGCTAGAGAATCACAACTGAAGCGTCCCCCTCCTGAAGTTTGCCTGATCTGGCAAATGAGAGAATGGCTTTTTAACTGAGGAGAAAAAGAAAGAGAGGCTAAGGAGATAATGCAGGGAGAGGTGGTACCTGGAGCTTGCAGTCTTATCAGAAGCATTCTATACATGAGTTATGTCTACACCTGGCAAATGGAACGAACATTCTTAAGTCTTGTGCAATCCAATAATGGTATATGTTATTTCAATGTAGTTCCCATTATTTGGGAGAAAAGAGAATGTTGCACAATTGAAATGCAAATGGACATGCACTTAAGATCTGAAGAGCTGATTGGAGTCTTTCTCTGCAAATGAAATGCTTCTTTGACAGAAGAAATCTTAGCCAGTTATCTTTAGGGATCATGGAAATCTCAGGATAGTCAAGCAAAACACTAGTTACTGAGCCTCAAATTTAACTTAAATCAGTTTGCTGATAAGGAAATCACAAAGCACTTAGATGCTGGGTGTATGCAACCAGTATCAGTCCCTAACTAATATTAGGGATACCCTGGGTCTCAATAACAGAAATCCTTGAGCCTGATAGTTCACGGAAGCAGAGTACATTAGAAAGAGCATTGGATTTGGGGTTGAAGGATTAGGTTTCAAATTCTTTCCCTTCTCTTTATTTCTGCTATATGACGTTGGATAAGACCCATCTCTCTTAGCCTCAATTTCCCCATCTGTAAAATTAAGAAATTATAATACCTGAGATCCCATTCAACTGTAAATCTTTGATTCATAGAAAGCAAGATCTGTTGATTTATTATCTCTGATATTACAAATGCTACAACTCTCATATGGCGCGATATCATTGAATATACCTTTAAGCCAAAGGTCCATTTACTCTACAAACAAAACTAGTATCGTTAAAATTTTTCTCGTGAAATACACACACAGCTCCAGTTTAAAAGCTCTCATCCTCCAACAGTTATACTTTCTCACTTAACTTCACCCCCAAATCTTCCTATGCAGAAGATTTCAATTGGGATGCACATTGGGAATGCTGTTGGGGAAGATGGAAGTGTCATCATGGACTGCTTTGGAATAAGAGAGAAGAACTAGTGTAATTAAGGAAACGAGCATGACATGGACCGGACTCTGAAACAAATGAATGACACCTGCAGTCACCGAAACGGCTTTTTGCATGGGAAGAATTTGTAGTTTCTGGTCTGCAGATAGCCTTTGAGAGGAAGGCTTTTATCCTGCTTGGCTCTCTTTGTTTCTCCTTTGTTCTGAGGCTGGGAAATCATATGGGAAGTCAATTATAACCACTCACCTTGAACATAGATATAAATGCTTGAGCTCACATCGTTGTCTCGGTACAGGCACTTGTAGGCTCCAGTGTCATTTCCTATCACTTTTGTAATTGTGAGTGTCTTACAGAAGGGACCATCCCAGCAATCAGTCACCATTACTCGATTATCGGAACTGCCCTGATTGTTGGGCCACTGCCAGTCCAAATCTCTTTGACCCCTGAGAAAATAAATGGTTCTAAGTTAGCAGATGGATTGCAAGGCAGTCAGCTAGCCAGAGACAAAGGCTTTGTGCCTGAAAATTGTATGGGCCAGTGAGTCATTGTTACAAGTTCTTCTTCCTAAAACAACAGGGCAAATTCTCATTCAAGAGACTGCCATGGGAAGTAGTTCAGAAGTTCCTTTAGACAACTCTGGTTTTATTCTTCGATCATGCATTCACTTACTTAATAAAGTGAGTGCATACCTGGGCAAGATTCACTGGGGAAGCTGACATGGCCCTCATGTCTATGTCTGTTCTAAGAAAGGTCCTGGTTTGTGTTTGGCTTAAAGTTAGATTTACATAAAGACATCAAGAGCCAGGAAGACCAGGGTTCAAATATCGCCTCTGACATTCCGTGACTGATCCTGAGCAAATTACTTAGCCTCCTAGTGCTGAAACTATAAGTTGCAGAGAAGTATTAGCCTTTACTTAAAAAAAAAAAAAAAAAAAAAAAAAAAAAAAAAAAAAAAAAAAAAAAAAAAGAAGAAGAAGTTTTTCACTAAAAGCTCCCTGCACCAATGAAATCATAAATTTGGTTCCACTCCTCCATCCCTCTCCCCTTCCCCATACAGCTGTGGCATATTTGGCCAAATAAATCTGACCTTCTAGATAGTTTAGTAGGTGGGACTTTCGGGGGTCCTTTTCCTACTGGAGAAAGATGCATCCTGCCCTACCCAGGAAGGGAGGGCTGGAGGAAAACTGTTGAACTATTTTTTTTTCCATTGACTGCTTCTCATGTATCTTTATCATTCTCCATTGGATATGGACTCCAGTAAGATCACCACTTTAGTGGGAGATGGAGACTTATCGGATGGAGACTTATACTTAATAAGGATTTATATATAGGTGTCCCAGAGGCTTTCCTAGAGGAATGGACCCGTTTCAAATGATTTAAGGTTGGATTTACTCCTAGTTCTTCTAGATCTAGCAGTTGCTTGTGTCCAGTGAAATTTCAGAGAGACATTTCAGCAGGATCTGAATCAGTTTCTTTGAGCTTTCTAGCCCCTCATGGCTTCATATAAAATTCTTTCACCATTTTCTGCTGCCCTAAAAAAATGCACTTGGAGGTTCTGAGGGTTTCCCAGAGATAACATCCCCTCTTCCTCAAACTCTTCTATCTTCTCTGCTGAAAAGTGGCTTTTAAAACGCCAAGGATAAGCCAAGAAATTTGTTTACCCAATTAGTCTAACCAACAGTGTGACTTCTTACAGTAGAAAGCAAAGATATACATTCTGAGACAGTCAAAAGGCAGTCCTTTATCTATGCAGAGTGTTTACATAAGAATACTCATAATCAAATGCTAAATTTCTACTTCCACAATCATATTTTATCAATGTGAAATTCTCTTGAGAAGGAGAGAGGAATATGAGCTACTAAGATTTGGGGAAAACTCATAGTACTTCAGGAACCATTTATTGGGTCTCTTAACCCAAGGGAATCCAAGAACCTTCAGGGATCTAGCCCCAAAAGATCTAAATAGATCCACATCTTAGGCTATTCGTGGCAAATAGAGTCACTATACTAAGTCTAAGTCAATTTTCACCTACCATGACTCTAGTTTGGAAGGGATTTCAGTACTTCATTTACAAAAAATTAGGAGCAATATATTCATGAAAGCCAGAGGCTTTTTTTTTATGGACTCCTTACCTGCAAGTAATTTGAAGAGTTGAATTTGCTGTTATGATAAGTATGTCTTTTTGTGGGCTGAGAATTGGGGGATCAGGCGAAACAGTGGGGAAACCTGGAGAGAGATGAATATAGTCAGAGCAGTCCCAACAGGAAAAAGATTTCCCAAACAAAGCAAACTTCTCCTTGCTTTTGGACTGACTGCCCCTTTAGCAATTCATTGTGTCAAAACTAAAAGGTTACTTTTCACTATTTCTAGTAAAAGTTCACAAGCTTTGTCATAACAGGAAGAATGGGCAGATGGTCATAAACTAGGAGAGCAGCTCAGGGATTCATGGAGCGAGGGTGGAGTTCCTGTTTTCCTGCCTTGCCAACTTCAAGGTCTTACAAAAGGATATGGGACATTGAAATAAAATGAACCTTCATTTGATGAGCTCACTCCCCTGGGAAAATCCTGGACCACAATTCTTATAAAATGTAGGATACACACATTTGTCTAAACTGCTGATTAATGAATATTGCTCAGAATGTATTTTGTGTTGTATGGGCAGAGTTCCTTTACACAACCTGGAGAATCTGTGAATTCTATCTCATTTTCCTTTATGCCATTAAAAAATATATTTCCTCTCTTAACTAGGCTGCAAATGTAGCTCAGGGTAGCTGTCCTTGAGGAGGAAGTGGAAGGGGGCCGGGAAGAAGAGTTCAGGGGGAAACTAGCACAATATCAAATAATGTACACATTAGCTCCCTAGAGATGCGGGCAAGAATTCCAACTGATGAATGCAGAGCCCAATGACTCACAGCTCTGGTCACAAATTGATAATAAGAAAAGTTTACTTATAGGTTGAAAGCAGGATAGTTCCATGGGAAAGTTTGCCTACTATATCCCATTCTGCAGAAGAAGAATTTTGAATTGTACTTATGCACAACCTATTGGAAATTCATCCCACTAATAATATTGACATCAGGGCAATGACTGAATACCAAGACACTACTGTCTTAATGAGTGTAATGGATCATAAAATTATTGGAAATAATCAATATTGTGTCTGTTCATTGAGATGTTACACCAAATTAATCATTTGGGGGAAAAAAAGAATCCATTATTTCGATGCTTCTTGATATAACCATTGGCAACACAAGAAAAGTAAAGCAGAAAGGGTAGATATTTATTCTATATCTTATCCCATCCCATATTATCCAAAGACATAGTCAATGGGAATAGTTGGGGGAAAAGCCAACTATCTCCTAATAACCACACTCCCCATTTTGCCTCTGGATAAAGCCTCAACTTTCCACTTTACCTTCCCCTGGAACAAGAGTGAAGTTTTAAAATAGGAATTTGAACTTTGTCAATAGGTCCCAAAATGCATGTGGTATTGGTGTTGACTTGGCAATGATCTTGACATCCATTATTACAAATTTATTATAAAAGTTTTCATTAAGAAAGGAATAATTGCCTCTGCATCAAATATGCAATGAAAAATTGTTTTCCAAAGTCAAAAGAAAACCTTAAAAATGAGTTTGAAGCTTCATTTTCTATGGGATAGTAAAAAAAAAATTAAGGTTAATACAGAATCTCTAAAGTGGATTGGAAAAACACTAGCTGGATCCTCCCAGAGAGTGTTACAAACACTGTGGATATACTCATTTGTTTTATTTAGCTATTCTTTCTCTTATGGAGGATTCTGTGGTATAAAGATATTTTACACCACAGAAAATAGAAAGGGACAATAATGAAAGGGAAGGAATAATAATGAAAACATTCATAAACCATTTTTTATAAACTCCATTAAATTGAAAAATACAAGATGATGCTCAGAAATGTGTAGTGTGATATGAAGACTTAACTAAAGGTGTACAGTTTGGAGTAATGTGATAAAAGTGGGGGGAAGGGGCATCCCCAAAGCAAAAATAAACTCAGTTGATCAAAATTATTCAGATCTCATGCAAACTATTTCCCATGTAACAATCACCTGGCTGTTTTTTGTTTTTTTTTTTTTTAAGTAGAAACAGAAGATAAATACAACTCCAAATAACTAACCCAAGAAAAAAGAACAGTTGAGTCCGTTAGCTTTTCCATTAAATAACTGCACTGTTGTCTGATACAATATAGAAATTGAATTAATGTAAATTCTTGTTTCTATTACAGTCAGCACTCACTTGGGGGACCCTTCGTTATGGGTTTACATTTCTAAGACATAAATTCTAGAGGAAGAAATGCGTATTCTATTACTCAGAAAGCTGCTTCTATTTCCAAAGCTTATAACCAATGTTAATTAATTAATCCTTCTGTTCCCCTTCCCGGTTCGAACTCCGAAGGAGAGACAACAGTGCTTCTGTGTGAAGAACTTGAAGGCAGCAATTATGAACCCAGTGCCACTGAGGGAATCAAACCCCTCCGCCGGCTCCCTCCCTACTGTTTGGAGGGCAAGGTCGCTCCCATCACTGAGGGCCCCTTCGGGAAAAGTGAAACGCTTTCCTCTGGATTGAAAAGAAACTCACTTCTTTCTGGAATCCAGATCTCTCCCACACTTTCTGGACCCCAGAGCTGGAGGCTAAATATAAGGGGCTGGAGGGAGGGGAGGGTGCCTTAGCAACGGACCCAGCCGTTTGACCTAGTTCTCAGGCCTGAGAGGCCAATAATTATAAGGTAAATGCAATCAATGCAGACTGACAATCTGGATAATTGAGGGAGAGGAGTCTTTTCTTTGAAAGGGGGGAAAAAAAAGCCCTCTCCTCCCAACTCCCCAGTAGCATGAATTATCCAGATAATTGCTGCAGCTGCCTGGATCCCTTTGCCTCCATGTAAACACAGAAGTACCTTTTTACTTTCTAGAGATCGATAAAGCGTGGCCGCGGGGAAATAACAATCCCAGCGTGCGTTTGGGAGCGCCCCAAAGGGGCTTACTGCCCCAGCTTCTGCGTAATCGTAATCTCGCGGAAAATGCGCCCTCGGAGCCAAGAAGGGGCACCTGGCCCGGAAGGTGCCCGGCCCCGGGGGGGCCCCCACTTCAGACAAAGGGATTGGTGCCTCGGAGAGGGGGCGCTTGCCAAGTGCCCGAAGAAGGGGGGCGGCTGGGGATGCTGCGGCCGGGGGGCTGCCCGAGCTCCACGTCCCCGCGAGTCCCCGCAGCCTCCGCGCGCCGCCAGCAGAGGACCCGGTTCCCTCCGCAGCCGCCACGAGAAGAGCTCCTCTTTCCCATACGTCCCGGGGCGTGCGAGGCCGGGGTTGGGAGGCGGCCGGGACGCCCCAAGTCTGCTCCGCTCTCTCTCCGGGGCTCAGCGGCCACACCGGTTTCCTCGTCTGCCTCGTCTACGCCTGCAGCCCCGAACCCGAGACTCGAGGCACAGCTACTCACCTAGTCCCTTCGGAAAGGGGGAGGGGACGGGCCTGTGGTCTCTAGCGTCTCTAAGTACCGCGTGAAGCGCGAGTCAGATAAGCATCCCAGATCCGCTACTCCGAGCTGTGCGCCCCGGGACAAACAACTCCCCTCTCCTGAGCCTCAGTTTCCTTATTTGTAAAATGCAGGACTGGATTGGAATAGATTGGTGACCGCAAGGCACCATTGATGAATGAGTCTGGCTCTTGCAATCCGGAAGCCCTGAGTTCGAATTCTGATTCTGACACGGACTAGCAGCGTGATCCGGAGCAAGTCAGGTCATTTCCCTGAGCCTCAGTTTCTTTATTTGTAAAATTTGTAAAATCTTTGGTGACTTTGTAAATAATCTGTAAAACAGGCGTAATGATACCTGTCGCACTTGACCGCACAGACTTGTTGTGCGGCTGTATTTAGAGTGCTTTGAAAACTCGGAAGCGCTAAGTAAGTGCTGAGGCCGAGGGCCCCTTCCAGCTGGCGGGCTGCGCTCCCTGCCACCTCTTCACGGATCGCGGCCGCCTTTATAACCCGTGGGAGCCCCCCGGCTTTGGCCGGAGGAAGTCTTACTCTCCGGGGGGCTTCGGCAAAAGGCCAGATGGGATTCCCCGTCCTTCCCGGCCCCCGGCTTTTCCCGCGAGAGCGGCTCCCGCGTGCCCAGGACCCCTTACCTGAGACCGGCAGGCTCTTCCCAACGAGGCTCAGGAGCAGCAGAAGCATCGCGGCGCTTCCCATTCTCAGCAGCGGCCGGACGCGGGAGGCTCCAGCATCCAGAGGCTCCAGCGCCCGCTCCTGCCCCGGGGGCTTTCCTTCCCCGTTACTGGCGCGCTGGGAGCCACTCCCCCGCCTCCAGTACCAGGAGCTGCCAGTCAGGGCGGGAGGGAGGCGAGGGCGCCGGGCGCAGATGCCTCCGGCTTCGGTGCCCGGGCCGGTGCCCCTCACTGGCGCCAGGGGAAAGCGGAGCTCGCTGAGGGAGGGAAGATTTCTCGCCGGCGCGGAGCTCGCTCTGGCTCCGGGAGGGACTCTGAGCTCGCGGGGGGCACGAGGGATGGGAGAAGGAGAGGAGGGGGAACGGACCGGCCGGAGCCCGCTTCGCGTTCCTGGGAGCCTGCCCGGGAATCTGCGCCGGGGCAGCCCCTCCGCCGGCTCCTCTTGTGAGCACACGGGGCGGAGCTGGCCTTTGCGTGCGCCGGACCCGCCCCGGCCCGCCCCGGCCCGCCCCCGCCCCCGCCCACGCCTTGCCCCTAATCTTTACCTAGCCCTGGCTAAGATTTCCCTGGACCTGGAGCAGACAGGCCCAGATAACTGTGCACTCGCCGATAGGCCCCCTGCAGAGGCCACTTCCCAGCCTCCGATCCCTGGCGCAGCCTCCAAAAGGGGTCCCCGTTGCATCGATAGATGGGTGAGCGCAGGAGAAAGCGCTCTGACTGAGACTGGGTGTTATCCCCGGGCCCCTAGCGAAGCCCGTCCGCTCTAGGTTTCAATCTCAAACGAAGACGTGGGGCTAGCTAATGGAAAATGCCTTCAGGTGCTAAGGTCTCCCTCATGATTATTGTTTTAACGCATAAGACACTGGCTCTGGAGCTTCTAGAGATCCCATTGGCTGCTCCTCCCCCCTGGAGACACTGCCAGGCGGAGGGCGACAGAGCCTCAGTGGTTTCCACAAATTGTGCCTTTAACAGCCAGATCTCCTTGGCGATCTTCCCTCTGTGAGCCCGAGCTGCTTTCCCTCGAAGCCAGGGAAGCCTAAAGTAAACGGAGAGGGACGTCTCGGCCTCCGACGGGACGGCAAATTTCATTCAATCGTGCAAGGAAGTGGGGGCAGGGGCGGGGGCGGCAAAACTCAAGTGGAAGGAGGAGGAAGGAGTAGCACCTCTGCAGCTGGGGCTGCAGAGGGGAGGAATCCCCCCCTAACCCAACCAGGGACAACAAGATTGGGGACCGGAGTCAGCGATGAGAGCCCTCACCCTGCAGTGATGAGCAGAGGGATGCTCCTTGGAGGAAGCGAACTTCGTCCTCAGAAGGGCCTGTTTCCCTTTCCCTGCCAGGCAGAATCAGAACCAACTGTGCCCAAAATGGCTCCTAGAGAGGTTTGGTGGTTCAGGGTTCTGGGCCTTCCTTGACCTAAGAAAGAGCTCTTACTCCCCTCTGAATCTATCTGACCTGTGGAAATAGTTTGTGAGCCTGGGATCCTTTCTACCTTTCTGGGGCAGAAGAGGGATTTAGTATGTTTACCCATATTGGGTTTAACATATATTTTAACATGTTCAACATATATTGGATTGCTTGCCACCTAACGGAGGGCATGGGGGAAGGAGGAAAAAATCTGAAACACCAGGCTTTGCAAGGGTCGGTGTTGTCAAATTGTCTGCGCATAAGTTTTGAAAATAAAAGGCTTCATTTAAAAAAAAAAAAAAGTTAAATGTATTGGTCAACCTGCCACGGGGGGGAGGGGAAAATTAGAACAAAAGGTTTGGCAATTTTCAATGTTGTAAAATTACCCATGCATAGATCTGGTAAATAAAAACTATTTTAAAAAAGTTTTTAAAAAAGAGGGAATTAGGTGGAAAGTATGGGAATGGGTCTCTGAATACATTTTTTTTTATTCCAGTTCCCATTTTGTTCTCCTTCATTTTCCCCTTTCATATCCCAGGAGTCACACTGGATTTATTCTGAGTTCAATCGCAGAATCTGGTAAATCCCCATGTTTTTTGCCTCCTTGGAAGATGTAGGTTCTTTTTTTAATCAGTGAGAGTGACCAGAAGAAGGCAGGTTTACAGAAAGAAACTTCATCATAATAGAAGTAGACCAATACAAATCCTCCTAGTTACTATAATTAACCTTACAAACTAAATCCTCCACTCCCAGTAAATACTATTCGACACCCTTTTGCCTGAATTAACCAGGCATAATAGAATAAGAGGTGAATTAGAAGTAAAGAGGTCATCTTCTCAGATATGTCCTGATATTTATCTCACCCTCCACTTGGCTAGTCAACTTCTTTTTTAAAATAAAGAAATCATTTTTATTTTAACAAAAGTTTCCTTAAATAACATACTCTCGACTACTTAGTTCCACTCTCAAAACACACTTAAAATGAAATTTACCAGATTAAAACTGATGACTGATGAGTCAGAAGGAAGGATGTTTGTGTCTGGAAGAACACAACATAGGTAGGACATAGCCCTGGGGAAGCTTTCCCTATCTCCTAAACAATTCTCACCTCCCAGTCCTGGTTGTTATTCCCTTCGTCTCCATTACATGCCAATCAGAGACTGGTAAAATTCCAGAACTTAAAGAAATCTTTGAGATGGCTTAGCTCAATAGTAACATTTGAAAATGTATAATATGTACATGTGAGAAATATATTGTATTTATTCTACTCAGGGTATGTATGCTTATCTAGAGATATGCAAACATATTGAAATAATTCTTTGGTCCCTAAGGGTCTGCAGTTCACCACCTGGGGAACACCAGTCTAGGCTAGGGTTCCTTTTCTAATTTAGAGATTGAATAACTAAAGTTCAGAGAGATTAGATAATTGATTTGCTCAAGCTCACATAGCAAAACTAGAGTAGAAATAGGTCTACTAATTTCTAGATCAGGGTCCCAGATCTTTGCATAATGTTGTTACCCTTCCCCTTCTTTGTTCAGCCAAAGAAGCTAGATCTTTTGTATGTAGACCAGAAACAATTATTCTCCCTCATATTCAGTTCTGTTTTCATCATCATTACTTTGGATTCAATCAACAAGTATTTATCACATGTCTGGTTTCTGACCAACACTGTACTTGAGCACTTGAGATACAAAGACAAAAATGAAACAATTCCTGTCCTCCAGAAAGTTACATTCTATTGAAAAAAACATTGATATGTGCTAACCAGAATCTAAATATTTAGATTTGCTGACTTACAAACAGATGTCATGGAAGTTCCCCAGGATCACTGACATAAAACATTATCCTAATAAATTCCAGTTAGTCTATTTTACCAGTCCTCATCTTTTCACAATTTAAAAAAATAAAATAAAATAAAGACTGACCACAGGATTTTCAATAACTCAGTTGAAGTTTTCTTTCTACCATCCATCCCCAATGTGCTTTCTTTTCTCTTGACCCGTCAGGTTATTTTAATCTACTTTTTTTTCCCACTGATTTGCTGATTTTCAAATGTTAGAACTTTTGTTATTATACATTTTCATCTTACAGGTTGGTGTTTATTTCCTTTGCCTTTATTTTGATATTTTGTTTATTTTCTGTTCTAGAAGAATATGGCTGTTTTGCCAGATGTTTGGTTCCACGTCTCAGCTATATTTATAGTTAGACTGCTACTTGGGAAACACAAAAATTATTCTTCATCTTTCACTAAAGGCTGCCTCCTTTCTATATCTCAATGTATTTTCCTCTACTAAGTAAGAGCTAGTATTTTGTAGTTCAGTTAATAAGGCTTTTTCACTTGAAAGACAAGTATTACTAAAAAGACAATCCAGTTTTCAGTATTTATATTATGACTAAAAATTCTGATAAGCCTAACAACTACAAAACAGATTTTCCATCTTTTATGCATTGTGTGGAGCTGATAAAGAAAAAATCTATCTAAAATACAGAATAATAGTCCTATCCACATGTGGTGGAGTACAGTAGCAGAATGATACACATGCTGCTCAAAATAATTGCTCCATCAGTTGGGTCTGATTAACTGGTTTTTGTTGTTTGTTATAAGGAGACATCTCCGGTGAGCATTATTGGAAAGTGAAACATTATTGCTAGTGAAACATAAATAAAACTTTAAAAATACAAGTAAGATAATATATAGTGGTATTGTCCTTGCTCATAACAATCCCATACAGAAGTTTAACTGCTATAATGAATTATCATAATGAGGAAAATAAAAGAAACAAAAACCTGCCTCAGCCAGGAAACACTTGATCTCCTTGCCAAGCAGAGAAATATGGCAGTCAAGAGCAACGCTAGTTTAGGATATACGATTGTTTATAAGATATTATAGAAAAGTCTGATGGAAGATTGTGAAAAGCATCATCTCATAAAACAGAAAGAGGTAGGGGGAAAGCGACTTTAAAGGAAGCTTGACTAGAGATCCAATTAAACGAAGTCATCCCAAGAGTACTTAAGCACCAAAGTTAAAGAACAACAAATGGACACGATGCAGAAAAGGTCCATAAAGATTCCGTTGAAGTATTTCCACCATCAAGAACAATGAAACAATCACATTTAAATCTGGACATTAAGGCCCTACTTGTGTGCTGGAAGAAATAAAAATGGCACTGAAATAAACAGAGATGAGAAAAATGCTAAACATTACTTCCAAAAGAGATCCAAGAAACAATTCCAAAGGCACTTGTGGATCCGTTTTTTAGGTAGGGGAAAGGAAGGAAAATTCCAAAGAGGAAAAAACATTTGGACCTTAGTATTGCCTATGGAATAGTGACCTAGAGAGTATCAATCTACCAATTTATTTGCTTACCAAACTGGCATCTTCCCAACTGTGCAAAAATTTTTGAGAATGATCTACCATTACACTAGGTTTAGGATTAGAAGGGAATAGCCAGTCTTTTACCAGTGATAATCAACAAGGATTTATTAAGTGTCCGTTATGTGCCAATTATTGCATGTTTACAATCATAAAATTAAGTCGGAGATTAACACAAGAGGCTATTGTGTTTGTAATTCTATTGACTATATAAAAGCATTTTTTTTTGATGGGGCAAACTACTATCTTAAAGGGTCTCCTCCAACAAGATGCCCCACAAATATATATCAAAATTACACACAATTGCTTAAATCATGAATCTATGAAGATAACTTTATTCAAAGGTCCTGATTGTCATGATCAATCTAAGCATTTAACGGTGGTATGTATCCCAGTAAAGATGTTCATCTCTGTCCTGGAGGAGATCAAACACAGAGTATAAATGGAAAAATTTCTCTATAGATAGTAAGGTCTTCCAAATGTTCCTGTTTGTAAAAGATTTTGTGCTAATTGTAATAAACTCCATAATAATGTAGAACCTCCTAAATGATGTCCAGATTAATGTAAAAGAGTGGATAATGTAAAAAAAATGGATAGAGAAGACAAAATGGATGAAGAATTTCTATGGTCCAAACCATGATATGCAATTGGATGAGCAAACTACACCTTTTAGAGTCCGTATATCATATCTGGGACAAGTACTACAAGTGGACAATGTGCTGGGCTTAACAGCGAACAGGAGAAAGAGAAAAAAGTTGTGTTCCTTTTAGAGAACTGTACAGTTGATTTTTTAGTGATCTCCAGCTTTCTCTGAAACTAAGGTCCATGGTTTTTTTTTTTAACACCAATAATAATCTAGGGATATTTTATGGCCATGAGTCACTACATTCTCTGAAGTCTTGAAGTAAAAGATTACCAAAGGGCAATGAAAAGCTTATATTGAATTTGAGCAGAATGCAACCTATTGCAGATGAGGAATTGCACAGGACAAGTGGTGCAAAGGATGTATTTGATGAAAGAAAGGAAAGCCATTAAAAACAAACAACAATTAAAAGATAGTCTAGTCTGCCTGTTCCCCTGGCATCTATGGAGTACCACAAAAATGCAAGGAAGACTATTTTATGGGGATACAGTGATAGTGAAAAATACAGATGAGAGATGCACAGATGAACAGACATGGAAGCGATCAAAGCCCTACATTTTGATGAAAGGAAATTTACTACATAGATTCTTCAAATATTTTTATGAAAGGAAAATGTAACATCCAAATAATGTTTAAATTGTGAAGCAAATTGAAACAATCCAAAGATGATCTAGGCAGATTCACTGAATGGTGTGTGTATGGAATGTGGTTTTTCTCATTTGATCTTCACAACAACCCTGTCGGTAGATTGTATTATCATTCCCATTTTACAGATGAGGAAACTGAGGCAGAGAAAAGCTGTGTAACTTGCACAGGGTTTTATAGCCAGTAAGTATTTGGAGAAGGATTCAAACTTGAATCTTCCTGACTCTAAGTCCAACAATTTATTTTCTTTACTACTAGGGATGAGAAAAGGTCCCCAGCTTTTTCTGGTGGGAAGAAAATAGAACTGATGCTACCATTTTCTTTCCTGTTGATACCACCTTCCAATCCTGTTGAAAGCCTGGAACCTATATATTTTCCTAGATGTTTTACTTGCTCTGGGGTAGCAGACCAACAGAATATAGCTGAACCTGGGGCAGGGGGCAGATTCCTCTAGGATGAACTCCAGGAAGGCTCCAAGAATCCCCCAATCAAACTGGATCTCTAAGCTCAAACATGACATGAATGATTCTCCCTCCCTATTCTTTCCCTCCCAACCCTATCCAGGACCTGAAACCCATACTTCCCTAGAATTTTTAGGACCATAATGATCTAAGACTTGTCTAAGATTCCTGGGGTCATTCTCAATAGGAATAAACACTGTGGATTTAGACAGAACCAGATTAGACTAAGTTTTGTTAAGAGCCAAATCATCATAATATTCTGCTCTTCTTCCACCTTCAATCCCACCTTCTTCATCTATGATCATATCACTACTATTTTTGGCTATCAGGGATAAGTCAGCCCAAGCTTTGTACTGTAAGGCTTTTTTCTCATCACCTAGATGACATGGTTTTATATGATTTTAACATTTATTTTTGAGAAAATGAAAACTCTTAATAATTAGTAGATTCTACTACTGATTCACTTGCTATTCTTATTTTATGAAAATTATACTTCTCTGTCATTTCACAATTATCTCTCCAAAAAGTAAAATAGATGAGAGAAATGTATAAGTAAATCGTTGTTGAATACTCAAGGGATTTGTGATTTTAGGAGGAATTCCCTATACCAAGCCAGAGTATAGCACAGCCATGACTTAGTCCAATGATGTCAAGTCAAAACAGAGATCACTAAACTGTCCCTAAAGGTCACTGCATATAGACATAGTAAAACCATATATTAACATTATCTATATTCTGTCATATTTTTATATTTTGTTCAATATTTCCCAATTATATTTTATAGTATCTTATTTTCCCCCAAGTACACGTAAAGATAATTTTCTAACATTCATTTAAAAAATGGAATTTCAAATTTCCTCCTTCTCTTCCTCATCCCTCCTTCCCTGAGATGATGAGTAATTTGAAATAGGTTACATATGTGCAATTATGTACATTTTTTCTCATTAATTCCACACTAATATTTCCATGTTAGTGGAATTAGTCATATTGTGAAAGAAAAAAACAGACCAAAAAGGGTGGGGGGAAAACATGAAAAAAGTGGCCAAATAGTCTTCTTTGATCTGCACTCAGATTTCATAAGTTATTCCTCTGGGAGTGGATAACATTTTTCATCCTGAGTCCTTTGGAATTGTCTTGGAATATTGTATTGCTGAGAATAGCTAAGTCATTCCCAATTTAACTTCATACAGCATTGTTGTTAACATGTACAGTGTTCTCCTGGTTCTGCTCAATTCACTTTGCATCAGTTCATCAAACTCTTTTCCTAATTACATTTTCATCTGGTCCTTGTGTTGCTGACATCTCTGACTTAATTGATTTATAACTGGAAGGGACTTCAGAGACCATGGCTCAATTTTCTTATTTTACAGATAAGGACAAACATCAGGGGTGGGATTCTGAACAGGTCTGCTGACATGAGATACAGTGTACTTACTCTCCAGAACCCCACATTGTTTTATCCTGGGGAGATGCTTGAGCCACAAATTGGTGAAGAGACTTCCTTAGTCGCAGCTAGCATCAAAGACAAGATTTTACCACAGATTTTTCTGACTCACTCTCCATGACCCTAATATACATCCTTAAGGGCACATAACACTAACAAGAAATGGAAAAAATAGTGAATAAGTTCTACAGCCACTGAAGTACTCTTTTCATTGGTAATGGAATAGTAGTGGAAAAAGAAAGACAGAAACTACAAAAATCATCTAGTTGTGTCAAAAGATTTTAAACTAGAAAGAACTTTAAAGATTATCTAATCCAAAAACCTCATTTTACAAGTGAGGACATCAAGACAGAGAAGAGAAGTAAAACAAGCTGCCCCTTCTCACTGATACCAAGTAATAGAATTAGAATCCTGACCCAGTTCTCTTATCTTATTCCCAAAGCTGACTTTTTATGATGCTTACATTTCATTTTCAAGGATCTGAGATCCCTGGAGTTGATGCTCCTTCCACACATTAGTAGATGATTTCATGAGTTGCCTCTGTAAAAACAAACGAACGAATGAACAAATGAATGAATGAAAATCTTTCTGGCAATGAGTATGTACACAAGCTAGCAAAGCTTATCTTTGAATAATCATCATAGTTGATCAACAAGTCCATATCCAAAGCCCTCCAATGGCATGAGCCTCAAAAATTCAGGGTCAATTCAATTTAATTCAATTCAGCAAGTATTTATTAAGCACTTATTTTGAGTCAGACGTTGTATAAGACATTAAGAATAGAAAGACCACAAGGGGTTTTCATTCTCCTGGGGGGAACCATCATTAAGATCCTATAACTTATAAGATCCATAATGAGACATGCTTCCCACTATTTACAAAGAGGGGATGGATTCAGGATGTAGATCAAGATGCATTTTTAAATATGGACAATATAGAAAATTTTGGGTTGATTTTGCATATTTTAACAGAAGATTCATTTTTTTTTATTTTGCAAATGGTGGAAAAGAGTAGCACAAGAAAAGAAAGAAAATATGCTTTTGTTTATTGAAAACAATAATAATCTTGTGGTTTCATCAATGTAGGGACCCTCTTTATGTAAATATAAAATAAATACAAAGGAATATTTGATAAATACAAAATAATTCCTGGGTCAAGGGTAGCCCTAACAAGTGAAAAGATTAACACTTGGCATGAGATTTGAAGGGGCTAAGGGTTCCAAAGGTGTAGATGAGGAAGGAGAATGGATGTAGCCTATCCAAAATTACAGAAGCAGGAGACAGAAGATTATGTGCAAGGAAAGGTGAATAGATTGGTTTGGCTGGAACATGGAGGAATGAAAGGAAATTATGTGTTAGCCTAGAAAGATAAACACAAGTCCAATTATAAAAGGCTTTAAATGACAGAGATTACATCTTATCCTAGAGATAATAGGAAGCCATTGAAGTTTCTTAAGCAGAAAAAGAGCATGGTCAGACCTGGCTTTTAGGAATATCAACTTGGCACCTATGTAGAGGATAAATTAGAAGGGGAATGATTCATTTCTAGGAGACCGACTAGAAAATTATTACAATAGTCCGATCAAGAAGTAAGGTAGATTTAAGAAAGAACTTTGCAATATTCAAGATGACTAAGATTACTTCTCAAATTACTTTTGTTTTCTTCAAAATATTATTTTATAAAACAGGCATATACACTATTCTTTCTCCACAAAAATATGTGTATGTGTGTCGGTGCACACGCGTGCACATGTGTGCTTAGACATGGTTTATTGTTGTTTGGGGAGGTAGAGAGGCTTTATTTCATCATTGAAAAGAATCCCCAGTTTGGAAATGCCCTCAGCGACTCACCTATAATTTACCTTTTCCAATTGCCTCTGTCATTGAGAAGTTAAATATTGGCAGCCAAATAGCCAATATAGGTCAGAGGATTGAAACCCTTCCCAATCTCTCTTAATTTTAGCCCTTTTCCTCAGTTAATTATTTTCTATTTGTCCTGTGCATAATTTGCTCTGCATGTATTTGTTTATATGTTATCTCCCCCATTAGATATAAACTTCCTGGGGGGAGGGACTCCTCTTGCGCCTTTTTGAATCTCTAGCACTTTGCATAGAAGTGCCTAGCACACAGGAGGTACTTAATAAATGCTTATCGATTGATCAATTGAACTTAGGTTTTCTTGACTCCAAGACAGACTCCCTACTCACTCTGCCCTGCTGCTTTTATAAATAATGTTTAGAAAAGTTTTTTTATAAGTTCCAAACCAACACATTCACATAAAGAGACTTTTGCCCAAAAAGAAATGACAAATTAGAACTCATCAGTTTGCAATAAAATGATTTACAATTTGTCCAATTACTTGTATTTGTTTTCTGTGGTATTCATGCCCCTAACAGTTTGATGATCATGTTTCCGGCTAATTTTGCTTCCCTGATATTCGAGAGCTACACAGTGATAGCAGAAAAGCTCTATTTTCTTTGCATATCAGCTGCTTTGCAGAGTTTCCAAAACATCAATAAATAACCCCTCCCCTTGAAATATAAATAAAAGTCTTTCTTGGATCAAACAAGCATGTCTAAACGTTTATTTCTAGAACATTGCTGCCTTCGTGTGCAATAAACCTAAACAAAACAACTCAGCAAGATGTGCTTGGTTTTAGGAAATAACAAATGAAAGGCAGAATAAAATGTCCAGTTAAAGTTGACATTCATCCAAAAGCTGGTCAGGTTGGCATTGGCCACAAATGAGGCATTTCATGCTTCTGATCTCTTAATGTAAACAGAAGTGCCAGCTGCAGAGAAAGCAAGCTCAATAACAAAACCTGATGATGAAGAAAAAACCCATAAAAATAGTGTTTTTCATATATGTGACTTTCCTTCACAATTGCGTTCTGATGCTCAAACAAGATGAAGATCCAGTATATTTTTTCCTTTTGTACAATTTATCCATCCAGGGGTAAAGGTCCTATTTTACCAAGAAAATACTCTTGAATCAATCTTTGGATCCTGGAAGGCTTTTGCTGTTCTTTGTATATTATTTGGACTTACCCCTTCTTTCCTGGTAATATTTTTTACATCTGCTCCCGGTCTTCATTCTCACATTAAAGTTCTCAGCCAAGACGTCGGTCTTCTTTTGGATGGATTCTTAGAATTTTCTGTTCCAGGGTTTAGTAGCCAACCCCCGTTTTTTTTTCTTGCTGTCATCTAGACCATCCAGTTAGGCTGACATATTATTTATTCCACTCCTTAAGATGAAAGCCAGGCTCTTCCAAGTCCCGTTATTCTTAATCACAGGAAAAGAAAGCATGAGGTCATCCTCCGTGCCAGGCTTGTGATCTCTCCAGATCAGAACTATCTGGGATGGCATCACCAAGGAGATTTTGTGGAAGAAGATGGCAGATGCCCTCCTTGAGTTTGTGGTCAAAAGTTAGTCATCTAAGTTGTCTGGAAAACTGCAGTAGCTTCTAAAGTAGTCTCTTCCACTCCAGTCCAACATCCCCTGCACACTGCTTCCAGAAGATCTTCCTCAAGAAAAATAAATCAACTCTATTCATACCATGCTCCGGCTCAAAATCTTCAGTGGCTCCTCAAAGGAGCTATTCAGGATCCTTCGTGGTTTGCCACGTGGGATGGCAGAAGGAGCACTGAGTTTGATGTTAAAAAACATGGGCTTGAGATTCAATTCTACCCCTCACTAGCTGCGAAATGTTGGCGATTTCACTCAGGCTCTCGGAGACTCAACTGCTGTCCCAATCTTCTGTGATCTTTTTCTAGCTTCATCTCGTAGGATTCCTCTTTCAGAAAAGCTAGATATTTCCCCTTTACTCTGACTTGTTCTCCACATGCATTTTCCTACCTTTGTGACTTTGCTTCCACTGTACCCTCCTCCTGGTTTCCCTTCTCAACCCCTTCAACTCCACTAGTCAAAATGAGATACGGGTCAGAGAATCTGGACTGAAGTCCCCGCTGCTACTTTGCTTCTGTGTGACAGGAGACAAGTCATTGAACTGCTTTGACGAGGAGATGGCCTTTAGGTACTTTACACCCCTATATTTTTGACATCATTTTGACACCTTCAGTTGATGATCTCTGGGCTGAGCATAGGTTTGCCAGTGAATGACTTTTCAAGAGTTATTAACAGGTGTGCTGGTAAACTTGAACAGAATATCTCTGTACACATATATTGTATTTAACTTATACTTTAACATGGTCAACCTGCCATCTGGGGGAAGGGGTAGGGGGAAAGAAGGGAAAAATTGGAACAAAAGGTTTTGCAATTGTCAATGCTGAAAAATTACCCATGCATATATCTTGTAAATAAAAAGCTATAATAAAAAAACCTTTCATCAAAAAAAACAAAAACAAAAACAATTTTGTCTCCAAAAAGAAGTAGCCCAAACACCTTTAATTTAATTTGCATTTTAAACATTTTCTCCAAGAGTTAGTAACAGGTGTGCTGGTAAACATTTAACAACTATCTTTCCAAAATAAGTATCCAAAACATACTTTTAACTTAATTTGCATTTTTAACATTTTCTCTAAGAGTTATTAAGAGGTGTGTTGATAAGCATTTAACAACTATCTTTCCAAAAACAGTGTCCAAAACACACCTTTAGTTTAATTTGCATTTTAACACTTTCTCCAAGAGTTATTAAGAGGTGTGTTGGTAAATATTTAACAACTATCTGCCCCCCAAAAAGTATCCAAAACACACCTTTAGTTTAATTTGCATTTTAACACTTTCTCCATCACTTTCTTAAGCCTGAGCAATCAACAAAACAATAAATCAAGCCTTGATTTATAGCGATTGCCCATTTCTGATGTGCCTGTGCTCACACTGAAAATTTAACAATTGGCTCTATAAATCCAGTTCAGGCTGGCACCAGTGTAACAAAGTTATTGAACCACTTCCTTCATGAAACCTTCATTGATTCCCAAGACAAAAGTTATCTCCTCCTCATCCTTGGGGTTCACTTAACACTTTGCTCTTACCTCTCCTATCACACTTATCACAATCTATATTGAGTTGTGTTTATGGGGGTACCTGTCTCATTTCCACTACTTGAGAGGTCTTGTTCACTTAACCTCCCCCAAGACTGGCAGAATGTTTTGCACATGGCAGATACTTAAAATTTTTCTTACTATTATCTAATTAACTGACAATATAATATTTTCTTAATTTGTATAAAGTTTTGAGATTTGTTAAGTGGTTGCTTAGTAATGTCTGACTTTTTATGACCCCATTTAGAGGTTTCTTGTGAAAGATACTAGAATGGATTTGCCAGCCCCAGCTCATTTTACAGATAAGAAAACTGAGCAGGGTTAAGTGACTTGTCCAGAGTCAGTAAGTGTCTAAGGCCAGATTTAATTCCAAGCTTAGCACTCTTCTACCTGGCTGTCCTGCTACCTAAATTAAAGGGAGAAGCAGCAGGCATATCCTGCTGTGAGTGGAATAGTGAAGTCATCAAGGTCTGGGGTCACAATTCTACCTTAGTCACAATCTTCAGGGCCCTTTGATTTCATTAATTAATTTAATTTAATGCAATCCTTTAGAGTCTCTGAGCATCATCTTCTTCATCTGTAAAATAGACATACCTTCTCAATGGATTTTTGTGAGGAACAAGTGGGAAAATAATGATAAAACAAGAAGATTCTGTTTGCCTCAATTTCCTCATCTATAAAATGGGAATAATTATAACCCCTATAACAATTCCCAGAATTGTTGTGAAAATATAAGAAAAGTATCTGTAAAGTGTGTTGCAAACCTTAGTGTTCTGCAAATACTAAATGTTAACTCTTATACACACACACTGGCAAGGCATTTTGGAATAAGTGACTTCCCCAGAGCACAGCTAATAAGTATCAATTGTCCAAGGTCAAATTTGAACTCCTGACTTGAGCACCTGTGCTCTACACACTGCACTACTAGCTGCCCCTCCTAACTATTATTAAACAACTTTATGTACCCTGGTATAGGACAAGACTCCTTGTCAAAGAACATTAAGAGGTACAACTTTGTTTTTAAGAACTCTTATGCTAAAACAGAGAATAAATCCCATAGAATTTCAAGTGTCATTAAAATATTCTACAGTTTATATAGTTTTCTATAGGTAAACTGCATTAAGAACAGTTAACAATATGGTTGAAAAAGCAAGCTGTCATTAATTACAAAAAATGAGTGTAGAAAGATGGAAGAAAAGGAAGGGGAGATGGCTTTTTTCCTTTTTTATTTCATTAAAGCTTTTTATTTACAAAACATATATATGGGTAATTTTTCAACACTGACCCTTGCAAAACCTTCTGTTCCAACTTTTTTTTTCCTTCCCCCCACATCCCCTAGATGGCAGGTAATCCCATACACGTTAAATATGTTAAAATATACGTTAAACACAATGTATGTATAATATATATATATATGTTTTATATATATATATATATATGTATATATATATATATATATATATTTATACAGCATCTAAAATATATAAGTAACTATTACATCAAATTTCTTAACAAGTAGGTATCCCTCAGGATTTTGTGTGGATCTGCTTCTTTTTTCCCCTCTCCATTACTTCATTTGATGATCTCATTGACTCCCATGGTTTTAATTACCATCTTTAAGCTGATGAGTCTTAATTCTGCCTTTCCTATTCCAATCACTCTACTGACCTCCAATCTTGCATCTCCAATCTCCTTTCAAACATTTCAAACTGAATTTCCAGTAGGTATTTTAAACTTAGTATATCCAAAGCAGAACTCATTATCCACCCACTCCCCCACCAAAGCCATTCCTTCTTCCTACCTTCCCTATTACTATGGAGGGTAATCATCCACCCAGTCCCTCAAGCTCCAAATCTTTTTTTTTCTGGAATCCCTGGATTCCATCCCTGGAATGCTCTTCCTCCTCCACTCCAACAAACAAAAATCTCGCCTTCCCCAATTCCTTTTAATTCTAGTGCCGTCTGTCTATTAACTCTTTCCTATTTGTCCTGTACATTGATTTCTGTGAATATATTTTCATTTTGTGCCCCCACCACATCAGATTATAAACTCCTTGTGGGCAAAGGCTGTCCTTTGCTTCTTTTTGTATCCCCAGTGCTCAGAGCATTGCCTAGTAATAAGAGATATTTAGTGAATATTTATTTAATTGAAATTGAATTTAACACAATCACTTTTTTTAAAAGCACCATTTCTCACTCATCAAATTGGTAAAAAGAAAAGAAAAATAATGAAATTCAGTACTTACAAAGTTAGAGGCAAATAGCCATTGTGGGTGAAATTATAAACTTCTAGCACTAGCCATAAAAGTTATAAAAATAATCAAACTCTTTGGCACAACAATTTCATTACTGGTAACATACAATGAAAATGTTGTCAAAAATAATAGCAAAAAGCTATCTGTTCAAAGATTTTCACAATGGCATTCTTTGTATTTTCAAAAACCTGGAAGCAACCTAAATATACAGCCATAGGGGAATGATTAAATTAATAGCAGTTCATTAGTACAATGGAATACTGTAATGACATTTAGTGTGACAGGTATTAATATTATAAAGAAATCTGGAAGGACTTATAAAACAATAAAAAGAGGAAAAAACAGGATCAGAAGAACAAAGTATATACGCTAGAGGAAAAGTTAATGAGAAACAGTGGACAAACTAAGAAGTCTGATTGAGACTTTATTGTGATATTTTATTCATTAAAATTAATTACCATCAACTTATGTATAATTATTAAGCAACTGCATTAATGCTCAATAGTAAATTAATAAATATCCTTTATTACAAATAAGTAAACAGAAAGATAAACATAGAGATAACCAGCTAAATGGTATAGTGGATAGAGGGCTGGACCTGGAGTAAGGATGACATTTTCTTGAATTGAAATCCGGCTTCTGACACTCAGTAACTGTGTGATCCTGGGCAAGCGACTTAATCCTGCTTACTTCAAGTTTCCTCATCTACAAAATAAGCTGGAGACAACTCTCTTTGTTGTGGCTAAGAACTGGAAATTGAAGAGATACCCATCAACTGAAGAATGGCTAAACAAACTTTCATATATGATTGTGATGGAATATTATTGTGATATAAGAAATAGCAAGCAGAATAATTTCAGAAAAAAACTAGAAAGACTTACATGAACTTTAGAATAGAACCAGGAGAACCTGGGACACAGTAACAGCAACATTGTTCAATGAATGACATAGCTTTTCTCAGTAGTAAAATGAGTCAAGAGAATCCCAAAGGATTAATGATGAAGCATACTATCTACCTTCAGAGAAAGCCTGAAGCACGCTATTTTAACGTTCTTTCAATTTTTTCTTTTATTTGAATCAATATGAAATTGTTAATTTTGGAGTGTTTTGCTAATTGTATATGTATAATCTCTCTCTGATTGCTTACCATCTCAGGGAAGGGAAAAGGAAGGGAGGAGAAGAGAAATAAAATTTGGAAACTCAGAACTTTAAATAAAAATGTTTTTAAAATAAATTAAAGAAGTTGGAGGGAAAAGTGAAAAACTATCCCATTAAGTGGTTAAGAAAACTCAAAATGGGATCACAAAGACTCAGAGATAGCTGAAAAACAACTGAACAATAATAAAAACAAGACATGGAAATTAACTTTAGAGATATAAAGATAAGTATAAACAGATAAACAGCAATAAGATAACAGATAAATAGATAATTAGACTGACAGACAGATGATAAAGAGGTAGACAAATTGATAAATTAATTCATCAGGCATTTTTAGAACTCTTTCATTGAAATAAAAGATTACAGGAAATGAATAGCCTATCAACAATTTATCTTGGTCTAAAGAACCATTCTTCATCTATGTCATCCACTGTTTAACCAGTCAATAATTACTCTCCATCTATCAAAGCAAGGGATCTATCATTTTTCATGTTGGACTCTTGAATTGATGAATAGATTTGGTTTTTGGAGGGATGGGATGGGGAGGGGGAAGCCAGAATAGAGAATGGAAAATAGGATGAGCAAAACCATTTGGTACTGGCTAAGAAATAGACTAGTTGATCAGGGAAATAGAATAGGTTTGCAGAATAAAATAGTCAATGACTATAGCAATCTAGACAATCTAGACAAACTCAAAGACCCCAGCTTTTGGGATAAGAATTCACTATTTGACAAAAACTGCTGGGAATATTGGAAATTAGTATGGCAGAAACTAGGCATTGACCCACTTCTAACACCATATACCAAGATAAGATAAAAGTGGTTTCATGATCTAGACATAAAGAATGAGATTATAAACAAATTAGAAGAACATAGGAAAGTTTACCTCTCAGATCTGTGGAGGAGGAAGGAATCTGTGACCAAAGAAGAACTAGAGATCATTATTGAACACAAAATAGATAATTTTGATTATATCAAATTGAAAACTACTGCAGACAAGATTAGAAGGGAAGCAATCAATTAGGAAAATATTTTTATGTTCAAAGGTTCTGTTTAAGGTCTCATTTCCAAATTATAGAGAAAATTGACTCAAATTTATAATAGTTCAAGCCATTCTCCAATTTATCAATGGTCAAAGGATATGAACAGACAATTTTCAGATGATGAAATTGAAACTATTTGTAGTCATATGAAAAGATGTTCCAAATCATTATTAATCAGAGAAATGCAAATTAAGACAACTCTGAGATACCACTACATACCTCTCAGATTGGCTAAGATGACAGGAACAAATAATGATGAATGTTGGAGGGAATGTGGGGAAACTGGGACACTGATGCATTGTTGGTGGAGTTGTGAATGCATCCAACCATTCCGGAGAGCAATTTGGAACTATGCCCAAAAAGTTATCAAACTGTGCATACCCTTTGACCCAGCAGTGCTACTACTGGGCTTATATCCCAAAAAGATTTTAAAGAAGGGAAAGGGACCTGTATGTGCAAGAATGTTTGTGGCAGCCCTTTTGGTAGTGTGAAGAAACTGGAAACTGAGTGAATGCCCATCAATTGGAGAATGGCTGAATAAATTATGGTATGTGAATGTTATGTATCTGCATTGAGTTTTTCCTCTGGAGGTGGATAATATTTTCATCTTTAGTCTTCTAGAATTGTCTTGGATCTTTGTATTACTGAGAATAGGTCAGCCATTCATAGTTGATCATTGTACAATATTGCTATTATTGTACACAATATTCTCCTGGTTCTGTTCATTTCACTTTTTGTCAGTTCATGTAAGTTTTTCCAGGTTTCCTGACTTGTCATTTCTTATACCACAATAGCATAATTGCTATAATTGCAAATTTCTATGATCACAAATTGTATTTATCACAATCATATACTCAACTTGTATTTGTCACAATCATATACTCAAATCCATTTTTGTTGAGCCATTCCCTAATTGATGGGCATCCCCTCATTTTCCAGTACTTTTCCAACACAAAAAGACCTACTGTACATATTTTTGTGTATATAGGTCCTTTTCCTTTTTCTTTGATCTCTTTGGGATACAAACCTAGTAGTGGTATAGCTGAGTCAAAGGATATACACAGCTTTATAGCCCTTTGAATATAGTTCTAAAATGTTCATCAGAATGGTTCGAAATTCCACCAACAATTCATCAGTATCCCAATTTCACAGACATACAGACACACACACATTCACACACACTCCTCTCCCAACATTGTTATTTTCCTTCCAATCTGATTATTATGAGATGATAATTTAGAACTGTTTTCATTTGCTTATTTCTAACAGTGATTTTGAAAAATGAGGCTTTTATGAAAGAAACCTATTATAACTTCCCCCCATTTTCTGTTTTCTTCTAATCTTGGTTTCATTGGTTTTATTAACACAAACCCTTTTTAGATTAAAGTAATCAAAATTATTCATTATCTATCCAGTAATTTTCTCTGTCTCTTGTTTGGTCATAAATTTTTCATTTATCCATAGATGTAACAGATCAAATTTTCCATTCTCTCCTAATTTGCTTATGACATACCTTTTAATCTAAATCTTATACTCTTTTGACCTTATCTTGTTATACAGAGTAAGATATTGGTTTCTACCTATTTTCTGCCAATCTACTTTCCAGTTTTCCCCACGACTTTTGTTTACTGCTGACTTGTTGTCCCCAAAGCATGAATATTTTAGTTTATGAAACACTAGATTATTATAATCTTTTACTACTCAACTGATCTACCCACCTCCTATTTCTTAGTCAGGACCAGACTGATTTGATGATTACTTCTTTATACTACAACTAGAGATCTGGAATGGCTTCCTTCACATTTTTTTCATTAATTACTTTAATATTCTTGACCTTTTGTTCTTCCAGATGAAATTTGTTAGTGTTTTTTCTCACTATGAAATAATGTTTTGGTAGTTTGGTAAAATCCCCTCATTTTATATCAGGAAATTGAGGTTCAGAGGAAAAGAGAAATCTAGATTATATTTGGGAAATTTCATGATACTTGCAATGACAATCTTCTCTTGAAACAACAACAACAAAAACAAAAAAACCAGTTTGAACCAGCTTTTAGCTTGGAGAACCAATTGTTAAATTTTCATGGGAATATTTATACCTCAGAAATTGGTAAATTCTCAAGGTTTGAGTTATCATTTTGTTGATTATGTAGACTTAAGAAAGGAATGGATAAAATGCAAATGATCCATATTAAACTTAAAAATGTGTGAGGCATTTTGGGACTGGTTGTTAAAAATTTACCAGAAATTACCAGCACATTGTTGCCTGTGGGCCACTCTTAAGTACAAATAGTGTCCTACCTTACCTGTTGGTGCTTCTGTTGATTCTCTGTAATTACATCCTGCTTTTTTAGAGTAATTTCTTAGCTTTTCTGCACCTCATCTCAAAAATAGTCTCTCCATTAAATTCCACTGGCGTGGCTCATCATGTCATGGGGTTCTGACTAGGGTCTCCAAGATTCATCCATATGATAAATTCTGACAAATCTTGGGATTATGGAATCAGTAGTTCTCAGATTTGGAAGGACTTCAGAGTCCTGCAGTCTAAACATTTTGTACACGAATGAACCTGGCCATAGGCTGTATGATCATCAGCATCTAAGGACAGATCCAGCCAAATGCAGGGAGGCACGTCACCAGAATGGCAGCCACCAAGAAAATCATTACCATTTGGTCACAATCATGAAGGTCATCCCTACTAAAATGTAGAACAGCTGTAAGCTGAATCCATTGAAAGAGTCCACATACTCATGAAGTTGCAATCTTTTGATTCATTGAAGAAGAAAATGGGGGAATTGTATTTTTGCATTAACATAAAAAATAGTTTTATAAACTTGAAAACACAATATGAATTAAAGTTACTATTGTAGAAGGAAAAGTCCTGAAACAAAGTCCCTATATCCATCACTGCTAAAACTCATTTTGAATTTGTTGTTGTTGTTTTTTTTTTAACCAGAAAAAATATTGTCCTTTCAGATATACAAAAGAATCTTGAACAAGCCAACAAACATGGCCTGGACCCACACAAACACACACACACACACACACACACACACACACACACACACACACACATCTGTATTTTTGCTTTTAACCAGGCAAACTGGTTTCATTTGGTATCCTGTATGCTCCTTCAGGCGGCATCTATTCTGCATGAATTATTTCCTCTTCCCAGACTTTGAGGCAATGGAATAGCCCGCCACTTTGCCCCTTCTGCAACATCTGTCATGGCATGTGTGCCAACCATAACCACCTGAACAGTAAAAAGAGGAAAAACAGGAGTTCAAGGTCAGCATCTCCCCAAACGTCATGTTTGGTACAGAAATATCTGGAATCAAAACATGATTGGTGAAAAAAAATAACAAAAATACCAACAGAAGGAATGGATGGTGAGAAACTGCAGACATCCTCAAGACATCCTTGGAGGAGGTATTCTGCTTCCTTGACTCCAGCACGCCATCAGAAAAATTCTGTTTCTCTATCTGTAAGATAGAAGGAATAACTCTTGCCTACCTAATAGGATTGTGAAGAAAGTGCTTTCTATATCTGAAAAACAAAGATCCACCTTCTTTCTCGCCCCCCTCCATGGAGAAAACAATATCAAACCCCTGTTATAATCATCAAAAGCTTTTCAAATCTTGGAGCTCCACCACGGAAATATCTACTACGATGCCATAGATGCTGGGGAGAATGCTTGGTACAAAAGCAAACACTATGGAAGTTCAGAAGGGGGAGAAATCATCAATCACCAAAGACCAGCATGATCAGGGAAGACAGGTCTTGAAATTAACCTTGAAAGGCAAAGGAAACAACCTGCTTTCTTGTGCATGGACTCATGGTACGGTGGAAAGAGCAATCACAAGAGGAGACCTGAATTCCATTCTGTGCTCTACAATGTGCCTCGGACTTAATCTTTTTGTGCTTCAGATTCAGTATTTCTAAAATGAATGGGTTGGACTCAACTCATAGGAGCAGAGATTTAGAACTAGAACTAGAAGGAATTTGAGAGGTCATTGAGTCATTTTACAGATGAGGAGGCTGAATCTCAGAGAATATTAAATATTATTAATATTTAATTTTTAATTAAGTTGATTTAATAATTATCAACTAATTTAAATTTATTGAATATTAAATAAAAATTAAATGATATACAAACATGAAATATGAAATAAAATAAATATTAAAGCATGCACTGGGCCAACAGGTCCCATGTTACCCGACACCAAGTGGAAATGTGTATTGATGTGATAGTCACTGGTTATCAAGAATGAATGGATTCTGAGAGTTCTGAGCAAGAGTTGGGGACTCCAAACTGAGAAATTAAATTTCTTTTCACTCAGCCCTGTTTGAAGCCTCCCCAGCCCAGCCGGATGAACACATGGTCTTTGTGTTTAAGACCCAGAGATAAGGGGCAGGAGGTTACCGCTTGCTGCTGATGCAAAAATGAGGGGAAAGTCAGTTGATTTCGCCCTTAACCTTCCTCTTGGCTGCAAGGACTATCAGGAAGAGTGTTCTTCATTCACCACTTTCTCTGTCCTCAGCAGAGCCCACATGTTTCCTGACCCTTGACTTTTTTTTTCCTGGTGGGAGGGCAGTCACCTGTGCATCAGCTTAATTCACATAATGACATCCTGCCTCTTCTTATAGTCAGGAGCCCTTATCACCATCGCTGTACATTGTCTGTGGTGTCCATACCATGTGCATGTGACCCAGTTGACAATTTACTTATCGTGAAAAGTGGTCTCATTTGTATTATTTATCAGGAGTGGAAATTTTTGATCTGCTGAGGAAAAAAACAACACACGACTAATTTACTAACTTAAACATAGCTATAAAAAGGCCATGAGAGATGAGAGAGTAATGTGGTGGAAAGGGCATTAGTTCTGGAATCAAAGAGCCTGACTTTAAATGGCAGTTATATTATAGCCAAGTTACTCAATTACTGTAGGTTTTAGTGTTCTCGTGTGATCTGGTTGGAATCAGATGTCCCTTTCTGGTCTAGATCCTAGGATCTTGTGAAAGAAGCCAGCCTAATACCAAAAGTGCTGGATTTGGGGGGGTGTCAGAAAACCTAGGTTCAAACCCTGGCTCTGCCATGTACTTATTATCTATTGATATAGACAAATTGGTGAATTTCTTAGGGTCTCAGTTTTCTCATTTTAAAGTGAGGGGATTGCAATATATGATGTTGAGAGTGCTTTACAGGTCTAAATACCATGGCACAGAACTATATTGACAGGGTCAGTGTTACAGAAATGGAACAGAAAAGTATAGTTAATATAGAAGGAAAACCATCACCAATTAACCATTTATGTACTGGAGAGGGCAGAAAACTTAAAATATGCTATATGAACCCAAACAAATGGTTTATCTGGTCCAACATTCATGCAATTATAGAGTCTAAGAGTTGGAATGGATTTTATAGATAATCTAGTCCAATATCCTTCCTATTTCAGGAATCCTTTCTATATAATGCCCTTCTTAGACATCCAGGGAGATGGCCAGGAATGTTAATACAGTACATTCCATGACTGTTTAGAAAGGTCTTCTTGACATTAAATTTAGAAATCTTCCTCTTTGGACCTTGTACTAGCTCTTCCCTCTGAAGTGACAAAGAGCAGAACAGAACTGGAGTCAGATTATCGTAGATCTGAAAAGGATTTTATGTATCTTGTCATCCATTTTTGCCATTTTACAGATAAGAAAACTTGGGCCCTGGAAAGTCAAATGGCCCGACTCAATATAAAACTCTTGTTTTCTCCAAAATAGATCTCTTCTTCTGTCTTTCCTTTTTCTCTTAATAGCACCACTATTCACTCATTCTATTCACTCCTGTTCATAACTTGTATTAACTTTGACTCTTTCCTCTTCTTCATCTCCTATGTTCTATCAATATGAAATCTGTCAATTCTCCAGTGGACATGGAAAGGCAGTGTGGTATAGGGGATAGAGTGTTGAACTTGCAGCCAGCAAGATCTAGTTCTAGTCTTGCTTTGGAGAGCTACGTGACTGTCGGCAAGTCATTCAACTTCATCTATTAAATGGGAATGATAATCATAATATCTCTCTCACAAGGCTGTTACAGTGAAGATCAATAGAAATAATGCACCTCAAAATGTTTGTGGTAGCAAGAAACTGGAAACTGAGTGGCTTCCCATCTATGAATGTTATGGAATATTATTGTTCTGTAAGAAATGATCAACAGGATGGAGATACCTAGAAGAACTGATGCTGAGTGAAATGAGCAGGACCAGATCATTGTACATGGCAACAGCAAGACTATACAGTGATCGATTCTGATGGACATGACTCCTTACAACAATGAAGTGATTCAGGCCAGTTCCAATGACCTTGTGATGGAGAGAGTCATCTGCACCCAGAGAGAGGACTGTGGGAACTGATGTGGATCACAACATAGCATTCTCACTCTTTTTGTTGTTATTTGCTTGCATTTTTTTTTCTCATTTTTTCCAGTTTGATTTGGTTTTTCTTGTGTAGCAAGATTATTGTATAACTATGTATGCATGTATTGGATTTAACATATATTTCTATCATGTTTCACATATATTGGATTACTTGCCATCTAGGGGAGGGTTGGGGAAAAAGGGGGGAAATTGGAACACAAAATTTTGCAAGGGTTAATGTCAAAGAATTATCCATGCATATGTTTTGAAAAATAAAAAGCTTTAATAAAAAAAAAGGAAATAATGCACCTAAAGTGATTTTATAGGCCTTACGATTATCTCATCACTTTGAATAAACTTACTAATAGTATATATCTCCCACATGTGCATATCTTAAAACCCACTTTGTATTCTCCTGTAAATTCACCTCACCTGGCTCACATAACATGCTGTGAGGGTCTTCTTCAAATATCTTTGACATCACAAGAAAATCAGTGGAACATTTGATCTTTTGGGGGGATTATCTCTCATGGACCATCTTTTTTCAGTCATTCATTTCTTTAATGAATGTTTTACACTGCTTCTTGTTTATAAACACATCTTCTATGCCCTTTTCCCATTGCATTGTGGGTGTTCCTCAACTTTAGTTTTTGAGAGATTATAGGCAGTTAAATGGCTCAGTGATTGGAGCATCGGACCCGGAGGCAAATCCAGTCTCAGACACTGAATAGCTGTGGGATCCTGGGCAAATCACTTCACCCAGTTTGCCTCAGTTTCCTCAAAGAAAATGTAAAAATACTCCAAAATCTATGCTGAAAAAATCCCAAATAGGATCATGAAGAGTTGGACATGACTAAACAACAAGTTTTATCATAGCTCAGAAATAGTATGATGATGTGTAGAGAGCCTCTGAGTTAGGAAGACCTCAGTTCAAATTCATTCTCTGACACACACACTGACTCTGGTGTCCGAGACAACCTCTCCAGGTCCCCTGGCAACTCTAACATACTTAAATGCAGAGAAGGTCCTGATTTGTATAGTTAGAGGAAATTCTCCACCAGGAGCTTCCTGCTCTGATGAAATCACAGGTTCAGCCAAAAGGGAAAAAAAATCTAGCTCACGGAAAAAGTATGTAACATATAACCTTTCCTGTAATGTAATTCTAGCAGATAATGAACAAGTTCTGTGTTTTATTCATATTCACGATACATGTGTGCTTCAATGTAACCTAATTCTTTAAGCCTTTATCTTTCCATCCTGCCCTAGTGTGCTTATATTCTGGGCTAATCATCATTCTCTGAACACTAATGGATGGCCAAAATCTCTATCTTTCTTTGACAGACCTTGGTCCGTTTGGCCGCCAGATCCCAGCAGGGCACACGAAGATTTTTTTTTTTAATTCATAGAGAAACAGGTTTTCTTCTTCAGCTGTGATTTGTTTCCAGATGATTTCTCCACATTGTTTACAATCCAAACCAAAGATACCACTATCACCATCATACTATTTTTCCTTCTTGCCCCAACTCAACTGCTTGAGAAGATAAATTTGCCTTTTTTCACTATACCACTCCATTTTCCAAAAAGGGTTTCAAGGTGCCTTAGGTATTTTGTGACTCAGTGAAGTTGCTTTTTAAATGACACACTCAATCTTTTATTAAGTTTTCCTATCACTATCTCAAGGATCAATATCAACAATGCAAATACATATATGTGTGTATGTATATACGTATATATATATATACATATACACACAAATATATATAGTACTACTACTATAGCCATATGAATGCTAAAAAAATGTATTTCTTATGCTATGAGTAACCTAATCAAAGGCAAATATAGGACTGGATCACCAAGAAAAACTATTTCAAATCTTATGAGTCTTCCTAGTCTGAAGAGAAAACATCATTTCAGCAACTAAAAAGGAAAGAGCCCCGAATCCCTAAGAGGAAATCTTCCCTTTTTTGACTCATCCAAAGAGGTGAAGCTTGAAAGGAAATTTTTGTCCTGATTCTTTTATTCATTCACTTATTCAAAAATTTATTGTTAAAGTTTTACTATGTATAAAGTATTATGTTCTTATAATAAGGCATACAAAAAGTATAAACTTTGGATAGGGAAGACAGGGCAATGACACAAATAAAATAAAATACAATTAGCAGCAATGAGCAGCAATGATTTAGTAGGAAGGCAGGAAAAAAGGAGGGAGGGAGAAAAGTGTGAGGAAGAAGTGAAAGAAGGAAAGGAAAAAGGAATGAAAGAATTTTAAAGCATGTTTTAAGCCCTTAGAATGCTTTGTAAAGCACTGCTAAAGCACTGAGGATAGAAATAGAAATAGTCTCTGTTCTCAAGGAGCTCATATTATAAAAATCACTGGATTTAGTGTCAAAAAGATCTGGTTTTTCTAGGAGATCATTATATATGGCTACAGCAAGATTACACGATGATCAATTCTGATGGATGTGGCTCTCGTCAACAATGAGATGATTCAGGCCTTGTGATGAAGAGAGCCATCTGCACCCAGAGAGAGGACTGTGGAAACTGAATGTGGACCACAACATAGCATTTTCATTTTTTGTTGTTGTTGGCTTGCATTTTGTTTTCTTTCTCATTTTTTTTCTCTTTTTGATCTGATTTTTCTTGTGCAGCATGATAATTGTGGAAATATGTATAGAAGAATTGCACATGTTTAACATATATTGGATGGAAGGGAGGGAAAAAAATTGGAACATAGGGTTTTGTAGGGGGTGAATGTCGAAAATTATCCATGAATCTATTTTAAAAATAAAAAGCTTTAATTTAAAAAATAATAAAAAAATAAAAACAATAAAATGTTCAAATGTAATGATAATAATAATGATTTTAAAAGATCTGGTTTTAAATTTTAACTGCTGCTTGTCTCAGTTTCTTCCTCTATAAATTTAGACAATAATCCAATCAATCAAGAAACATTTATTCACTGGACTTGGTACTTAGGGATACAAAGAAAAAGAACAAAATAGCTCTTATCCTTAAGGAACTCAGCCTGCTGGCATCCATCTGCCTGGCAAAGTTGGAGTAGAAATGAAGTGAGGCAATGCATATAAAGCAGCTTGTCAACTCTAAAGCAAAATAGATGCGTCATAACAACAACAACAATAATAGCCAACATTTTAAACATGCCTATTATGTGCCAGGCATTTTACAAATATTGTCTCATTTGTTCCATGCAATAACCCGGTGACGTAAGGCTGATTTTGAACTAGGCTCTCCCTGACTCCAGGCCCAGGGCCATATCCACTGTGTTACCCAGCTGACTTAAGACAGCACAAAATCAGTACCATATGTATAGCATAAATATAGCATTAACTGTAGGAATTCAGAAAATGGAAAAGATCGATTCTGTCTGGAAGATGAAGAAGGGGGAAGGAAAAAGAAACAAACATTTATTAAGCTCCTATTAAGAGTCAGGTAGCACCCTAAGTGCTTTATGAATATTACCTTATTTAATCTCATTTCATCAGATATTGCAGGGTGCAGGGACGTTTGCCAGAACAAAGGGTTTGAACCTCCTCGGTGACATAGAGCCACCAGGGAGGTAGGAAGAAATGTGGAAAAGTGAGATACAGCTCCTTTGCTTCCAATTCTTTGCTGCTACAAGAAATTATGGTATAAATCTTGGAGGATGTATAGAGTTTTTTTCTTTCTGTCATTGACCTCTAGATGTGTATTCCTACCAATGCGATCTCTGGGTCAAATGATATGGCCATTTTAATTGCTTCCTTTGCATCATTCCAAATTATTTGCCAGCTTATCCTAGTTATTGATTAGAAAAAAAGTATATCTGCTTCCAATTGTCCACCTTTTCTTCTAATTCTGGATCCAAAACAGAGGTGATTCTTTACTTCATATAAAAAGGCCCAAACTTTCTTTCTAATCACTTAATTGTTTCACCATTTACTTAGACATTCTCACAAACAGATTTTGCTTGGTCATTGGCTCCAAGAAATCTATATGAGCATCAAAAGCCCCCATTCCACTAGAAGCAGTGAATGTGCTGGAGGGCAGATCACTTCAGCAAGTAGGAAATAGGTATGTGTGTGGATACCTAAGGGATAATTCAATCCCCACGTTCCCTCTTGACAGTCAGCAATGGTGGAGGCAATTAGTCATAAACTTTTGCCCCTAGGGATTAACAAGGGCTCCCTTAATTATAGCCATGAGCTAAAATAATTGTACTTTCCCCCTTACCAATAGGAAATATTAGTGTTGAGCTCTTCTCTTCTCCCTTAACCTCTTCTACATATGTCCAAAGACAAAGGGATAAAATCCAAATTGGCAAGCAGTATGGTATTTGGAGACATGAAATCAATCAATAGAATATAACTGGGTGAAATCAGATTGGAGATTTAGGACTGACCTATTCACTGATGTACTCTTATTACTATGTCATATTCAAAGTATTGATTTTTTATTTAATTTAATTAATTGATACTTCTAATTATTTAATTAATTTAAAGCAATTGGTATTTCTAGTTTTAAATATAATGTTTGAAGGCATAACATGATTAAAATTTTAGGAGCCAGCATGAACTGGCTTTAGAATCAGAGGACATGGATTCCACTGATGACCCTGCCATTTTCTATTTAGGCAAACTCTTGACATCATTAAAATGTCATTTAGTTTTTTGAAGACAATTTTCTTTATTTGTAAAATGAAAGGATTGGAGTCAATAACCTGAGTTGTTGTTTTTTTTTTTTTTTTACAATTTTTCATTCACAGTCTGATGATAAGTTACATTTTAAAAAGATAACTGGTATTATTATGTAAAATGGATGTGAAGGAGGAGAGAATGGAGACAAGAACACTAATTGGGAAACTTTGACAAGTCCAGATGTGAGATAAGGACTTGAGCAAGGATACTGGCAGAAAGAATGGACACATAAGAACTAACTGTACCATCATAAGGAGGATGCTAAGGTCAAGCAAAAGGGTGATAGGGTCCTTCATCCCCTCCTGCCTCAGCTCTCTCCTTACTCCTTTCCTACTAGGATAACATCTGCTGGTAATATTGGGATTAGCGCTGGAGTACAAACAGTAGGAGAGATTTGTTGGAGAATAGTTATATTGTAGTGTCCTTCCCTCTTCTCCATTGATAGGAAAACCTAGGGGTTGGTTCCCATAAAAGAAGCCTGAAAAAAATCTGCAAAGACTTTCTATCACTTATTGGCAGCATGAAGTCTCAGGTAACTCAGTCCCAAGCTGAAGAAATATTCTTCTAAGGAACTCCTCCCCAACCCCCACCTCAGCCCTCTACCCTCTGGAGACGACATGGTGGGGTCTTTGGTGCCAAAGGCATTTAAAGGACTCTGATGTGTTTATTTTAAATTGGGTTTGGCACATATGCTTTCTATGATAAAATGGTTTATCTGAGCTTTGCTAAATCATTTCCTGTCATTCTGAGATCAAGCACCATCTAAACTGTAAACATTCCCTCTTCTGTGCTCCTGAGGGGCTTGTGGGGCATCCATTGGGATTTACCTTCAAATAGGGACTAGGAAGGGGCCCAATAAATATTTCACACATAAAAGGATTGTTATAACAAAGGGGTCCTAAATCCCCCAGGGTTATCTCCACAGCTTGCTTTTTTATTTTCTTCTGACCTCTTTCCCCTGAAATCTGAAGGTATTTCCTCAAAATGAAATACATGTTTAAGTGAAGATGACCAAGTAGGATAGAGAAAAAGAAAGGAGAGGAGAGGGAAGGGAAAATAAAGACTCCATAAATGAAGATAAAGAATGTAAAACAAAAAAGAGAGAGAAAGACTGTATCAATAAAATGATCTGACTGTAAGTTGGCTTCCATAGCCCTTGATTAAGGTAGTCCCTGTGAAAGAAAGCAGTGGGAGTCTCAATTCCACCTCCATTTAATTGCACTATCAACACAATCCTATTGCAGGCCCCATTATACACACCTTACTCTGATTTGGAAAATAGTGCCTGGTTTCCAAGATAAGTTTTATGGAGAGTGACAAGAAAGGAATAAGAAAAGTAAGTGAAGGATACAGAACAAGCCTTGCCTTAATACTTTGATCCATAATAATCCATGATGAAAGAAGTGTCCATGCCATGGGGTTTGTCTTCAAGTGGATTGAAATTAGGAGTCAGTATTTTAAAGTTGGCATCCTTAGCATATGACTTTTTCAGAAGGCAGCACTGGAATAGAGTTCAATTGAGGTTTTAGTGTTGACTATAATGCAGTTGTGAAGCCTTTGGCAAGTAAGCTAATGTCTCAGTTTCTTCATTTATCAAATAACAAATTTGGATAAGATTGTGGAGAAGGAGAGAAAGGGAGAAAGGAAGGTGTGAGGGAGGGATGAAGAAAGAAAGAATGGAAGAAGGAAGAAAGGAGGAAGGAAGGAAGGAAGGAAGGAGGAAAAGAAGGAAAGAAAGAGAAAGGAGTGAAAAAAGACAACTTCTACTGTCAAAGAACTTACATGTGGAAGGGAGGGCAGGATGGAAAACAAGATCTATGCATGGTAGTTTATTAGAGGAGGAGAAAAGGAGAAATATAAGACATATTGTCCTGGTGAAAAGAAAATTGAACTAAGCTTCAGGAGTCCTGAGTTATTTTCCCAGCCCTGCCACATGTATTAGCTATGTGTAACCTGGGGCAAATGAATCTCTACAAACCTGAGTTTTCTCATCTGTAAAATGAGGAGGCTGGATGATGTATGGTTCTCTGATGGTATCCTCATGTTTGAAAAGTCTATGCTTTTTAAGTCCTTACCTTAAGGGAGTTTACAATCTATTTGAAGAGAGAAAGAAGAAAAATGGCTAATACACTCAAAATAATATGAAAGTAACAGAAGACAGTATATAATTGAGCCTTAGTAGTGTCTTCCTAACTGCAAATACAAGTGAATATCAGTCCCTTGAAATTCATTTCAGTGGAATTATGTTTCTACATTTCCATTGACAAGGTAGGTTCTAACTTCAGAGATTTGCTTTTGCTCATTTAATTCTCTAAATTACTTTTGTGGCTGAAGTATATTAAATGCAATTTAGAGCAATTCCTACTCCATCCCCAATCTAGATTTCATGATATTTGCACTTAGATGGATTTTTCTCTCCTGCATTGTTTCACCTTTATTACTTAAGCTTATTCAGGGTTTTTACATGAATTTCCTCAAAATCAGTATCTCTCCTCAATAATACAGATTCAAATATCCCATAATCCCATAGAACAGGTATTCTATGACATTTTTCTTGTACATTGATCTTGACTTCAATTAGAAAGCAGGCTATGGTTGAGTTCTCAAACCTTCTTCCCAGTTGTTGCTTAGGGTTTGCCTTTTTTAAATTAAGTTCTAACTGTGCATGAATTGTGTTCAGGGAACGATGCTTTTAATTTTACATCTGTAGCTTCCCATAATTAAAAATGAAAGGTGATAGCCTGATAATGGGTAATAGAAGTAGATAACAGAGACAATGCTTTAAATACTAAGGCACAGAACCAATCTGGGGGGAAAAAAAGGTCTGAATTGGTTCATAGAACACAGAAGGGGAAAAAAGCTTAGACTTCATATATTTCAAACTAGAAAAGCTCTTAAAGGACATTCGGTACAACTGCTTTATTTACAGATTAGTAAAGTGAAGCCAAAAGAATAAAAATGGCTTGTCTTGAACAGAGTTAGTAAATAATTTAGAGAAGTTTTAAATCCAGATTTCTAACTTCATGTCCAGAGCAACTTGCTCTGAACTACAAAGTATTTTCATCCAACAGACTCACTTTACAGATGAGGAAACTGATCCTCAACAAGTGAAGGAGCTTATCCAAAATCAAAGAGTAGTATCAGAACCTGGGCTAAAACCCAAATCTTCTGATTATAATATTGATTACAACATGGAACTTTCTTCTAATACAAGATATCTCACCAACTTTTATAAACATTATACATAGACTTTTCCACTATGAATGGACATCATCTCAATTGCTATATTAGTAGATGGATGGATGAATTGAAATTCTTCTAAGTCAAAATCCAGACATTTACATTAAGGTTTGTGTGTTTGTGTTCACACACCTATGTGTTTCTATATAATTTATTTTGGCATTGATTATGTATCGCCACTTAATAAGAAATGATGAATATGAGGAAAATTTCTTTACCTTCTGATGAAATAAACAGGACAGAAATAATAATATAAATGATAACTACAACAATAGAAATGAAAACATCACTTATAGAAAGCAAATTCTGAGTAATTAAAAAAAAAAAAACAAGGAAAGTCCCAGAGTCAGAAGACCATTAGCACATAATATGATGATAATAATGATAATAACAATAATAATACATATTTCCACAGTAAATCATAGTATCAAATTTTTAGTTTAATTGTTTTTCATTGTCAAAAAGGAGGGTACAGAGGTGGGAGGCAGGAAGGAGAATGGGCTGAAATGACTGAAGTCAACAAATTAACAAGCTTTTATTAAGCATCTACTATCAAGAGTCATATTCTATGTTCAAAAACACTGGAGATATAAAGAAAGGCAAAAAATAGTCCTTGTCCTCAAGGAACTTACAATCTAATGAGGAAGACAATATGCAAACAATTATGTACAAACAAGCTATATAGACAGTCAATTGGAGATATCAGAAGGAAGGCACGAATAATAAAAGGGATTAAGAAAGGCTTCTTTCAAAAGGTGGAATTTTAGCTCAGACTTGAAGGAAGCCAAAGGAAGGAGTTGAAGACAAGGAAGCAAAAAAAGCATCAATAATAAAAAAATTAAAATAGTTATAAGATGAATATATGATATATATATATATATATGTTACACATATAATGGATGTGTTCATAGTAATATTCACTTAAATAATATTATTTCAACTAACTTTTTAAAAATGTTAGTACTCATTTTTTTGCATGTAGAAAATCCTCAATAATTGACCATAGCTAAATTTCAAATATACTTGATATTTTTTTATAAATAGTATTTTATTTTTTCCAACTGCATGTAAAGATGGTTTGCAACATTCATTTTTATGAGATTTTGAGTTTTGAATTTTTCTCCTGTTCCTCTCCCCAAGATAGCAAGCAATCTGACATGGGTTATACATATGCAAGCATGTTAAACATGTTTCCACATTATTCATGTTATAAAAGAAAAAAAAAAACAGGACAAAAAGAAAAACCTACCAAAAACAAAAACAAAAAAGTAAAAATAGTCTGCTTCAATCTGCATTCAGATTTCATAGTTCTTTTTCAGATGTAGAGAGCATCTTCCATCTCAAGTCCCTTGGAATTATCTTAAATCATTGTATTTCTGAGAAGAGCCAAATCTATTATAGTTGATCTTTATACGTTACTGTCATTGTGTATCATATTCTTCTGCTTCTGTTCACTTCACTTAATGTCAGTCATTTGACCTTCTAAAGCAATTGAAACTCTATTTTTAAAAATAGGTCCTTATAATAGAAGCCAAATTTTTCTTATTCTGCCAAGGTGAAATGTTTGTTCCAATTGCTCTAAGAAATACTATCTGGGTTCAATTTATAGCACTTGCCTCAAGTTACATATACCTGAGTCATTAACTCAGCCCATTACTTTAAGAGAAGTATTTAAAAATCAATAAAAAGACAATAATGACAACAAAAATATTTTACTCTTTTTTTTAGAGTACACAATGCATTAACATATATTTAATCCTTTTCCCCTCAAGCATGAATAGGGATGTTATATCAGTGCTGTGTGTCTTTTTGACCACAAAGACCTGGAAAAGGTCTAAAAATGAATAATCAGCCTACAAAGGGTGATTTTCTACATAAAAATGCTGAGTGGTCCAAAAGAAGGAATTCCATTTTCAATACTCTAAGGGTTTTGAGCCAAATTATTGTGGTTATTACATTTAATGATTCTATATCTAAATCCATAAAGACACCGTTTCTGGTAAACTGTGCTAAATGAGTTTGTTTACTTTGCACATACATAATTCTTCCCAAGAAAACATTCTGAGCTTCTTGAAATTAGGGACTCTTCTTTTCTTCCCCTCTCCCACTTTTTTTTTTTTTTTGCATCCTTAGTACCTAATAACATACATTCCTGGAACATAGTAGCTACCTAATAAACACTTGCTGATTGATTAATTATTTGATTTATTCCAAAAGAAAATGATGCCTCTGAGTTACAGAGATTTGTGTGCTCGCTTATGTTCCCACTAGGCAATCCTCAGTGAAAACTAGAGGGGATGGGAAGGGCAGGACATTTGTAGCTGAATCCCCATCCTGGGAGTGTTTTGAAGGCACAATATTACCATCTTCTTAAATGTTCAATAATCAACAAATATTTATTAAGCACTAAGCATTAGAGGGGACACAAAAAAGAATAATACCCAATCCCTGCAATCAGGTAGCTTCCACTCTTTCAGGATGATAGACATACAAGTATGACACAAGTATAGTAGGTGACAAATCTATATCGCATTTGTCCCGCATCCCTAGTAGCCTCAGTCATCAAGGAGAAACCATAAGAAAAGAAAAGAGCAGGAAAGTCAAAATGGGGACAAGATAGGAAAAAAAGCTTAATCTTTGGAAGAAAGAATAACAAAAGGAAAAATGGAGGCAAGAGGAGCTTTTCTCCACACCTTCCTGCCCTTCCCATCCCCTCTAGTTTTCACTGAGGATTGCCTAGTGGAAACATAAGCGAGCACACAAAGCAAGCAGCAACAGTGATTTGTCTTTGATTGTGAGCTGTCTAAAGGCCGAGACCAAGAACAAAATCTGAATGTCAGAAACACATTTTGGGAACAGGAATGAGTGTAATTTTATGTCTCATTCTGACACATTTTGGAGACTGGCCAAGAGGGAAATAGCCCTTATCGTTAAAAGATTTTCCATATCCAGTGCCACAAAAACCCCAAACCCAAACACCCTGAGTATTTCCACCCCACCATTTCATTCTCTGTAGCTGTGAAATTTTGAACTGATAAATGTCTAATCTCTAAAAACAGAGCAATCTTAATTTAAGGATTTTTATTTTCAGAGGCTTAGTTACTTTTTTCCTCCCCTCCTCCACCATTGATCTTTTTAGTCATTCCTGGACTTCCAGGGCTAGTCCAAATCTGACTAAAGAAAGCAGGAATCCCTCTTGTCATAGGATCTCTGAAGCAGATAAGAACAGCAGATGTATCATGAGACCAATTGTTTCCAGGAGATTTCCAGACTGGTCTTGCACATGCAGCCATCATACCATTTCTCAATAATATTTATTAAATAATAGAATTTTGGCAGCCAAAAAGCATAAGACATTATCCGTTCCAAAACTCCCTCATCATCACTCTTGAAAGAATTAATTCAGTGAGTCATGGTAATAGGAAAATGGGGAGTCTGTGAAGAGATCCTTCCCAAACTAATTCCTCTGGCAGCTGCTAATAAGTATCAATTTTAACTTCTTAAATATTAAATATAGTAGTGGATCAATAGAAAAAACTAGATATATAATATACATTAATAAGTAACAGTTCAAAGAGCATGGAGATCTAGGCTTTTGAGAGAACTCACCCTCTGACAAAACTTGTTGGGAAAACTGGAAAGCAGCTTGGCAGAAACTAGAAATGCATCAACATTATACACCAAAATAAAGTCAAAGGGGTATATGATTTAGACATAAAGGATGATATCATGAGCAAGTTAACAGAGCATGAAAATTTTATCAGTTAGATCTAAGGATAAAAAAAGAATTTATGGCCAAACAAGACATAGAGAAGATCAAAGGATGGAGGATGAATAATGTTGATTAGATTAAATTAAAAAGGTTTTAGACAAATAAAATCACAATTACAAGAAAAATAGAAAAGTAGGGAAAAATTTTGCAGTAAATTTCTCTGTTAAAGGCTTCAACTAAGTCAAATTTATAAGATATGAGTCATTCCTCAATTAATAAATGTTTTCCAAAGGAAACAAATAGGCATTTTTCAGATGAAGAAATCAAAGCTATCTATAGTCATATGAAAAAAAAATGTTCTAAATCACTAATGATTAGAGAAATGCAAATTAAAACAACTCTGAGCTATCACCTCACACCTTTCAGGTTGGCTAAATGACAAATGTTGGGGGGGGGTTGTGGAAAAAGTGGAACACTAATGTATTGCTGATAGAGTTGTAAACTAATCCAACCATTCTGGAGGACATTTTGGAGCTATGCTCAAAGGGCTATAAAATTGTGCATACCTTTTGACCCTGTAATACCACTACCAGGTCTGCATCCCATAGAGATCAAAGAAAAAGAAAAAAAACACCTATATGAACAAAAATATTTATAGCTACTCCTTTTATGCTGGCCAGGAACTGACTGGAAATTGAGGGAATGGCCATCAGTTGGGGAATGATTGAACAAGTTGACGTAAATGATTGTGACGGAATACTATTATGCTATAAAAATTGATGAGCAAAATGCTTTCAGAAAAAGTTGGGAAGACTTCTATGAATAGATGGAAAGTGAAGTGAGCAGAATCAGGAGAATATGGTACACTGTAAAATGTTCAGTGATCCACTGTAATAAGAATTACGTATATACCTTTCTTTCCTTTTTTCTTCTTCCTTTTTTGGACAAATGTTTGAATGACTAACCTATTCTAACTAATGCAAGGATCCAAGGAAGTTCTGAAAGATATATGATGAAAAGTAATGGAATCTGAATGCAGATTTGCAGCATATTTTTTTCACTTTAATTTTTTTTTGTTTTCTGTTTTGGCAGCAGATCTAATATGGAAACATGTTTTGTATGATTTCATATGAATAACTGATATTCCCATTTCTTGCTTTCACAGTGGGTGAGGGAGGGTTTGGAAGGAGAGAAACCAGAATTCAAAAATTTTATAAAATGAGTGTTAGCAATATTATATATGTGTATGGGTGTATATATATTATATGTTACACATATATTAGATATGTATTTAATATTGACTTATTTGCCTTATGCCCTGCTCCTAAACATACTTAATTGGAGCTCTGAGCCAAACCCTATTAGTCAGACTAAAAGATTGTTGACCAATTCCTATCAACCTAGACACAATGAACAAGAGGGAAATGCATCATTCTCTTGGCAAGTCCATTTGATAGACTTCAAGTGTTGAGCATAATCAAGTCAACAAGACCAAAAAACCTTTTTAGATAGATTTTATTAACTGCCTCAGAGCTTAACCTGGAGCTCTCAGACCCACAACCATCTTTCCAACTTTTCCATAACATTCCAATATTTTTTTTCCTTTTGCACTTGTCTTTTAGTGTCTTTAGCTACCTAATGTGCTGTATTTACTCATGAGTGTTAAACTTTTGAGTTTTTCTTCCTTGATTGAGGCCTTAAAAAAACACCAGTTATCTACTCATTTCCTGGCATATATTTATTTACAGTCACCATTGAGTGTTCATAATTACTTAAATGCAACCTTGCCCACCAAGATCCTTAAAGACTGTTCCTGTATAAAAATGCATTTCCAAAATGCATGACTCTACATGTGTCTTCTCAATGAGAGAAGGGGAGGAAAGGAGGAATCTGGAACTTAAAGTTTAAAAAACAAATGTAAAAAAATTTACATGGAACTGGGGAAAATAAAAATATTAAAACATGGAAATGCATTTCCAAAGATTCTTCATAGATGGTAGAACATGTGTTCATTGTAGAAAGATATTCAAGAAGTACACAAGTAGTCTGGGAGGGTCAGGGGTTAATGGTTGGAATTTAAAAACAAGAAAGTTATAAAGAGCTCACAAATAAGCTTGATTAAGTGGCCTAGGGTGGGTGCTTATATAGTAATGACACTGTTCTGGAGACCAGAATGGATTGATTTTCATGAGACTACAGGGCCATGGCTCTCCTTTGGCTCTGATCTTTTTCTTTGCTTCCTTCCCTGGACGCTTTTCTTCCCACCCCCTAAATATAAAGGTTTCCTATGATTCTTCTCGGAGTCCTCTTTTCTTTGTATTTTCTCTTAGCAATCTCATTCAATGCCTGACTTCAAATATGACCTCAACAGAGATGATTTCTAAAACCTGCACCTCTAGTGAAGAACTTTTTACTGAATTCCAACATTGCATTGCCAATTTCCTTTAGTAAAGAGTTTTTTTGGTAAAAAACAAACAAACAAACAAACAAAAAATAGTAGACACAAAAGATGTTATAGTAGAATTTCTAGTCAGAGAAACTATATGTAACATCTTGGTCTTCTACATATTACTTATGTAACCTTGAAGAAATCATTTAACCAATATGATTTCCCCATCTGTATGTAACCCCATGAATGGTGGTTATGTAATGAAAGGTATCTTGGTTGCCTTCAGGAACAACTACAATAATTCATCAATTCCATTTGGTGCTCATCATTCACCATTCAATGCTACTATCACCTTATTTCTTCTTTATCTCTCAACGTTCAAAAGCAGTCTTTCTGTCTCTGTCTATTTTTATCTGTCTATCTCTTTCTCTCTGTCTCTCTCTGTCTCTTTCTCTCTCTGTCTGTCTCTCTCTCTCTGTATCTCTCTCTCTGTCTGTCTTTGTCTGACTCTTTGTTTCGCTATCTCTGTCTTTCTGTGTCTGTCTCTGTATCTGTGTGTGTGTCTCTCTGTCTCTGTCTCTCTCTCTTTTTCTTTCTCTGTCTCTCTCTCCCCTCATTATTGCCATTAAGAAAATATAGGGAAAAAAAGCCTAAGGACAGACTCATAGAAAATCTATATTTTAGGGAATTTTTTTTTAAAATCTATTTTATTAATAGATCAGAGATAAAAAAGAGAAAAGGGCATTGAAGTTTTATGGAAATCAACCCACTCTTGTATCTGGACCAGAATCATTAACATGTGAACAATCATTTTAAATCCCTCTTTTTCACTGGCTCAGTCTCCCCTCCAAAGTAATCTCAATGAACTCTGATTCCATAGGTTAGTTTCTCCTCTCTCAATCTCAAACCTATAGGTCTAAACAAAAATACTGATTGCCATGTAATATGTCATCAACATTTCCAGTCACAAACAAACATTTGGACAAAATATAAAAGGCTTTAATGGACCTCACCACTATAGTCACTTCATGCAGGGGAAATAAAGGAGCTTCTTACTAGAATTCTTTTCACCAACTGTCTCAAAAGCCAAGATCTCAGCTATTCTCCATTACTGTTTCACATTTGTCTTTATTTCTTTCACTTTCCAATTCATATTCATTTGCTTGTGTATTGCTGTTGCTTCCCTGATTTCTCTAAAACTTAGGCAAAAGTTTCTTCTTCAAACACTGGAATAACAAAATAAACTGAGCTATCCTTAAAGCCTACCAATATTTTTCCCTCTGTAATTTCTCTTCTCATAAATCATCCAAAGTCTCTATGATCCTGTACAGGTCATTCAAAGTCTCTCAGCCTCCAGGGGTGTCATAAAATGTCTGAGTGATTTTTGGTTTCAGCAACTCAGGGCTGAATGTCAAAGAGAGGGGTTGAACTCATTGTTTTCTAAAGTTCATTCAAGCTACAAATCTATGATCTTATAATATAATAAACAATTTAAAGACTTGATAGTATAGCAGTTTTAGTGAAACCTGGGGAAGTTTATATGAACTGAAGCAGGATAAAATGAGCAGTACAAGAACAATTTAAACAATAAAAACATGGTAAAAAAAACAATTTTAAAAGACTGTAATATAAGAAAAATGTAATACACTATATTTTTATTATTTTATAATTTATTTAATTTATTATTATTTATTTTATAAATCCTTTCTGATAGTAACATAAATAGTAGAGTCATATTCTAAAGTAAAAAGATTTATATGTGACAGGTCTACATGATTACTTTAAATTTCATTTTTTATTCATTTTTATTATTTTTTTATTTTGATTTTCAATTCTAATTCTCTCCCTCCCTTCACTTTATCCCCCAACCATTGAAAAGGCAAAGAAATATACCTATTATACACATGAAGTCATATGAAACATTTCTGCATATACTATGTTTTAAAGGAGAAAAGAAAAATAAAGGTAAAATATGCTTTAATTTTTACAATATGAATTTATCAGTTTTCTAAATGAAAGGAGATAGCATTTTTCATCATGGGTCCTTTGAAGTTGTGGTGGATCACTGTATTGATCAGTTACTAATTCTTTCACAGTTGATTACTTTTCAATTTTGTATTATCATGTTCATTGTTCTCCTGGTTCTGTTCATTTCACATAGCATAAGCTTAAGTAAGTCTTCCCAGGTTTTTCTGAAACTATCACTTTCATCATTTCTTATAGCACAATAGTATTCCATCATATCCATATTCCCAACTTGTTCAAACATTCTCTAATTAATGGGCACAGCCTCAGTTTCCAATACTTTTTCAACATTAAAAAAGAGTTGCTTTAAATATTTTCACACATATGGGTTTTTTTTCTTTTTATTTGATCTCCTGGGGAATATAGATCTAGTGGCAATATTGCTGAGGCAAAAGGTATGCACAGTTTTGTAGCCTTTTAGGCATAATTTCAAAACATTCTACAGAATGCTTAGAATGGTTCACCACTTTACCAACAATGCATCAGTGTCCTGATTTTCCCACATCCTTTTCAGTATTTATCATTTTCCCTTTCTGTCATGTTAATCAATATGATAGATGTAAGATGGTACTTCAGAGTTGTTTTAATTTACATTTTTATAATTATTAGTAATTTAGGATATTTTTCCATAAGGTTATTGATAGTTTTGATTTCTTCCTGTGAAACGAACTTGCTCATATTATTTATCAATTAAGGAATGACTTTAAAAAAAAAATAAATGAATTTGACTCAGTCCCCTACACATTTGAGAAATGAGATCTTTACTGCAGACCAAAAAAAAAAAAAAAACCTTCTGTAACTCTACCACTGCTTATTTCCTGCTTTTCTTCTAATTTTGGCTAAATTTATTTTGTTTGTGCAAATTTTTAAAAATTGTATGTAACCAAAATTATCCATTTTCTCTTCTGTGAATCTCTCTATTTCTTGTTTGGTCATGAATTCTTCCTCTATCCATGATGTAACAAATAATTTCTTTCATTCTCCCTTAATTTGCTGATGACGTCACTCTTTATAAAATCAGATACCTATTTTGAACTTATCTTGATACATGCCATGAGATGTTGACCTATGCCTCCTTTCTGCCAGACTACTTTTTCATTTTCCCAGCAGTTTTTGTCAGACAACAAGTTCTTGCCCTAGTAGCTTAGATCTTTGTATTGATCAAATATAAGGTTACTACATCTGTTTGCTTCTATATATTGTGTACCTAATCTATTTCATTGATCTATTTCTTATCTAGTACCAAATTATTCTAATGATTACCACTTTGTAATATAGTTTGACATGTGGTACTCCTCGACCCCCTTTTTTCACAATTTTTTTCATAGATCCTTTTGACATTCTTAAACTATTTGTTTCTCTTAGTGAATTTTCCTTTTTTAAAAAATCTATCTAAAGTAATTTTTGGTAATGTGATTGGTATGTCCCTGAATAAATAATTTATTTTAAGTAGTATTGTCATTTTTAAAAATGTTGATTTGGTCTACCCATGAGCAATTAATATTTCTCAGTTATTCATATTTGTCTTTGTTTTATAATAGTATTCATATAGATACTGGGTATCATAACAAAACATCCTATTTTTGAAGAAGAAAGAAAGAAAGAAAGAAAGAAAGAAAGAAAGAAAGAAAGAAAGAAAGAAAGAAAGAAAGAAAGAAAGAAGAAAGAAAGAAAGAAAGAAAGAAAGAAAGAAAGAAAGAAAGAAAGAAAGAAAGAAGGAAAGAAAGAAAGAAAGAAAGAAAGAAAGGAAGGAAGGAAGGAAGAAGGAAGGAAGGAAGGAAGAAGGAAGGAAGGAAGGAAGGAAGGAAGGGAAGGAAGGAAGGAAGGAAAGGAAGGAAAGAAGAAGAAAGAAAAAGAAAGAAAGAAAGAAAGAAAGAAAGAAAGAAAGAAAGAAGAAAGAAAGAAAGAAAGAAAGAAAGAAAGAAAGAAAGAAAGAAAGAAAGAAAGAAAAGAAAGAAAGAAAGAAAGAAAGAAAGAAAGAAAGAAAGAAAGAAAGAAAGAAAGAAAGAAAGAAAGGAAGGAAGGAAGGAAGGAAGGAAGGAAGGAAGGAAGGAAGGAAGGAAGAAAGAAAGAAAGAAAGAAAGAAAGAAAGAAAGAAAGAAAGAAAGAAGAAAGAAAGAAAGAAGAAGAAAGAAAGAAAGAAAGAAAGAAAGAAGAAGAAAGAAAGAAAGAAAGAAAGAAAGAAGAAAGAAAGAAAGAAAGAAAGAAAGAAAGAAAGAAAGAAAAGAGGAAGGAAGGAAGGAAGGAAGGAAGGAAGGAAGGAAGGAAGGAAGGAAGGAAGAAAGAAAGAAAGAAAGAAAGAAAGAAAGAAAGAAAGAAAGAAAGAAGAAGAAAGAAAGAAAGAAAGAAAGAAAGAAAGAAAGAAGAAAGAAAGAAAGAAAGAAAGAAAGAGGAAGGAAGGAAGGAAGGAAGAAAGAGGAAGGAGGAAGGAAGGAAGAAAGAAAGAAAGAAAGAAAGAAAGAAAGAAAGAAGAAAGAAAGAAAGAAAGAAGAAAGAAAGAAAGAAAGAAAGAAAGAAAGAAAGAAACTTTCACTCATTCATTTTGACTTTTAACAAGCTAATAATCTCCAACTCCAAAAAGGACAGCGGCTAATTTAATTTCATTGCATCGGAGGGTGAACCGCTAAATGCTGCTGTCCTGACCATAGAAAACAGTCAAGTGCAATGATAATGTGTCTGTAATTAGACCATCTTTCCTTGTTTCTCGGAGAGCTCACCCCTGGTCACTTCTCAGCCCCTCTGTCTGCCAATTCCATGGACTCAGCCTGAGTGTTAGTCATCACTTCAGAGACACTCTTCCAGGAAAACACTTTTGTTTCTGCTTTTCCTCTTCATCTACTTCCTTTTTGTTGTTGTTTCCACAAAGGAAGAAATAAAAGCCATTCTAAAAGTGAACTTGGTTGTGTTCTATCCCAGGATCAGTTTTTTAATCATGTTATAATTGATTGGTTTGATTTTTGAACTTCTGAACAAGCTATTATTGGTCTCCCACCCATAGAATGCTTAATAATAAAATAATTTAAAATAATATTTAATAATAATAAGCAACATTACATATTGCTTTAAAGTTTACGATATTCTTTACAATGTTATCATTTATGATCCTCACAATAATCCTGAGAGGTAGATAATATTATTTCTGTTTAACAGATTAGGAAACTAAAGTAGGTTGAAATTAGCCTTTAAGGTAGCTGCTTTAAAGGTTATAGATTTTGTTGTTTGTGACACGCTGACTCCTAAGAGTATTGTGATTGTGTCCCATTATTATTATTATGTTTTCAGCCAATTATGGCTAACATCTGAGCTGGATTTGATTGAGGCCTTCCTAACTTTGCTCTATCCATTTTGCCATTCAACAGTCTTAAGTGATTTTTGTTTGTGAAATTTTAGTTCCTCAGAGTGTGCATGTAATCACATTTTAATATTATCATCTTTTCAGTATTTTCATTTATATTTATTTATATACATATTGTATTTATATATAAATATATATTTATTTATACATATGTATTATATTATATGTATATATTTCATTTTTTTTTTTGGTTTCTTCTAGAGACCTTACAGAGATCTCAGGGGAGTATATATCTCCTCACCTGGACTCCTGCAGAAGAATTAAACACCTTCAGGGGTGCAAATGTTTACTTTTTGTCTTTGCATTTTTGGTGCTTTGCATAGTGCTTGACACAGTAAGTGCTTAATAGATGCTTATAGAATTTAATTCACATGTGGAGATATTCAAATAGAGAACCCATAGGTTCCCTGCATGGCAGGCATATATGTATAAATATATATGAAGTTAGTCAGTCAAAAAAACATTTATTAAGCATCTATTATATGACAGACATTATTCTAAGTACTAGGAATACAATGAAAGACAAAAGATGGAAAGATGTTCAAAAGGAACCCCCCCCCTCCAAAAAAAGAAAAACTAACAGGAGAGATAACATGCAAACAACCATAGATAAGCAATCTACATACAGGAGAAACTAAGGATCATTTATAGAGAGAAGAACTTAGCATTAAAGGGGACTTTCTTGCAAAAGGGGAAATTTTAGCTGGACCCTGAGGGAAGCTGGAGATGAAAATAAGGAGGAAAAGCATTCTAGATATGGGGAACAGTGAGTGAAAACACCAGAAGCAGGAGATGGAGAAAGAGTTAATAGGAGAGAAAGAAGGGTGGGGTAAAGCTAGAAAAGTTAGTTGACTTCCCAGTGGGTAAATCAACTAATAAGAACAAGTTACCAGGAAGTACTGATTTCTCTGAGAAGAGGATGAATCATGGGACCATAGAGCTAAAGTTGGAGTCCCAAGCACTACATTTTACAGATGAGTAAATGGAGACAGAGTGGAGTGACTTGCCCAGGGTCATATAGCTGGTAAATGTCTGAGGGTAGATTTGAACTCGTGAAGATGAGGCTGCTTGACTCCATACTTGGTGCTCTATCCACTACTCCACTTGGCAGTACCTTGTCCAATGTTACACAGGAATAATTTCATTATTCAAATGCAGTTCCTTTGAGTTCAATACCATTCTTTCCACTGGAATACCTTATCAATTGGTTCTTTCCTGTCAGAATGGCTTAAAACAAGATATTAAGTAGTCCACTCAGAAATATGTTAAAGATACCGTTGGTTTAATAATAAAGCCATCCTCAGTTTAACAACATCCTGAGGTTTAATCTTTCTAGATCTTTACAATTTTGTTTTGTTTTTTCCAGTTACACACTCTGGCATATGAGGGCTGTTGATCAGCGAACAGCTCCCCATCTTGTTGGATGCTGATTCCTTACTCTCAAAAATGTACCCCCAGGGTGGAGAGGTATAAACTTATGAAAATGACAAAGGGACAAGGAGGCTGGAGAAAACCTAAGAATAATTCCTTGACTGTGGTCTTTGTGAGAAGGAATTTGGTAGTTATTGAAATGGACCCCCGGAAGGATTGTTCTGTAACAATCCTGCCTTAGAGAAGCCAGCTGTGATAGAAAGGAAGCAGATCAGTAAATGGTCAAGAGACAGGAAAATGGGGACAGGAAGAAAGAGGCAGGAAGGGCAGGTAAGGCGAGATGAGTCGCTCTGAAGTCCAGGCAGAGTTTGCATAAACAGAAATCACCCTTTTGGCCCTCCACCAGGATGCATTCTAACCACCTGAATCTCTACAGCAGACTACAAGCCAGAGGAGCATTGGGGGTCAGCTACAGGTGAAGGGGCATCTGCCCCATCCCTCACTGTCCCCACAACTTCCTAGTGAGCCACAAGAGGCTGCTTTGGAGGTTTGAAGGGAGCCCCAAGGCAGGGCTTGAGCAGGAAACAGCCTGGAGAGAGAGGTCAGAAATCATGCTGTCCCCCTTCGGGGGCCAGAGGATATCCAAACACTGACAATGATTCCGTCCCCCACTCATCCTTCTTTCACTCCCCATCTCCTTTAGTCTTTGCCTGGGTCCCAATAGGCCATCCATCAGTGGCTTTCATTAATTGCCATGCCATGCCAGTAAGCCTGATGCTGACTGATAATGGTTTTCCCTAATTCAACAAAACATTTATTAAGCCACAGTCCCAGTGGGATAGGGCGACCACGAAACGTGATACTGCTCCCATTCCTTCAAGGGTGCATAGGGAGTGATGTGGAACACTGGATCCCGGCTCTGAGAACTTGTATTAGAATCCTGATTCTGTCCTTTACTACCTATGTGACCTTAAACAAGTCAACTAACTTTTCTAGCTTTAGGTTTCCCAATGAATGAATGAAAAATTACTTGCAGGATATTACTGACTTACTAAGGATACAGATGAAAAATCAAGGTAACCCTTGCTGGCCAGAAATTCAAGTTCTAATGGAGGAGACACAAATTACAGGAGGTTTCACCTACAAGGGGGATGGAAATTTCCCATGATCCTTAGGGCACAATAGCAAAACAGATGATAATGCATCTTTTTAAATGTTATTTCTTGTGGATAGAAGAATTGCACATGTTTAACATTTATCAAATTACCTGCCATCTAGGGGAGGGGATGGGGGGAAGGAAGGGAAAAAATTGGAACACAAGGTTTTGCAAGGGTCAGTGTTGAAAATTATCCATGTGTATGTTTGGAAAATTAAAAGCTTTAATAAAAAATAAAGTATTAGAAAAATGTTATTTTTACTGATAAAACCCTATCAGTTTCTTAATTTGGAAAATCTGGCAGTAGCAGACTTCAGTGTTGAGAACTTTATTCAGAAGAGGAGTTTTCAGTACTTCTAGTTGCTGATGATGAAGGGGTTTAATGATGACATGTAGAAGCAGTTACTAAGATGAATCTCCACAGGGGCTGCTCATCCCAGGATGATAGCCAAAGAGCTTGGGCTAAAAACTGATCTTGGTCTGGGGTGGAAGGGCCCAAAGGGAGTGGCCATTCTGAGGGCTTGAGGTTTACCTGCCCATCATTAGCAGGTGGTCAGTGGCTGCTGGCATTGTGATGAGGAAGGTGAAACTCATCTTTATAGGGTTAATCCCCTCAGGACAACTGTGGCAACCAGACTAGAAGAAGACTTGTGGTCTGGAGAGGGTCATTGCTATTTCCAGAGTTCTAGGGATTCAAGGTCTGGAACTGTCCAGCTGCTTCTGAGAAACTAGCTTAAGTTCTAGAATCCTTCCCTTCCCATTGTAAATCTCTATATTCTAGGACCGTTTTTAGCTAAAGATACCATGTAAAGAAATCTGATAAATGAATTTAAGACAGAAGGCTGCTTCCTTTTTTTATCCCAAATTCTTTGACCTATATAGTAAAATAGTGTGATTCCAATACACTGATTCAAACTGATTAAAAAACATGCCATATCCCAAAGAAAAAAAGAACAAACCTAAGTCAGAAGATAGCATTATTCCAAAGACATTGCTTTAAAGATCAAGAAAGATCACAATCTGGATATCTTTGAGCTCTCTCTTTTGGCATCTACTTCCCAGATTGTTATGTATGCAGATGAAATTTAGCACAGTGACTGGGAAATAATAGATACTTAATAATAACAGATAAATAGACAGATAGGATGGATAGACAGATAAATTGAAAGATGGATGGATGGATAGATGGGTAGGTAGATAGATAGACAGACAGACAGATAGATAAATAATGCTTCTCCCCTTGTTTTCCCTTCATACTTGACTCTAAATTGTATGATTAGTTAAGGCTAGAGATTTATATATAAGCTTCAGAACTTAGAATCATAGACTTATAGAACTTTTATATTGAACTTTAAGATCTGAAAAAGCCCATAGAAATGGTCCAGTCTAATTTCCTCATTTTGTAGTAGGAAAAACTGAAGCCCAGACAGATGAACTGGATGTGACCAAGATGACAAGTCAGTGGCAAAGCCCGATCTAGAACTCAGAGCTTCTGCCTTCCAGTCCAGGTTCAATTCTATACCGCTCTGCTCCCCCTGGGTTTTTTGAACAGCCTCAGTAGTGATAAGGCTTCATCTCTGAAGGATAGTGTCCATCTGTAGAAATAATTCAAAGGCACTAAAGATGAAGTCTCCTAAACAAAATTGATGATCTCACTGGGCAAGATAGTTTTGGTGAAAAATGACCAAGTACCACTTCACACCTCTCAGATTAACTAAGATGATAGAAAAAGATAAATGTTGGAACCTGGGACACTAATGCATTGTCAGTGGAGTTGTGAAATGATCCAACCATTCTGGGGGGGGGGGGCAATTTGGAACTATTCCCAGAAGGCTATAAAATTATATATACCCTTTGATTTAGCAGTGTCTTTACTGGGTCTGTATCCCAGTGAGATCATAAAAGAAGGAAAAGGACTCACATGCTCAAAAAATTTATAGCAGCCCTTTTTTGTGGCAAGGACCTGGAAATTGAATAGATGCCCATCAGTTGTGGAATAGCTGGGTAAGTTATAGTATGTGAATGCTATGGAATATTATTGTTCTATAAGAGACGATCAGCAGGATGATTTCAGAGAGGGCTGGAGGGACTTACATGAACTAATGCTAAATGAAGTGAATAGAACCAAGAGATCATTATACAGAGTAACAACAAGATTAGGTGGCAATCAACTTGGCTCTTTTCAATAATGAGGTGATTTAAGGCAATTCCAATAAACGTAATGGAAAGTATTATCTGCATCCAGAAAGAGAACAATGGAGACTGAATGTGGATCATAGTATAGTATTTTCACATTTTTGTTGTTGCTGTTTGCTTGTTTTCTCCTTTCTTGCATTTTTTTCCTTTTTGATCTGATTTTTCACTGAACAGCATGATGAATATAGAAATATGTTTAGAAATATTGCACATATTTAATCTATATTAGATTACTTGCTGTTTGGAAGATGGGGGAGGGGAAAGAAGAAGAAAAAATCGGAACAAAATTTTGCAAAAAAATGTTGAGAACATTGGAAAAATTAATTGTATTTTTAAAAAGAAAGAAAAATGGCCCTGAAGATAGTGCCAAAAGAGAGATCTCAAAGATGTTCAGATCATTGGCCATGTCTTTGGTATTCTTGTACCCTCATTTCTGACTAAGGGCCATCTCTAGTCATCTTGATCTATATTTTACCACTGGACCCAGATGGCTCTGGAGGGGAAAGTGGGGCAGGTGACCTTGCCCAGCCCTCCCTCACTTAAATCCGACTCACTTGCAAGTTATGGCATCCCCTCTCTGATGTCATGATTCTTTTTGAGAACAAAGGACAAAACAACAACAGGATTACATTGAGATTGTTCTTTTAGATGTGGTATGGGTCGGGTTTTTTTGTTTGTTTGTTTTTAATCAATTTGAATACTGAATAAAAATCAAAGATGATCTGGGTCCAAATACTAACTCTAACACTTACTACCTATATGACTTTGGGAAAGTCACACTCTCTGAGTCTCAATTTGTTTATCTTAAAATGTGAACCTTTGAGGTCTTCCAGATGAACCTATGAACACATGTGCATGGAAATTGTCTCCCTCAAAGAAAAATTAGAGATTTTGTTTAGCCATCTTATAATACCTTAAGATGCTCATAGAAAAACTTTATTTTTCATTTATTAATATATATATATATATCTTTAAAATACTATATATAGCCTCCCTACTATATAGGATATATGTGTGTGTGTATGTGTGTGTGTGTGTGTGTGTATAACAGAGATTCTACATATGTGTGTATACATAATATGTATATAGATATATGTATGTGTATTTCTTTTAGAATTTATGGAAAAATTGCTATTCCAGTTTACAATGCCTTTAGAATGGTAGAAACCATACCTTGAATATGAGGGAGAGCCCCTCTTAGAAGAAAGCTAGAGAAAACACAGAGCCAGCTCATATTTCATTTCCTGGGTGTTTTGTTATCTATGTCACCTACACTCCCTCCATGAGAGTCAAACTTAGCCTTCTGATCTGTGGATGAGTGGGGTCAGGAAGTGGCCCAAAGTCACTGTTTTTGTTCTCAGTGTGGAAATTTTCTAATTACAGGTCTTCACTGAGAGTTTTCCACTCTCCCTGTGACATTTCACCCTGTTTATGGAAACAAAAGTGGTTGTTTTTTAAGTCTTAAAACGACTTTAAAAATGCGGCCTCACTCATTTGCTTATCTTGCTGCCTACTGAATAGCCTCCCTTTATCTGTTTTAGTCTGTGGCTGAAATTGCCAGCTCCTCAGGGTCAGAGTTTTACAGTCTGATTAGGTCTAAAACTTCCTGTGCGAGCCAGCACTCGTAACAGAAACATTAAAGGAAAAAATAGATTCAAGGACAGTCTTTTAAGACTTCCAAGCCTTACCAGGTTTACACGAAGTACAGAATCTGAGCAATAGGAAGCAAAAAATGTAAGTCCTGGAAAATTGAGGGATAGTTGAGAGCATGAGGATGGGCAATCTTAGTGCTTAAATGGTAAATTCAACCCAAAATTAAAATTGTGGAATCACTAATTGAGGATAAATACCTGAATGTTTTTATTCTAATTCTGTGTTTTATTCCTGATCTGAAGAAAGAAAGGAAAGAGAGAGAAAGAGACAGAGAGAGAGAAAAGAAAGAAAGGAAGAAAGAAAAAGAAAGGAAGGAAGGGAGAGAGAGAGGGAGGGAGGGAAAGAGGGAAGGAGGGAGGGAAGGAAGGAAAGAGGGAAAAAGGAAAAAAAGAAAGGGAAAGGAAAGGAAAAAAAGTGAATTTTGAAAGAGAAATTATTTTTTCAAGATTCTAAGAAAACTTATAGCAACTTTTAAATGAGAATTAGAGCATAACAATAATCTAATTGAGTTATTTGAAATAAGGTATTATACTTTTGAAAATTCAGAAATACAAACCCCAAATATATATATGGATATGTGTCTATATTTACAAGTACACATGTATCTAAATCTATGTAAACATATACATTATATATAAACATATATGTATGTGGTTTGTATGTATATACATAAATAGGGTAGGTGTATATATTTATATATACATATATATGTATATATGAGTATAATACAGACATACCCACATATCCAGCAAGTAGCTGAATAAGATTTTGAAGTTTTCTGGAATGATTCAGTTCTGTCTCCTCCAGCAGCACATCTACCAAAATCTATTTTGCAGAGTAGTCCAACAATGGATTCTATGAAAAGACCTTGACCCTAGCCAACATTAATGCTAGTAATTATCAAGTTCAATTTCTAATTGTTCTTTAGGGTCTATACAACAGAGCCCTGAGGGAAAAAGAAATTTGCTGCCAAGTAGTGCTAATGATGGTGTCTGGCATTCCTGAAAATACTACGGATGTAGGAAATGCAGGTCCTGTAAGGAAAAGAACTCTGGGGGTCAAGAAAAATCCACTTGGTCTTGCTAAGATCCAAAAAAGGCTATGGGACATCTACTGGTGTTAACTCTTAGCTAGAAGCCATATGGGCACGTTAAATCAGATCTGGTTCTCCTCTTCCCACATTTATGGTAAATTGCAATAATTTACCTTAGAGATACAGATAGAGGGAAGATCACCTATTTTGTTGTTGTTTCCTTGCTTTTTTCCCCTCGTTATCATGTTTTTTCCTCTTTGGATCTGATTTTTTTGTGTGTGTGCATCATGATGAATCTAGAAATATGTTTAGAAGAATTGCACATGTTTAATCTATATTAGATTGCTTGCTGTTGAGAGGAAAAGGGGGGCAAAGGAGGAAGAAAAATTTGGAACACAAGGTTTTGCAAGGGTGAATGTTGAAAATTATCTTTATATACATTTGGAAAAATAAAAAGCTATTATTAATCCACCTAAAGAGAAAGAATTAAACCCTATCCTACTAGAGAGAAAGAATTATACTTTTCCCTTTTCTTATGTTTTTTGCTTTTCATTAATATTTTTGGAACATAGATACTATGGAAATGTGTTTTGCATTATATTACATGTATGATTGATAGCATATTGCTTGTCTTCTTAATAGATAGGGGAGGTATAGAAGAGGAGAGAATTAGGAACTCAAATTAAAAAAAATTAATTAAAGCCATATCTACTCCTGCTCATTTGTCTTTTGAAAAATGGCCCTTAATATCATCAAATGCTGATTATCTCCATATTTTGTACTCAAACTTTAGAAAATTAGTTAATTCAAAGATTTCCCCAGTCTCTATCATATTATTTTATATTATATGATATGTTTTTGTGTTACATATTATTCATATTTTTATATTTTATATATTTTCAGCTCTATCAGGGCTCTGTTATCCCGGTATCAGGAATTATAGGAGAACACCAATGATTCCCAGCACAAGTAAATATTCAAACCCAGACCTCCTCTGATTCCAAACCCAGCACTTTGCCTCCTGTTTCATTACTTTGAGTATCCCTCAAATTTAGGATCTTTCCACTTCATTCCCCTGATTCTCCTCACCTCATTTTTTCCCTAGATTTATAGTTCTATAATTAACTCAATGCCAGGACCTTCTTCTTTCTCTCTCTTTGTTCACTCTTTTCATTCTTATAATCAACCTATCGCTGTTGGAGAAGAGAAGCTATTTTATCCATCACAGAGATTTGGATTCATTTCTTGGTTTTCTTGTAATGGCAAAGAGTGGTCATAGCCAAAGAATCCATCATGGAAGACAACAGACTAGAAATGAGAAGTCTTGGATGGGTTTTACTGGTAAAGAGAGAATCAGGAGATCACTTCTTATCGGCATTAAAGCAGGAGGTAATTAGGAGCCCGCTCCATCCTCCCCAACTTAGGTAATTAGCGGATGCTTATTATAAAACTATTAACAAAGTTACTACTCAAATTAGCAGCATCTTTGACAGAACCACTTGCAGAAAACAGACGAGCCGGTTCTCTTGGTGGTCATGGTCAGATGAAACTGACTTAGTCGGGAGACTATTCTGAAATATTGACCACTAGATGGCTCTGAAGATCAAATGTCAGGTAGGCTGGGAAACACAATCAAACCTCGTCCATCCCTCTGGGGAAATTTTCCCCGCCAAGACGCTTGGGATAAGAATGCAACCTTCCATCTACTTGGCTGCCGAAGGCATGCTCAGTGTCACCAGTGAATATTTTTGGAAATCCTTTTCGGAAAAGAGGAAATATAAGAAAACTGACTGAACAGAACGCAAGTTCTGAATGGGGCACAAACTTAGTGTTAGAGCCGTTGGTTTTTAAAGGAATACAGCTGGGAAAAGACATTGTGCTGCTTTAGATCTGAGAAATACCTGGTTGGGATTCAAGACTTCTCTGGGAGAAGGGTCACAGTGCTTATGAGGAAACAAGGCTTAGAACTATGGAACGTGCACAGGTGTATTCATTGCCTTTCTCTCCTTCCCTCTTTTCTTCTTCTTCTTCTTCTTCTTCTTCTTCTTCTTCTTCTTCTTCTTCTTCTTCTTCTTCTTCTTCTTCTTCTTCTTCTTCTTCTTCTTCTTCTTCTTCTTCTTCTTCTTCTTCTTCTTCTTCTTCTTCTTCTTCTTCTTCTTCTTCTTCTTCTTCTTCTTCTTCTTCTTCTTCTTCTTTCTCCTTCTCCTTCTTCTTTCTTCTTCTTCTTCTTCTTCTTCTTCTTCTTCTTCTTCTTCTTCTTCTTCTTCTTCTTCTTCTTCTTCTTCTTCTTCTTCTTCTTCTTCTTCTTCTTCTTCTTCTTCTTCTTCTTCTTTCTCCTTCTCCTTCTCCTTCTCCTTCTCCTTCTCCTCCTCTTCCTCCTCCTTCTTCTTCTTCTAATTCTTCTTCTCCTAATTCTTCTAATTCTTTTCTTTCTCTGTCTCTCTCTTCTCTCTTCTTCATTCTTCTCTTTATAAAATATATTGAAAGAGAGTGTTCATCAAATTCAGGATTGTCCTCCTTTTGTCTTCCCCTCACCCCAGTGCTTAAATGTCAGATGTCTGGCAGCTCCTTTGAATTAATCCCAAATATGAACATGAATAACAATGGGAACATGAATAACAATGGGAGTGGAGACAATTTTAAAGTGACTTTTAAAAAAAAAAAAAAGTTTTCACAGGAAGAGCTCGGATATGGAGAAGTCTATGTTTAGACTGTTGTCTTTGTGTTTGATTTGGTAAAATGTTTCAAGATCCCTTGGGTTCCTGTTAGTCATTCTAAGTATAAGCAATTTCCCCTTCACAATGACTTCCATGTCAGGATGGCAAAGTTACAAATTGACTAGAGTATTTCAATAATCAAGATTGAACAATGCTCATGCAAAATTATACTTTAGTAGCTAGTAACTTCTAGTTTGAGAGTCCAAAGACCTAAGGTGAAGTCTCTGCTATCTGTGTGACCTCAGTTTCCTCACCTATAAAATGGTTGATTTGGAGGAACCAAGGGGTACAGTGAATATAGCATTGGGATAGAATTAGGAAGATTCATTTTTATGAGTTCAACCTGGTCTCAAACACTTACTAGCTTGGGACCCTCGGTAAGCCACTTCAGCCCATTTGCTTTAGTTTCTAATTTGTAAAATGAGCTACAGAAAGAAATGGTAAACCATTCCAGTGTCTTTGCCAAGAAAATATCAACATTGGGTCACGGAGAGTTGAACATAATTAAAAATGACTAAACAACAATAAATAGGTAATTAGACTACATGCCCTCCAAAGTCCCTTCCAAATCTTGATCCATAGTTCTATGACTTTAAGTAAAGCCAAAATCTTTTTATTCTGTTGGAGATCATTTTTTTAAATCCCCTGACAATTAGACTCAAGAGAAGAAATATGACCAGCTGCTTTCCCCTTTGTCAGGGAATTCTGTTAAACTTGAGACAGACAAGATACAGAAAGGGATTGGGGGACTGAGATGGGGCAATTGCCCCAGAAGAGGCTTAAACATTTAGGCATTTAAACATTTAGGTTGAGGACAATTCACTTGTTCAACACATGTTTATTAGAAGTATACTATGTACCTAAACAGGAACCATGCCATTGGGGATACAGATTTGAAAATTAAACTTGTTCCCTGCCCAGTGATTGCATACCATTCAGGGAGAAAGAAGATCATGTATGCATAAGTAAAAATTAAAATATTTAACAGCAATATGGGAGAAGGGGAAGGATGTCAGAATTGGAAGATCCTGACAATTGGGAGGATCAGGAAAAGTCTCATGTAGGAAATAGCACTTGAGCTGGACCTTCGAGGAAGTTTAGGAATTTCATAACAATGAGCATTTAGGGAACAACTACTATGTGTCTAGATTATAGGTAGTGGAAAACCTGGAGCCAAAGAAATCTGAAGTAGCGTGATATAATTTTTTGTTCAATCATTTCAGTTGTGACCCCATTTGGTGTTCTCTTGGCAAGATTGGAGTGATTTGCTCCCTCCAACTCATTTTACAGATGAATAAACTGAGGCAGAGTTAAATGACTTGCTCAGGGTCAGACAGCTAATAGTTTCTGAGGCTGAATTTGACCTCAGATCTTCCTGGGTCAACCACTCTGTCTATGTACTACCCTGCTGCTGCCTTTAATAGCTGCTTGATTCTGGATAAATCATTTAATTAATAAAATAAGGAGAGTTAATGATTTGAGACCCAGACTTGATGCCTTCTTCAGGTCCCTTCCAATTAAAAATCTAGGATACTATTTAAATTTTTTCTTTACATGGAGCTAGCATATATCTTGACACAGCAACTCAAATTGTATTTGTATCAGAGTAATCTTCAAACTAGTATCTAGAAAATAAGGCAAAATACAACCTGTGTTCTAAAAAACAATTTGCCTAACTGAAATTGGTCATATGTAGAAATCACATTTACTGAGCTGAAACTTCTTTCATGTCAATCCAAAAGCTCTGAACAACAATAAGGTGAGCTAGAAGAAGGTGCCATGTAACAACATTAAATGGAGAGTTGGCCGATTACTAACCATTTCAGAATTGTGTTTTTATATTTAGTTATGATATCAAATTATAAAAAACTCTTTCCTTCAAAAATAAAAGTTCAGGAGAGGATAAAAAATGGGGAAGGGGGACTTTGTTGACCAGTTCTTCAGCTGTAACACTGAAAGCTATAGCAGGACAGGAAATAGATAAGAGCAGAGAAAGACAATGTGGAGCCATTTGAAAGGAATTAGAATTTTGTTTCACTAGGGCTATGAGGCCAGTAAGCCTACACTGTGTTCATGACATATTTATCTCTGTCAGAAAAGTAGAAAACAAATTGTCTTAGTGAATAAAGTAAGAGAAGGAAAGAAACAGAGGACCCATATTTTAGATAACTATATAAAAAAGTTTCTCCCTTCTTGGTCTCTGTGTTTCTTTCTTTCTTTCTTTCTTTCTTTCTTTCTTTCTTTCTTTCTTTCTTTCTTTCTTTCTTTCTTTCTTTCTTTCTTTCTTTCTTTCTTTCTTTCTTTCTTTCTTTCTTTCTTTCTTTCTTTCTTTCTTTCTTTCTTTCTTTCTTTCTTTCTTTCTTTCTTTCTTTCTTTCTTTCTTTCTTTCTTTTTCTTCAATTTTGTGGTCTTATCTTCCATAAATAAGCTCAATTCACAAAATCACAGTAATCTAAGGTAAAAATATCAAACCCCAAATCTTCTCCATTCTCCACAATGGGAAATCTGGCAAGAGATGCACTAAGGATTTAGGAAATTGTTGATTGCAAAAAACCCAGATTAAAAAAAAAATCCTCTGAGTTTACCACGATTCATACTGATTTACAAGTTATTAAACAATCCTTTTCATTTATATGTATTCATAAAGATCAAATTATATGATATGTAAAGTGCACCACATATATGCTAGAGGTCATTATAATCATCATAAACAAAAATTACTTTTACAAATAATGACAATATAGATTGCTAGAAATTCAATGTAAAAATTAATTAAAACAACTTCAGGGTAAATTTAGCAGGATATAAAATTTTATGGTTTAGTCATTTCATTCATGTCTGACTCTTCACGACCCCATTTGGGGTTTTCTTGGCAGAGAAAGTACAGTGGTTTCGTTCTTCAAACTCATTTTATAGATGAATAAATTGAGGCAAGCAGGGTTAAGTGACTTGCCAAGGGTCACACAGCTATTAAGTGTCTAACACCAGATTTGAACTCAGAAAAATTAGTCTTCCTGATTCCAGTCCAGTGCTCTATCCACTGTGCCACCTAGGTGTCTATAGGATGTAAAATAAACCCACACAAATTATCAGTCTTTCTATAATATGACCAAAAAATACAACAGAAAGAGATAGAAAAATAAACTACATTCAAAATAATTACAAAGTGTATAAAACTTACATGAATCCACTTACCATAAGAATTATATGAATACAATTAGAAAACACTTTTTACAAAAACAGAACTAGAGAGATATTCATTGCTTAAAGGTGAGTTATGTCAATATTACAAAAATTCACTTATTCAGTGACATATCAAATTATCAGAGAGTTTTTTTAATAGGGCAGAAAAGCAATAACAAAATTCTTTTAGACCCAAAGTTCTTAATTTTCTTGCATCAGGGACCCCTTTGACAATCTAGTGAAGCCTATAGACTTCTACTAATGCTTTTAAGTGCAAAAAAGTATTTTTGTATGTGTGTGTGTTTACAAAGGAAACTACTTAGTTACAATGAAGCACAATTATCAAAAAATATATTTAAATAAGTTCATGGACGCCAGCTAAAATATTCCTGTTTTAGAGGAACAAAAGGTAATAATCAAATATATCAATAATAATAATAATAATAATCAAAGGCAATCAGAAAAAATGAGGTAATGAAAGGAGCCTTGCAATACCATATTGTACAGTACACCATAAAATAGTAATCAACAAAACTATTTGGTATTGATTAAAAACATAGTTGATCATTGAAATCAATTAGAGAAACAAAAAGAAAAAGCAAATAAAAATATTATCAAAGCATTCCGATTATTTCAATAAAGTTTTGCTGGAAAATCTGAAAGAAATTTTTGACAGAAGTTAGGATTAAACCAACAATTCACATCTTTTTCCAAGATAAGATCCAAATGGTATAATGATTTTGAAATAAAACGGTCATGTTATAAACAAATTCAAGAAAAAGAAAAGGAAATGCCTTTTATACCTATAGTTAGGGAAAGAGTTCATGATCAGAAAGATCACACAAAGTCAAATGGATAATTTTTATTACATAAAATTGAAAATGTTTTGGACAAACAAATCAATTTAGTTCAATTAGAATACAAAGTGGTAACTGAGAAAAATATTTGTACTAGTTTTTCTGATAAACGTATATTGAAGATACATAAAGAAGAACTATTCTTGAATAGATAACTGGTGAAAGAATATAAACAAATAATTCTCTTTTAAAAAAAAAACTATATGAAAAATTCTTTGAATCACTAAGAAAAACACAAATTAAAATAATTCTTAGGCTCCACTTCACAGAAATGGCAAAAACAGAAGGTGATAGTTGTTGGAGAATGGACACAATACATTGGTGAAGATGTGACATAGCAATGTTATGGAATATTATTGTTCTATAAGAAATGATCAACAGGATGATTTCAGAAAGGCCTGAAGAGACTGACATAAACTGATGCTGAGTGAAGTGAGCAGGATCAGGAGATAGTTGTACAAGGTAACAAGAAGACTATACGATGATCAATTCTGATGGACGTGGCTCTCATCAACAATGAGATGATTCAGCCCAGTTCCAATAATCTTGTGATTGTGAGAGCCATCTACACCCAGAGAGAGGACTGTGGGAACTGAGAATGGATCACAACATAGCATTTTCACTCTTTTTGTTGTTGTTTTCTTGCATTTTACTTTCTTTCTCATTTTTTTTCCTGTTTGATCTGATTTTTTCTTGTGCAGCAAGATAATTGTATAAATATGTATGAATATATTGGGTTTTGCATATATTTCTATCATATTTAACATATATTGGATTACTTACCATCTGGGGAGGGATGGGGGAAGGGGAAGGAGAAGGAAAATTGGAACACAAGGTATTGCAAGGGTTAATGTTGAAAAATTATCCATGCATATGTTTTGAATAAAAAGCTTTAATTAAAAAAAAAAAAAGATATGATAGCCCAGTCATTGTGGAGAATAACTTATACCATAGCATGAGTTGCTAGTCTAATCCTAATTTCTGTCAGAAATTTCTTTCCAATTTTACAGCAAAGCCTCACCCAAGTAGTCTTGAGATTTATCAAATTCTATGATAATATATTCATTTGCTTGCTCCTTTTATATATCTAACTGATTTTATTGATCAATTTTCTATGTTTTAATCAGTATCAAATAGTTTTGTTGAATACTGATTTATTGTGCAGGTTGAAATATGATATTACAGGATCACTTTTTTGCATAATTACCTTAACTTGGGTTCCTTGAAATTATTTTTAAATATTATAATAATTGTATTTCAATGTAGTTAATCAAAAAACAACAAATTCACATACCCTTTGACCCAGGAATATTGCTACATTGCTTATACCCAAAAGAGATCAAAAAAGCAAGGAAAGGATTTAAATGTACAAGAATATTTATGACAGCACTTTTCATTGTAGCAAAGAAATAAAAATTAAAGGAGTGCCAATTATTTGAGGAATGGCTTAGAATCTTGAAAGTAACAGAATAATATTGCTTTAGAAGAAATAATGAAAGCTAGAGATTCAAGAAAATTGAAAAGATTTGTATGAAATGATGCAGAATAAAGTGAGCAGAACCAGGAATATAGTTTGTACAATGGCTATAACAGTATAAAAAAATAAGTTGAAAGATTTAAGAATTTTAATCAAACATAAAAAAGAAGAAAGGACCCACATGTGCCAAAAAATGTATAAGACATTTTTGTAGTGGTAAGGAACTGGAAATTGAGTGGATGTCCATCAGTTGAGGAATGGCTGAATAAGTTATGATATATGAATGTTATGGAATATTATTGTTCTGTAAGAAATGACTAGCAGGATGATTTCAGAGAGGCCTGGAGAGACTTTCATGAACTGATCCTAAGTGAAGGGAGTAGAACCAAGAGAACATGGTACACAGTAACAGCAAAATTAATGATGATCAATTATGAAGGTCTTGGCTCTTTCAACAGTGAGGCAATTCAGGCCAGTTCCAAAAGTCTTGTGATGAAGAAAGCCATCCACACCTTGAGAGAGGATTCTGGAATTGGGTATGGATCACCTTTTTTGTTATTGTTTGCTTTTTTTCTTTCTCATTTTTTTCTTTTTTCTTGTGCAGCCTAATTGTGGAAATACATATAGAAGAATTGCACATGTTTACCATATATTAATTACTTGCCATCTAGGGAAAAGGGATGGGGGAAGATACAGAAAAAATCAGTAACACAAGATTTTTACAAGGGTGAATGTTGAAAATTATCTATGCATATGTTTTGAAAATTAAAAGCTTAAAAAAACAAAAAGGGAAAAAGATCCATATGTGCAAAAATGTTTATAGCAGTTCTTTTTGTGGTGAAAAAGAACTGAAAACTGAGTGGATGCCCATTAGCTGGAGAAGGCCTAAATAAGTTTTGGTATATGTTATGGAATATTATTGTTCTAGTAGAAATGATTGTTGTTGTTGTTTGCTTGCTTTTTTCTCTTATTTTTTTTCCTTTTTGATCTGATTTTTCTTGTATAGCATGATAGTTGTGTAAATATGTATAGAAGAATTGTATATGTTTAACCTATATTAGATTACTTGCCATCTAGGAGAAGGGTTAGGGGAAAGAAAGGAAGAAAAAATTTGAAACAGAAGGTTTTGTAAGTATGAATGCTGAAAACTATCTTTGTATATATTTTAAAAATAAAAACTATTATTTAAAAAAAAATTTAATCAAAGAAATGATCAACCATGACTCCAGAAAACCAATTGAGGAAGCATGTTTTCCACATCTTGACACAGAGATGATGGATTAAAGATGGAGAATGACACATATTTTCAACCATGATTGGTACATGAATTTATTTTGCTTTATTGCTTATTTGTCAAAGTAGAGGATCTTTTTAAAAAATGGAGAAAAAAAGAAAGTTAGTACTAGTAATATTTCCCCCCTCTTCCCAAAAGAAGAAATTTCCTAAAAGAATCAATAAAATATCCATTAAAAATGCAAAAAAGGAAACTAAAAGAAGCTAAGAAGGAAATAGAGACAAGCACAATATTTTGGGGGGATTAATGCACCTAATTTGTTATGTACCTTAAAAAACAACATGGAATAAATATTTGTCATTTCTAACTTTTTTCTATTCTTTGAATTCAATAATATTTTATTCTTTGTTGATATTTTTCAAGTCCATAATAACAAAATTAAAATTGAGAAAAAAAATGCATACATGAAAATAAATTAATAAAATAAAGTCATTGTTTATGTTATAGACAATGTTGATTATTTTTTAATATGTGGTTAATTTTAGGTCAGTAGGCTAGTCTTATCCACATGGCTGCTCTAGTTTTCCTTTTCAAAAAAGGGCAAAATCCTTCTAAGCATTATTTTCCAAATTCTTCTAAAAGAAAATAGAAATTGAGGTTACTTTGATATTTTGCTACTTTGAAGGATCAGTGATTTCTGCGATGTGAGAAATTCCCCTGCTAATTCAGATTCACTAACTCTCTACACCTGGTCTGATGTAATTCTTGGCCTTGTTCTCCCAAGAATTCTTCAAAGGACACAGAGCACAGAATTAGAGATGGAATGCACATAGAATGCAACAAATCATTTCAACCTTCTGCTTTTGCAGATGAAGAAACAAATTAAAGGAAGTTAAATAACCTGCTCAAGGTCACAAAAGCTAAGGCAAAGATTCTTTAAGAAATCCTGGAAGTGACAAGATTCACAATCCAAAGCCTCTCCAGCAGTCTCCAATAAATTCCCCAACAGAGCCTTTCCAAAATAGAGCCTCTCCAACAAACTCCCCAAGAGAACCTCTCCAACAGATTCCAACAGAACCACTCCAAAAGTGTCCAACAAACTCCCCAATAAATCCTCTCCAATAAACTCCCCAACAGAGCATCTCCAACAGACTCCATCTAGCATGCTGGAATATGCTCTGCAAATGGTCCAAACAAAAAGGATTTCCAAGTGTTTCTGTTTTCAGACTAGAGTCATAGAATCTTAAAATTAGATAGGACCTCAGAGATGATATAATTCAACCTACATTTGAATTGTTCAGCTTCCCTCACAGTCCCCAACAAATGAGTATCTAAAGCCCAAGACTTTGTATATAGTAGGTACATAAAACAGTTAATATTTACATAGCACTTACTATGTGCTAAGCAATGTGCTAAGTGCTTTACAGTTATTATCTCATTTAATTCTCATAGTGACCCCAAGAGGTAGGTGCTATTATTATTATTATTATTATTATTATTATTATTATTATTATTATTATTATTATAACCCTGACTGCAGGTCCAACATTCTATCCAGTGTACCTGCCAGCTGGATGTACTTAATACCTTTAACATAAAAATAGTAATGTCATTTATTTTTATCTTCCCTTTGGGTGTCTTTTTTCATTTCTGTCCTTAGAAGACTTTGGGGTTGTCACTCGTGTTTTATGTATAGTAGTAGTCAATATGCTACCATTCTGCTTTAATTGCCCATCATCACTGTATAGATCTTTCCACATTTCTTTCTATTCTTCCTTTTATGATCCAACAATATTCCATTTCATCTATGATAGCACTTTTCCAATAATCAATACTCCAGGCACTCTACAGCAGAGCTTCTTAAACTTTCTACTTGGGAGCCCTTTTTGCCCAAGAAATTTTCTGCCCAGATCTTTTTTGGTAGGCCCAGTATTCTATCTACTATACCACCTACCTTCCCTCAGATTATGTCAATCAACACTTAGCCCAAGAGGAACCTTTTACACTAAGCCTTTCCTATTCACCCTATTTTCCCAGCTCCATACTAAAATTATCTTGGTTTTAGCTTGCATAGATTTTGTATATCCTTATATATCTCTTTTGCTTGTTATTTTAAAGTTAAGCATCCTGAGGGCAGAAATAATTTCATTTTTCTTTGCATTGAAATTGCTTAGTTCTGGACCTAAAATATAGGAGATGTTTAAAAACTGCTTATAAATTAGTTAGTTGATTCAGCCAGTACACTCTTTGGTGAAGTGGTAGATTGTTGCAATATTTTTAGAATATAATATGCAGCAACACTAACAAAACTAGCCAACTAACTGTTGATTCAAAGGACATATAGCCAATTTCACCAGATTGCTTTCTAAAAAGATTGCCGCAATTCACAACTCCTCCAAATGACATAATTGGGCATTTGTTTCTCAACAGGCTAATGTTAAACTTCATAGTTTTCTGTCCTTCTTCATCTATTTGATGATTATAATGTAGGGCTTCAAATAGATGTAATTTGAACTTCTCTGATTAATTCATTCTCTTGAGCAATTCACAACAAAACAGAAGAAAATTTTATGATAATGAGAAACCAAAGCAGATAGTCCAAGTAAAAAGAAACCAAAGAATCCTCATTTGTGAATCTAATAAATTCAATTAAGAACACGAGCATAATTAGAAAATACACCTCCTAACACTGGGCTTCCTAAGCTTCAGAAAGGATGACATGGAATTGTCTTTTAAACTTTTTTTTCTTTTGCCCTTTTTTTTTTTGGTAGCTAAAGTGAGATGTTCTGTTCATGTTTATACAGTGACATTTTGTAGATTTTTAAGTCTTATCTCTCTACACTCTCTTTAACTGCTCTGCATTTATACTTATAATGGATAGTCCAAAAGCTTTAATAATGTTTTAAGCTTTAAGTAGTTGAAAATGTCCCTAAGACTTTTGAGACACCTTGCATATTTGTTATAATGTAATGCATTTATTATATAAACTTAGTCTTATTCTTTATATTTGTGACTCTAGTGAGAAGTACAGTATCTGACACATTTATTGTTCATTTTTCAGTCACATCTGACTCTTCATGATTCTTTTTGGTGTTTTCTTGGCAAAGATACCTGAATAGTTTTGTCATTTTCTTCTTCAGTTCATTTTACAGATGAGGAACCTGAGGCAAACAGAATTAAGTGACTTGCCCAGGGTCACACAGCTAGTAAGTATCTAGATTATATTTGAACTTTTTATCCACACTGTGCCACATAACTCTCCATCTGATGCATAATAGATATTTTTTTGCTGGATTAATTTAGGATTTGTTTTTATTGATTTAGAGAATTTCATAAAATGTGATAAATCTCAACTTATTTTATAATTATCATTCAGAGGTTATTAGAGGTATCCCTTGTTCTTTTGAACTGGGGCACCTGCCTTGGAATTAGGATATCACTATTTTGGCTCTGGAAGGAGAAGAAAAAAATAAGAAATTATATAGCATTAACTATATGGCAAGTGCCATGGTAAGCAATTTTTATGAATATTATCTTATCTGATCCTCACAATATTGTGTTATAGAAACCAATATTATATCCACTTTACAGCTGAAACAACTGAGGCATAGGGGTTTAATTGACTTACCTAAGTTTACTAAATGTAAACTCATTTCTTCCTTATTCCTGACCAAATGCTCTATCTACTACACCACCAGCTGCCTCTAGGGAGGGGAGGCATTGTCCTTGGAAAAGAACATGTAAGAACTAACCAGATGCCATTGGTGTTGTCCATGTTCTTTAGGAAGGGGTTAAGAATATGTTCTTCCCCACAGATTCAAAACACACATGCCCAGTTCTATAAAGGGTGTCAGTCTGGAAGATCAAGGCATTCCCCTAACAACTCCATTATATTGAATATGTAGATAAATAGACAGACAGATATATCAGATATATAGAGTGTGTATATATATGTATATATTTATATATACATATATATATACACACACACAGAGAGAGAAAGAGAGAGACATTAATTTTATAAATCTTCACTAAGTTCCTTCCTCAAAACAAGATATTATGCTAAGTACTTTTAAAGGAGTAAACATAAAAGTATAGTTTTTAAAGATAGGAAGAACAAAAGAGATCATCTAGCCACCCTCCTTATTTTCCAAATGAGAAAATTAAGAGACATCAATTGGCTTATACAAATTAATACTTCCTGCTAGGGATAAGAGCAGGGATTGGAATTAGGTATACCTGTAAAGGGCTAGAACTGAACAAATGCACTTGGATAATGGAGCGCGTGAGGCTAATTGGCAATTGGACAGTTCTCTATTAACTTGTTTGAAGGTTGACTCTCCCCACAGTCAGTGCAGGCTCGATGTGGTGTGACAAACATGAATTGTACATGCAAGTGTGATATAACAAACAATATGAATCAACATGGTCTTGTAAAAGATTTCCAGAAGTCCTAGAAAGAGGGTATGTAAACATCAGTCACACATATGCCTTCTTCAGCAACCGAGAGATAGTCCAAAACCAATCTATTGTCCATTGCTTCACGTGTTAGGGAATCCAATGATCCCCACATATACCAATTCCTAAATTCAGGGATATTGTCACTGTATCAGGTCAATTTATAAGGTATTGTCTCCAACCTGAAGGAGCTTACAATCCTGTCTCAGTTTAAAAATATATATTTTTTTATTTTAAGATATGCTATCTGAATGTGTGAGTGGTTTAAATAATGAATGAGATAAGGGGTTAGGGAAGAGAGAAATCCCTTCCAGTTGGGATAATCAGGGAAGGCTTCATGGAGGAGACAGGATTTGAGCTGAACCTTGAAGAACAGGAAGGAGTTGGATAGGCAGAGATGGGAGGAAAACTAAACAAGCAGAAGGAATCACACAGAGAGGCCACAGAGGTGGGAAAGGATTCACCCTAATTCTCAGGCTTAAAACTTTGGTGTTTGGATATGGAAGATGAGGGAGCAAAGGGAGGCAATCAGTAAGTAAGCCTGCTGGCTCAATCTCTATGATACCTCTTGGATCCATCCCTTCCTTTCCCCTCCCACTGTTTCCAGTCTAACCTTCATCAGGAATCACCTTAGCTATTCTAATAGCTTCCTAGCTGATCTTTCAATCAATCCCCAGTTTTTCCTGACACTACACCCGGACTTACATTGTTCCCTCTACTTGGAATGTCCTTCTTCCATTCTCTTCTTTTAACATCCCCCTTATCTTTTTAGACTTAGCTCAAATATGCACTCTCCCAGGAAGCCTTCTCTAATCAACTCAATCAGATATCTACTTCCTTCCCAGATTTTATACGTATTTTTAATTAGGTACTTACTGAAGAACCACTGAAAGAATTAATGTATGGATCATGAAAGGTCTTGAACACCAAGCCAATATTCACATAAAAGTAAAGTTATTTGTCCATTTGTGAATTTAGCAGTCTTCTCATATACTTTATTAAATGTGATATATTTGATGAAGCATGAAATTATTTTCAAATCTACTAATTCAACAATTTATATGATGGTAAAATAATTATTATTGACAATGGAAAGAATTTGTCTAACTTAATTTTGTTAAATTAAAATTGACATTTTGGAGATAAAAGATATTTAAAATTAATAGGACAAAAAATAAAATTAATAGGGTAACAGACATACAGTTAAATTTTCTTTCATTGTCACAATTCAGACATTGGTTTTACCATTTTAAGTTCTTTCTCTCAGTCCAATCACTGATTCAGAGATATTCGTTCCCTGATCTAGGAAGTCCTGCTCCTTATCAACAAAAGACTAATCATCTCTGCAAAGAGTGACAGGTGACTCCCCATGAGGGTAGTCTGAGGACAGAGGACAACTACATTTCCAGAGACTATGGACCAATGCAATCTGTGTTTTCCAACGAACTAACAGGAAACAGGAACCTCTCTGTCAAGCTTACCTACCCTGCCCCCATCTCCCACCCCAACAACAGGAAATGTGATGGGAGGAGTCCTATCAGTCACCTTGATCTTAGTACAGGAAATACAATCCTTAAATGGTTTCTGGATCTGGGATGGTGGGACTAGAATGGAAAAAGCATCTCCAACACAATTTAGCACTCCATGATAAGGTCAGGATCCTAGATAACATTTATTTGGTTTTTATACCCAAAGACCTGAAAAAGAAGACATCCCACAAAGCATTAAGCTTCAGGTAGAAAGGGAGATGACTTGGGAAGTCAAGTCAAGTCTTGCACTTATTAAGCACCTCCTTTGATCAGGGCACTATGCCAGGATCTGGGTTCCATTCCAAGTTTAGATGAGACATAGTATCTGACTAGATGGAGCCAAGTGAAAGGATACATATGGATACCATGATACTACAAATGAATATGAGAAATTAGAAGTGGGTGGGAGAGATGGATAAAGACTTCCTAGTAGAGATAGCACTTGGAATTGGAATCAAAGACTAACAAATGCCGGCCTATCCAACCCACCCTAATTTTGTTACCAACCTTGGCCCACACAGCCCAGACCTGGATGGGAAGGGAGAATATCTTCTATTCAGTAAAGGTACACTCTTCTTTGTCTATGTAGTCAGTCCTGAAATTGTCTACTAATCAGGGGGTTGGTAAATGTTAATAATCTGCTCTCCAAAAATGCACAATACACTTTAAATCAGTATTGTTAACATTTCTGATACAAGCTAGCCCCAGTAGCTCCCTGTAAACCCAAGCCTACTAATCCAAGTCAGAACACACTCTTATCCCAAATCCAACAGTAACCAATACAGGCACCCAGCTTCATAGAATAATTTGTGTACAAACGTGTGCTAAAACTGTGGTAAAATTAGGGGGTCATTACAAAATACTATAAATATTTCAGTGCTGAATTTGGCTTGTAAAAAGGAAAGAATCATATTTGGAATAGAGCAGAGTACATGAACACATGTTCATGAATATGTAGCTAGATATCATTTACTTAGAGCATTTTGATCTTTTCACATTATCAATCAATCATTCAACAAACATGTTAGGCAATATGCTAGATTCTAGGAAGAAAAATACCAAAAATTTAAATAGATTCTACCCTCAAGTAGCTTATTTATTATTATTATATGTATGTATGTATATTTAAATATATAAGAATAAATATGAAATAAATACAAGGTAGCTCTAAATAAGGTAGTTAGAGAAGAGAAATAATAGAATTGGGGAAATGAGGAAAGACCTAATGTAGAAGATGGTTCTTGAGTCTTGAAGATGGAGATGCGGAGAGAGTATATTCCAGGTATAAGTGATGATGACCAGTGCAAAGACAGGGAAATAGGAAGTTGAGTCACATATGTAAGCAACAGAAGGAAAGTGAGTTTAACTGGATCACACAAACTGGGAAAAAGAGGAATGTATAATGAGACAGGAGTAATATATTAAAAAGACAGGTAGGAAACAGATTATTTAGGTCTCTAAAAGTCAATTAAAGGAGTTTGCATTTCATCCTAAAGGCAATTAGGAACCATCTGAGTAGGCTCCCACTTTATTGAGTAGGGTAGTGTAATGGTCAGATCTGTGCTTATAAGGAAAATCATTATAGAAGTTGAATGGAGCTGGACTACAATAGGAAGGAACTAGAAGCAGGGAAACCCATTAGGAGGCCATTACAATGGTTTAGAATAGAAATGAATGGAGGACTGAACTAAATTAGTAGCTATCTGAATAGAAGGCTTTAGAAGCAAGACATGTTGTAGAGGAAAACCTAGCAAAATTTGGCAATAATATATGAGAAAAGGGAGAGCAAGGAATCAGCCAAGGAGAAGACCAAGGTTAAATGAGAAGTGGATAGTCAAATGGATTAGAATCTAGAATCCAATAATCTGTTGTTTATAAGAAACATACTCAAAAGACAAAGACACCAAGTTCAAATAAAGGACTTGAGTAGAAACTATTATGTGTTAGCTAAAGTTAAAAAAAAAAAAATACCAAGGTTACAAATCCGAGAGACTGGAACAATGATGAGTGACTTCATCAGAAATAAAGAAATTGGTTTGAGAGGAAAAATAATGAATTCTGATTTGGACATGTTGAGCTTGAGATATCTCTGGGATATCCAATTTGAAATGATGATTTAAGCCAATACTCAGAAGAGACACAGGAACTGGATGTATAGATTCACAACATGCATTCCATTTGCATAGAAATGCTCAACAAATCCATATGAACCAATGAAGCAGTTAAGAGAGAAAGAGTAGGGAGAACAGAGAATAGGGCCCAGACGATGAGAAGACCATTGCTGCAAATGTTCATGGAACTGGGAATAAGTTTCAGCTATCCTGGAAAACAATTTGGAATTATATTCCAAAAATAACTATACTTGATACTCTATTGTGTCTCTACCCTAAAGTGATCTCTAAATCCATGAATCTTGGAGATATTTGGAAATAATTATGATTAAGTACTTTGTGATGCATAAATCAGAAATTAAATGCATCAATAGGGCAGTGGGAGTGAATGAGGTGGGATAGGTAAGTGACTAGGAATTTCATGTTTATTCAAAATGAGAATAGACAGATATTAATTTCCTTACATATGAGCTAAAAGGGCTTGGTAAAGTCCAACATGAGCATCTTCTGAAAGCTTTGGAGATTCGACGTGAATTTGCAAATACTTCCCTTAATCTCATCTGAGTTTGAATAATTTCACCTGTTAATTTTTCTCCCTTGAGCTAGTTTTATAAATTTTGTCAGTCACTGAATTGCTGATAGGATGAATAGACTAGAAACTCCGACCCCCACCCCCAAGAAATACTATTCTTTTTCTTCCTGTCACCTTGCATGGACTAGTTTAGAAATATGCTGAGAAAATCATACTCATTAGCTATCCTTCCTGCTTCTAAGGTGGAATCAATTAGTACTGAGGTTGTCTACTTAAATCCTCAAATAGAAAATACCTCTCCCAGAAACACCCCCAAAGCAGAGTATCCCTTGAGCTGTTTGTTCATATGGAGGGTATTAGTTACACAAACACTAGCAGAGAAGATAGTATTACAGATGAAGTCCTTCGGTTCTCCATTGAAAAGTGAATTTCTTTCCCTTCCTGTTTTCCTTCTGAGTCTTAAATATTTGACTTCTGTAAGAGCTATGGACAGAATTGCCTTTTGCCCCCTATCATTACACAGAGTATATTTTCTGTTTTTTGATGTTTTTTAATAAAACATTTGCTCTAGACAGTTTGGGCAACCACATTCAGGGGCGGCCTTCAGCAACCCTGAAACCAAAGCCCTTCATGGACTAGTGAGCAGAATCAAACTCCAAGGGAGAAAGGAAATCCAGTGCTTTCGAAGAGAAAATGAAGTATTTCTTTGAGTTTGATAACCTTTGGCTGGCCTCCCCTTCAATGCTCCTTTTTTTTTTTTTTTTTTTGTTTTAAGTAGCCAATTTTTAAAAAGTGAAAAATATACAGTTTGAGTTGTCCATTTGGGGCACATGACAAGTAGACATTTGCCTGTGGTCTGGTCAAAGGGGCTTTATATGCAAAAGAATGGGAAAGAAAGGGTGCTAGGTGCACCCACCTAGCTTGAGACCATAGAGAATAGCTACAGTGTTGGAAGAATAGTAGTGTAGAAACCCAGAATTTCACAGGAAACAAAAGCTACGAAAGCAGTCGCTAATCAAACCCATGGCTATAGACATCACTCAAATGCCCAAAGTATAGCTAGGTAGCAAGCAAGAAGTAGAGATCTTAATGCAAAATGCCCATCTGGTTAAAACATATCACTAAAACTCAGAGCCTGAAACCAAGGTGAAAATATGATTCTGAAGGATGCCATCCCTTTGTCCCTTCCCTGAAACCTTGGCTGCCCAGATCCTGCCAGATCCCTGCACAGGAAGAACAACATGGTCATTCACATTTTCATGTTAGCTGGGAGCTACCAACTCCAATCCGTCTGATAAGATAAAGAAGCTCCAGGTTTTCTTAGTATCTATATTTACCCTTCTACTGTTTCCTAATATCTCCTGGGCTACACCATTTGTCTTGCTGCCATGTCCTCATGATCCCAATCATGGAAAGAAAGTAGAGTCCTTGACAGAAGAAAAAGAGAGCTAGACTGTATGTCTGGTATGGCACACATTCTAGATTTGGAAAGAGCAGATGACAAAAGTTCCAAGAATGTATTAAGCACTTATTAGATGCCAGGCACTTTGGGGATATAAAGAAAGGCTTAGTCTTAGTCTCAGGGCTTTTATTTTAATGGTGGTATGACAGGCAGACAGCAAGGTAGGGAGGATCCCATGGACTAAGAGTCTGCAAGGACAATCAGCCCAACAGGGGCTGAAAACTCTCCAGAAAGAAATTCTAATGCACAAAGGAAAATCATTCCAATGAAGAAGAAAAACAGGATGAAAAGGATGAAATTACCACCAAGTCAAGTGAAGAAATTATTAATTGCTCTGGTTCTGGTGAAAAGGGCATTCCAGCATTTGTGCAAATAATTGAAGTCCTCTTTCTTGCAGAGGAATTATAGGAAAATAGTGGAATAAGGCAAGAAATTACCTTCCTCTCCAAAATTCCCCTCAAATAATTTAAAATAATTCATTAAAGTGAATTTTAGAGCAACAGAAAAAATTAAAGTCGTGGTAAAGCAGTCCAGTCTAAGACAATTTGGGAGAGTATTGGGAAAGATCTGATATCCTAGTGTGGTGGTCTGGTCTTAGCTAAGAGCAGATACAGTGCAGTCAACAAACAGCAAGTCCTCAGGGCAGCTTATTTATCAGTGACAACCTCCTTCAGGAACTTTTGCTCCATAGACAGTATAGGGATCAGGGGATTAGAGGGAGATTTCAGGGACCCTCCACCAGCACTGGAAGTGTGGCCCAAGAACAATGGCCAGACATGGTCCCAGGATGTGACTGTGGGTAAGAATGAGGAGCAGCAAGCATATCCTGGTGAGGGTGGTAGGATAGAGCTCTGCTGGGTTGTAATTACTGACAGGAGAGTGGAAGACATGGTTTTGGTGGCAGAGCAGAGCTGATGCTTGTAGCCACTGGAGGGACTACAAGGAGCAAGTACATTTGTGGTGATGCTGTTGTTGCTGAGGTCCTTGGTTGTGGCTCAGAGGAAGTGAGAAGTACCCGAGGTTACTCATAGACCAAGATATAAATTGGACGATCAAGGGCTATAGCTGGTCTTAAATTATAGAACTCTGAAAGAATCAAGAGCGCAAAGGCCCCCAGATTTAGCTCAGAAAACAATACCTCAAAAAACCTAAAGCCTAATACATTATACCCCATAACCCAGGAGCAGAACCTAATCATAAGATAAAGTTAATAACTAGGAAATAGGCTTTTTAAAAAAAACTGAGTAAGCAACAGAAAAAGAATCTGACCATAGGTAGTTTCTATGGTAATAGAGAAGATCAAGGTTCAAAGTTAGAAAAAAAAAAATGAAATCAAAAGAGCTACTTGTAAAGCCTCAAAGAAAAATATAAAAAAGATCAAAAACCCCAAAGAGAATTCTTAGAAAAGCTTAAAAGGGATTTTTTAAAATCACGTAAAAGACTGAGAAAAAATTAAGGGGAAAAAACAAAAATTCAAAAAAAACCCCAAAAAACAAAACAAGACAATCGTGAAAAAGAAAGTTAACCAACTGGGGAAAGATATTCAGAAACTTATGGAGGAAAACTCTTAAAAAATTAGAATTGAGAAAGGAAAAGCTAATGACTTCATCAAACATCAAGAAATGATAAAGCAAAGTTAAAAAAAAAAAAAAAAGGAAAAAATAGAAGAGAATGAAAAATACCTAAAAAACAGATCAAGAAGAGATAAAATAAAAGTTGCTGGACTGTCTGAAAGTCATGATCAAAAAAAGAATTTAGAAATTTTATTTTAAGAAATTATTAAGAAAAATTGTGCTGAAGTTTTAAAATTAGAGGATAAAATAAAAATTGAAACAAATCACTACCTAAAAAACATTCTAAATTGAAAATTCACAGAAACATAGCAAAGTTTTTTTTTGTTTTTTGTTTTTTATAATTTAATTTTTATTTTAGTTTATAACATAGCAAAGTTTTAAAGCTCTCAGGTCAAGGAAAAAATATTACAATTAAAAAGAAACAATTTAAATTTTGTGGAGTTACAGTGAGGATAAAACAAGATTTTGCAGCTTCTACATTAAAAGGCCAAAGGACATGGAATATGATATCTGAAAAGTCAAGGATCTAGGTTTACATTAAAAAATAATTTACCCAATAAAGTTGAATATAATCCTGAAAATGGATATTTGATGAATTAAAGGACATTCTGGTTTGTTTTTTTGTTTTTGTTTTCTTTTGTTTTGGTTTTTGCTGAGGCAATTGGGGTTAAGTGACTTGCCCAGGGTCACATAGCTAGGAAGATTTAAGTATCTGAGGTCAAATTTGAAATCAGATCTTCCTGACTTCAGAGCTGGTCCTCTATCCATTGCACCATTGTCCCTCATTCTAGTATTCTTAAGGAAAAGAGAACAGAACAGAATTTGAACTATGATAATTGGGGAAAATATTAGAAGGTAAACATGAAAGACTAATTATGAGGGATTTAATAAAATTAAACTGTTTATTTCTTATATGGGAAAATGTTATTTGTAACTCTTAAGAATATTGTCATTACTAGGGTAGTTCAAAAGAGTATACACGCATATTATCTCATACAAAAGAGGAATAAATAAAAAATAATTTGCTCCATTTTAGCTTCCCTTATCCAATTTATTTTTTAGAATTATCCCATCACATTCAATTCAATCTCAGGCCTTTAATCTATGTATACTCTATTGAATATTCATATTCAAAGTTATATTTATTAGTTGTGTGGAGGAAAAGAAGGAATGGAGGATTGGTAATCCCAGATTCTTATCAGAAGAGGGGTAAAGAGGAAATACTATATACATCTAATAAGGTTTAAAAGTCCTTCTTAACTTACAGAGAAATAAGAGGGCAATTATGAGAAGAGGGGGGACTTGTAGAAAGGTGTACAGATTAGGGAGGTAGTGGTTAGAAGTAAATTAGATTTCTCAAGAGGGATGGGGGAGGAAGAAAAAGAAAAGGATAAACAGTGAATAAAAATAAGATGGAGGGAAACATTTAATTAGTAAATATAACTTTGAACATGAATGAGATGGACTCACTTATAAAACAGAAATGGATAGCAGAAAGAATCATAAACCAGAATTTCACATGTTGTTTTTAAGAAATTTTAAAATTAGAGACACAGAGAGAGGAAAAAAAGAGAAAAAATTACATGATAATCTAATTATATTTTTAAAAGGAATAGCAAGTTGTACATAATAGATTTGCAGTTTCATTTACAATAATTTTTATTACACTACATTATGGAAATACTTGTTTTATAAATTAAAATAAAATAATTTTTAAAAAGAATTTAGATTTGAAATAATCTTATTAATAATCTAATTAATAATCTTAGTATTTCAGCACTAAAATGGGAAAGGGCATATAATGATACTTTGAGTGATTTGAAGTATGTAAATAAGATTCGGAATAGCACATTCTTTTTTAAACTTTCTTGGTGCATTGTCACTTGGTGCATTAATCCCACCAACTGCAGATTAAGAATGAAAATATAGTGTTAAGAAAAGTATTAAATTTTGTATTTTAAAAATGAGCTGGAAAAGAAAATAGTAAATCACCCCAGTAGCTTTGCCAAGAAAATCTCAAATGTAGTCACAAAGTCACAGACAACCCAACAACACTTGAAAGAAGTCATAAGTCTGGACCAAAATGGGAAAAAATAACTATATTTTAGGCAGATGACCTGTTAACTATGCAAAGTTCTTCAGAAAGGAAAGAATAGAAGCAATAATCTCACCAGTGAAGCTACTGGCCACATGAGCAAAGGGAACAAATGGGAGAGATATCACTGAAGTACAATGACAAGACAAGTCACTTGATTGTATGTGATTGAAAGAAGGAGGAAGAAAGAAGAATCCAAGATAGTATCTATATCTCTTTCCTTTAACTGTTTTTCAGAGCTTGCTTTTTGTTTCAAGCACTGCCAACATGACTGCAATTTCTCATAGTTTTGGTTTTTGTCTGTTGCACTAGTTTCCATGACTCCACAAAACCAAGTCCTCATTTCCTTCAATTTTCCTTTGGTTTGGAGAGCTATATGAATAATGTTTTATGATTACTATTAGTATATGATAATGCATTCAACTTCTAAAGATCTTTTTCTTTGAAAAACTGAAACCTTACACTGTCATCTCAGAGGGTTTGGTTTTTTTGACTCAAAAGTCTTGAGGGTATAAATCAGCAAGAAAGATCCCTCAGAAGCTACAGGTAAAAGGTTAGCTTCAAGTCTGGCACTCAAGACCACACACAGTTTGACCCCAGTCTATACTTTCAACTTGAACTCCCACTACTCTACATTCTCTTCTAGTTATTAATCTAGAAATCCTATTCTCCAGCACAGTTAAACATACTCACTGTCCTCTGAGTACCCTATGTTCTTTCCCACCTCTTCACTTTTGCTTCTGCCTGAAAAGGCTTCCTTTTCTCTCTAATCTAAAATCTAGCAATTCTTTGAAGTACAACTAAAGTACTACTCACCTATGTCCAAGATTCTGACAAGAGAACATTTTAAAATACATTCCCAACCCTTCGGTAATACATGACCTTATTATGGTTTGACTTCATCATGGCTAAATAATTTGGGAGGTAAGCAAAAGGTATTATAGAAATCACTAGACATATATCTCTTTCTAATGCAGAAAATCTTTATTCAATTCACAATATATGTGCATATGTATACATATATACACATATATGTATATGAGGGAGAGAGAGAATGTGCCCATTTCTATGCATGTTGTTTTCCTGTAGTATAAAGTGGACAAAGATTATTACCCTTTTTTGACATTTATATTTTTAGCACTTGGGACAGTGCCTAGGCCGAAACATGAGCAGTAGTATTACATGGGTTCCGAGGTTCCTTCTAGTTCTGTGGTTCTTATTAATTTGATTTTAGCACTAAGGGAATAGGAAGTTTCTTTGACAGGTGCATGACTTGGTCATATCTGCACTGTAAGAATACATAGGATAAGAAATAAAAGATAAATAAAAGTGCTTAGCAATAGTAAGCTCTTAATAAATGCTTTTTCATTCATTTATTTATAAACACCACAAACATTACTAGCCTACAAATGACTGTGAGGAAATAAATGCAAAAGAAATCTAGATTAAATAAAGACGGATTTCTTCATACTAAAGATAACATTACTACAAAACATTATCTACAAGAGATTACAGATTCTTATCACTTGACAACAAGAATACTTTTGGTCTCCTCCTAAGGTTGAAATGTAAAAAAATTGAACGTCATGGTTTCCTGGTTCTGAGTTCCTATAATTGTGGTTCTAAGAGATTCAAGTGTGATTTAATTATATTTCAATATACTAATGGATCTTCTTGTTCTCTCATCTCAATCTCTCATTGCCTCCAATATAGTCAATCACAACCCAATCAAATCATATTCTTCTTGGCACAGAGAAGCTAATAATGCATCTACTGGAAGCCTTCTTCTAGATCTTTTCCATTTCTATTGGTAATATTCACACAATATGCACACATAACAACATAGTATCTTACCAACCCAAAGACCTAAATTGCTAGGGGAAAACTTACTAGTCAATAATAAATCACTAGGAAAACTGGAAAGTCTGACAGAAATTAGTTTTCCAACAACTCACACCATATATTATTACAAAATCCAAATGGTTTACACATAAAAAGAAATAATATAGACAAATGAGAGGAGAGAATAAAGGAAATACATTTCATAATTATGGATAGAATTCATGACTAAGGAAGTTATAAAAAGGATCACAGAGGATGAAACTGTCCATTTTAATTTTATAAAATTTAAAAATGTTTGTACAAATAAAATCAATGTTGTTAAAATTAGAAGGGAAACAATTACCTAGGGGAAAAGTTTGCAACACATTTATCTTATAAATATTTAAATCTGTGACATATAAAGAACTATTCCAATACGTAACAAAAGCTATTCCCCAAATGATAAATAATAGAAGGAATGAACAGTTATTTTACAAATCTATTGTAACATCCTCCTAACTGGTCTCTTCATGTCCAATTTCTCCACTCTTTGATTCTTCCTCCATACAGAGGCTAAATTTATTTTCCTAAAGTGAAGGCTTAATCATGTCATTCCTCTGCTCATTAATCTCCAAAAACTCCCCATTGCTTTCAGGATAAAAAGGCCCTCTTTTTAGCTTTTAAAGCCCTTTACACCCAGATCCCTGCATACCTTTCCACCCTTTCTCACATTACTAACCTTCATATATACTCTCCAGTCCAGGCAAACTTACTTTCTTGCTGTTGCTCATGTGGAGTGTCCACTTCTTATTTCCGTTCCTTTCCACTGACTACTTTCCATTCTTAGAATGTACTACCCTCCTTATCTTTACCTTATAGAATCTTAAAGAATCAATTCAAGCACCTTTTTCTACATAAAATTTTCCTCATCTCCTAAGTTAGTTATATACCCAAATTAACTCATTAAATTAATTTTATATATACTTATGAATTTATATATATATGCATATATATATTTGTGTGTTTTTATTTTAGCACTGAGGCAATAGGAACCTTATTGGGCATGAGCTGAACCACTAGCCAAAATATGAAATCCTGAGACTTCGGAAACAAATTCTCTGAGGCTGATGGAGGACAGGGGCAGAGATGGCAAAAGTGGTGGCTGATTCAGAACTCAGAGCTTCAGAACTCACTTGATCTGCTTCTATTCCAGCAGCCCAATTAAAACAGACTTAGGATGGTCCACATCTTGAGTGGATGCACAAAAAAAGCAGGGTTTTCTCTCCCTTTAAAAAGGCAAGACACACACTATTACATGGCCCAACTCGGAAAGACTACTTAAATTTACTGACAATTTTATCCTCTCTCAGTGAGTTACTGACTCTGTTTTTGTTGTGATTAAAACAGAATTGAGAGAAGGAGGGGAAACAATGGTACAGTAAGCACGTGTACCAACCTCATATATAGAGCCACATATGGTTTTGGGGGGATTTGGAATATGCATCTATTTTTGATTTGGAATATACCACTGCCAGCTTTACAAATATGGCAGCCTGACCATCAGTAGCCTTTGATTTTTACTCAAGACTAAACAAAAGTATCTGATGCCCTTTACATGTGAGCCAGCCTAGGGAAAGAAGATTCCAGCTGTTTTGGAATATACCAGTTAAAATAAACCCAATAAAAATGTCTGTAGGGATTGGTGTAACTCCTTTGGCTTGAAAGAGTTACTTCTATAGGTTCATCAGTCATCCTGATTGTTTTTGTCTGAAAATGTTGTCTCCATTGGATAGAGTAAACACATGGAGAAGATCATGGATCCATCAAAGCATCTCAAGAGATTTAACAAATAATAGAACCATAGAATGCAAGAACTGAAGATTTTACAGATGCTTTAGTTCAACTTCCTAATATGTTGGAAAGTAGACCAAAAATGGGGAAAGGCTTTACCCAAGAACAAGCTAGTCCATATCTCCTGACTCCCAGGCTAATTCTTCTTCTAAACCAGACTATACCAGCCAATGAGAAACACTTCAATTGAATTCCACAGGCTTATTGTTTCCTTAAATGTGAGCTTCTTTGATCACTTGAAGATCTTTATCAAAAAAAGAAATAGCATTTCATAGACTTGTTAAAGTTCCATACCAAGAAATGTCACTTATTAGATTTTTCATGTGATATTCCTTCTCTTCAGTGCTGAAGGCTTTAATTAGATCAGAAGATTATTGGCCTTAAGAATGAAAGTGAACATCAAAACACAAATAATTGCTAATCACCATTCCTTGTTTGGTCTTAGCTGCCATATCTGTGTGATGTGTTTGGGTGTAAGTTTGCGTATATATCTTATTGACAGCCATAGTAAGTGCAACCATCTTGAGGACTGTTACAATTGTGAGTGTTCCCCCTGATAACATTGTTTTGGCCATTTTTCATTCCCACCAACAGTGGAAGCAGATGAATGGTTTCCTGATTAATGGTCTCCCTGTTTGGGGTCTGGAGCTCAAAATGAAGCAGACGTGAGATCTCAAACACCACCATGGGTGTGAGCATTCTGACTATTCCACAGACGTGAGCTCTAGGATGGTTTTGGGGTGGGGAGACATCAATCCACTAGAAACACCCAAGAACTTTGATGAAATAGGCTCGTTGGTGAGAATGTGCCAAGGCCCACATAAAACAGAGTTAACCAACTAAATAAGGAAAAAAATGAGAATTTTCAGAGAACAAGGGTATAATGTCTCATCTGTCCCATGTGAAATCAAGCAAATTGCTAAATATTTTGAACCTGTTTCCCATGTGTAAAATGGTTAGGCCACGTGACTTTTATATCCCTTTCAGTTCTAATTCTATGATCTATATCCAGTTGTATCATCTTGGTGATTCATGTCCTTTCTAGGAGTTAATCCTCTTCCATGTGGTATAAGTTAAGTCTTTTCCAATGTACATAAATAGGTTTTTGCCTGTTCTCCATGGTTAATTCTTCTAGGGATAATTTCTATCAAGAGACTAATAAATAAAACTGACATGAATTAATGAATAAAAATTGAATAAGTACCTACTATTTGTCAAGTATTGTGCTAAGCACTGGGGATACAGTTTCTATTCTCCAGGAACCCATACTTTAATGGAGGGATGCAACAGATTTCAGTCAAAAGTCAGACAGTTGTACTTAAAGAATAGCTGCAAAGCAGATGGTAATACATCTTCTATAGAATAATTTCCATTCACAAAAACATCAATTTCTGATTTTGAGTCATTTAAGGACACCAAGGACTTTCGGGTTAAGAGCTTTCTTTTCTGAGTCTTCTGGGGAAGTATATTCTGAGAAAGCAGAGACAGAAGCAGCTAACATGAGGACTCACCAGTCTGGCCTGTACAAGGGTTGATTCCCAGTGTGATAATGGCAGGGTTTGGGCTTAAAACGGCTAATAGCTCCTTCACTCCTGGATGCAGAATCCCTGCCTCCACCATGATTGTTAAGAGAAGGTAACAATAAAGGTGGTGCTGGTGATTTAGCACATGCTGTCTCCTGTCTCACCCCTTGGTACATGCCAGGAAGGATGACCTCTGGCTCTATTTACATGTAAAAAATGAATACTTTCATTTTTATTTATCTGATTAATTTCATTACTGAAGATAGTCAATGTGAATAAAGTAGGTGACCAAAATGAATTCAAAATAGCATATAAAGTTTAGGCTTTGGAACTTGAACTGTCTAGAGAGAATTCCTCCCCTTCCTTACAGCTCCATGTCTTACTGACATCTTTACAACAATGACCCTGTGACCTGGGATGACCAACTTGCCTTCCTTTAGAACATTTCCAAAAATTATGGTAAATTGCCAGTTCACACTTACTACTGGGTAGCTTCCCATTCATCAAGGAGAAAAATAACTGAAAAATACCTTATATCATTCCCTTCCTGCTCCCCCCAATGGAAACCATTCCTCTTAAATAAGGAAGAGAGTGCGTCTTCTCTAGGCTGTTTTAATAACATACACCATGTGCTATATAACATATATGTAACATATAGTGTGTTTTATAACATAAACATGGAGTTTTATAACCCCATGTCAGAGAATCTGTCCTTCTGCAGGTAACACAGCCATTCTCAAATCCCAGACATGGAATTCTTGCCAGATCTGTGGCCCTGACACTCACGCTTTGTTCCCTGACAATCTAGACTGAAAAGCAATTGCGTATATTTCTTTGGATTGAATTATTTTCTTACTTTACAAAAGTAGATGGTTCAGTGGCTACAGACCTGGGCTGGCAGTTAAGAAGATCTAATTTCAAATCTGGCCCCAGTCACTTACTAATGGGTGATCTTAAGCACGTTACTTAACCTCTTTCTGCTTCAGATTCCTTATTTGTAAAACAGGGAAAACAACAGTAGCTGGTTCCTAGGGTTCTTATGAGGATAACATGAAATAATATTTGTAAAGTGCTTTGCAAACCTTAAAAGGAGTTTATATTAAAAAAATATATATACGTGGACACATATGTGTGATACCCATGTATGTATACATACGTGTGCACACATAAACATATATACATGTATTGCATATGTATATACTAGTTGTTAAAATATTTTCCTGTCTTCCATGTACATACATACATACATACATACATATATACACATATATATGATAGTTGTTAAAATATCTTTTTTCTGTCTCCCATACACACAGACACATTTTTATATTTATTAATATATATTAGTTGTTAAAATATCTCTTTTCTCCTGTCTCCCATAAATATTTAAGTTCTTTTCTCAATTGATCACTAGAATTCATACTCTGGGGAAAAAAATCTCAAATGTGAGCCAAATTTTCACTGACTCAGACATTGAGCCCAATCTTCTCATTTCACAGATAAGCCAAGAGAGCTCACTGACCTCCCTAAAGTTATATAGTTAGTGATAGAACCAGATTTTGAACTCAAAACAAATGGGAACACAGTAGCCTGTGGAGGAAGACAGACACAAAACTTGCCAGACACCAGTAGTAGAAGGCCATGGACTCAGGAACAATCAAAGGTCAAAAGGGACTTAACCTCCAGTCCAACTAATATATGACCAAGAATGCCCCAACAAAACCTCAGGCCAGTGGTCATCTAACTTTTCCTTGAAAATAGTGAGCTGGAAGATGGCTCTAACCCAGTGTGATATTAGTACCTACATCATTTGTTAATCAAGATGACGAGCTTGTCACATATTGGCTAGTACCACCATTGTTCAAGCAAAGCAGGAAATTAAAACATCAATCATATAAGTAAAAGAAAAAAAAATCTTGAGCTGGAGGGAGTCCACTAACCTAGAAAGAATTTGTCCCTTCCTTGGGTACTTCTCACTGCTCAGAAGTTTCTTTTTCTATGAACTCAAAGTCTGTTGCTGTTCTGTTTTGACTCACTGCTTTTATTTCTGCCTTCTAAGGCCAAGCAGAATGGGTCCAATCCAATCCCTCTTCCACAGGAGAGCCTTTGAACACCTGAAGATAGCTATCAAGGATCCCTTCAGTCTTTTTTCCCCCTCAAGCTAAACATGTGATGCCTTCGGTATGATCTCAAAGCCCTTCACCAACCTAGAGATCCTCTTCTTATCACTTATCACTAGAAAATGAAGTGCTTTGGACCTGAGTTTCAATGCAAGCTCGTTCTCCAGTTGCATGTTTGCTTTTGTGTCATTTATTCCACATATCTGAGTTTTGGTTCTCTCCTCCATACAATGAAACCTCCTTGAATTATAAAATCCCATCCAGCTTTGAGATTCAGCGATGGGTACCATCATTAATGTGAGTTTTTCAGGAATTTTTGAGTAAAAAAAAATTTAAGGGATTATGGTTTAAATTTCTTAAATAATAAATTCACAATGACAGCAATATAGTAACTGTCACTTCCTTAGCAATGACCCTTTTCTTTTTCTAGAACAACAATATTTGGGGCACTTTTTGTTAGTGTCAAAAAGAGCATTGGATTTGATGTCAAGAAACCTGGGTTCAAAATCTCACTCGTAACTAGCTGTGTGACCCTGGGTAAGCCATTTCAATATTCTCGACTTATCTGTGAAATGAAAGTTTTAGACAAAATGGCTCCAAGTTTCCCTGCAGCTCAAAATCTATGATCTGATTCCAAAACATAATTTTTTTCCTTTCATGTAGGAAAATCTGGATAATAGCTCTAATAATAACAAAAATAAAGCTGCATATTTAAATAGTGTCTTTGATCTGAACTCTTCCTGTATGGTATTTTTATTAAGTTATGGTACTATATTACTGTGTGTTATTTTTTAAAGTCCCATTGAAATCTCCAGGCTGACTAGACCACTGACGATTTGGAAGTCTGACAAAATAATGGAATCCAAACAATGACAAACTGGACTTTAGCGCTTCCTGGATGTGGGTATAATATAAGCACAAATATTCTACACATATTAGCTCATCATGCTTTATCTAGGTAAGTTGCAATTATTATTAGTCCATTTTCCTGAGGAAAAAAAACTGAGTAATTCAGATTTTAAGTGCCCCAAATTTCCAAGGGAAACAATGGCCAAAAGCAAACTCAAATCTGGATTTCTGTAGGTCTAACATGTTACTTATTATACCTACTAACAGACAAATCTTGAACTCCTAAAGATTCCACAAATCTTTTTTTAAGCAACTGTCCTCCTAGAGAGGCATTTTTCATCAATATTTTTAGCCATTTATTTGACCTTCAGTTGCAGTTCATCCTAAGTAGCTATCAACAAAATTTTAGTCACCCACAATATGAATTTCCATTTAATCTTAGAGGCATCATGTGGTATCCAGCTTCATTGAAACTCACTGTCTCATGGAAATACTTGATAAAGAAGACCAATATTTATAACAGTCTTCATTGAGTTTTATGTCACATGCTTCATCTTTTCTCCACATATTTCCTAATCACTTTCAAGAATATATTTTATTTTCCTATACATGTAAAGACATTGAGAAATATTAAAAAGTGCATGATTTCATCTGTTCGGGTACTTCCCACAGTGATAGGAAATAAAATCCCTTTTGGTCTTACTAAATAAGTTTATGTTATTCTACCTCCATTTTTCTCCTCTCTCTTATCATTCCCCAAATCACCATTAAATGGCTAAATATCTGTATCTTATTAGGCTAGAAGGAATGTATCTAGAAGGAAGATATCTAGATTTTTTTCCCCTCTGGACCCATATTTGGTTGCAAACTCCTCTCTCTTTCCTACTCTAAATCTCAAAATTTCCTAACACCCTCTCCTGCTCTCTCTTATTCTCCAGGCTCTGGGGAAGAAATGGCCCTTTTCCTTGCCAAGACCAATCCTTGTATCCTTGAATTACATGGGTTTTATGATCACTTCTCTGTCGATGCCTTCCAAATCTATATATCTCCTGAATTCACACTGAATTTCAGTCTAACATCAACTACCTAGTATATGTTTTGAATCAGATCTCCTATAGATATCTCAATCTTAACACATCCCAAACAGAACTCATCATGTCTTCCACCAAACTCACCCCCCTTCCATATTTTGCTATCTCTGATGAAAGCACCATGATGCTTTCAGTCATTCAGGTTTACAACCTCAAGGTCATTCTCATCGCTTTATTCTCCTTAAGCTAAATATCCAATCAGTTGACGATTTATTCTCCATCAATTCCACCTTCATAACATCTCTTGTATCTGTACTCTCTCCACTCAGATAGCCCTCATACTTCTCTCCTAGATAATTGCAACAGTCTCCTAATTAACTTTCTTGCTTCTAGTCTCTTCCCTCCTTAATTCATACCCTCCTCAGTTGGACAAACTCCTTTATTAGTCATTTTAAGTGCTTTACAATTTTTGCTACTCAATCTGCCCTTAGAGATAGCAAGCTGATCTCAGTCAAGAAGACCTGGACAAATCCCACCTCTGACATTTATTTTCTGGCTCTATGACTTTGACTAAATCTTTGGATAGATGCTTCAGAAAACTTTTTAAAACAAAAAAAATCAGTTAAAATTGTTTTTATATTAATTGGGAAAAAATTAATTCTAAAACAGTTTTTTTTAAAGTTACACACTTATAGATCCCTGCTTCAACAAGGAAAAAAGAGGTATGTTTTTTGTATCTTCTATGAGACAAGGGTAAGGCATTAATTACACAGAATTCAGTATTGTTCTTTCCATTTGCATTATTGAAGTCATTGAAAATATTGTTTTCTTGGTTCTGCTCCACTTAGTATCAGTTCATCTCATTATCCTGTACCTCTCAGAAATCATCTTTTTAATTGTTTTTGTTGAGCAATGAGAATATAATGTTCCATTAAATTCATATGCCTCAATTTGTTTGACCATTCCCCCATCATAGAATCAAGAATCATTGAATTGGAGGCAGCTAGATGGCACAGGATAGAGTACTGGGCCTGAAGTCAGGAGGACCTGAGTTCAAATTTGACCTCAGAGACTTAAACTTCCTAGCTTGTGACCCTGGACAAGTGATTTAACCCCAATGTTTTAACAAAAACAAACAAGAATTGTTGAATCTGAAAGTTGGAGGAGACTTAAGTAACCATCTAGTCCAACAATGAATCCTCAATGTAACATTAAAAAAACAACAAAAATTTTTGTCTGCCTGCATTTTTTATTTCCTTCACAGGCTAATTGTACACAATTTCAAAGTCCGATTCTTTTTGTACAGCAAAATAACTGTATGGACATGTATACATATATTGTATTTAATTTATACTTTAACATATTTAACATGTTTTGGTCAACCTGCCATCAGGAGGAGGGGGTGTGGGAAAGGAGGGGAAAAGTTGGAACAAAAGGTTTTGCAATTGTCAATGCTGGAAAAAATACCTATGCATATATCTTGTATATAAAAAGTTATAAAAAAAAAAAAACAACAAAAAGAAAATGTAAGTTTCAGAGAAGGTGGCTATGTGCATTGATAGAGGAAATTTGAAGTCCCCTAAATCAGTGAAACCCCAGAGCCTGTCTCAATCCACTAGCTGACTCCACCTTTCTATCTTATTACATATTAATCTCCTTCAGGGACTCTCTAGTGTCTGGCACTGTCCAGGCAAACTGAATTCTTGCTGTTCCTCACAGAAAATATTCCATTTCCTACCTCTATGTCTTTGTACAGCCCATCCACCTAAAATATAGTTCTTCACCTCTGCCTCTTAAGAATCCCTATTTTCCTTCAATACACAGGATCATATACATCATCCTACAAGTCACCTTTCCCCACACCCCCTTCCCAAGTGCTAGTACCTCATCACTAACTAGCCTTACATTTATTTTCTATCTGCTATATAAGTACGTTCTGTCCATGCTATCCATCTCTCTCTCTCTCTCTCTCTCTCTCTCTCTCTCTCTCTCTCTCTCTCTCTCTCTCTCTCTATTTATCTATCTATATATTAAAAATGCTTAAAGGGCACTGTTTTATTTTTGTCTTTGTAGCTCCAGCATCTAGCTCCATTCCTGGAACATAATAGGTGCTGAGGAAATGTTTGCTAATGAGTAGTTGATTGATTGTTCTCTGTTAATTCAGATTTTGAGAACCCAGGGTCCCCTCCACACCACTGCTAGGGAATCAGTGAAGAACTTTAATGGAAAAAGAAACAGCTAAAAAATCACCACCTAAAAAATCCCTTAAAAAACTTAGATGAAACCCCCACAAAGGGATTTGGGGCCATTTCTTATGCCCAAGGATTATTATTCTCTAGAAAACTTCAGTGAAATGAATGTCTGCTGAGAAATAATTTATAACCTGTGGCTCAGAAGGATTTGGTTCAAAACTAAACTGGGTTATATCAAGTTCTTGTAATAATAATGATCAGATGCTAATGAAAATGCTATTTTCTTTTTCTCTTTTTTTCCAGATGAAGTAGAAAAGTAATTTTAATGCTCATCTTAACTGAACAAGGGAATAATTAGTCTGTCGCTCACCCTTAATTATATATAGCCCATATCCCAACTCCCTGAGTACTTAGAAGTCAGATCACCAGAACAAAGCTGTTTACATTTACTCTTTGGATCATAGGGTTGGAAGGTGGTTTTTCTAGTACTAAAGCTCATGAGCCCCCATCAGTATGCTTCCTTCCATAATTATCAGTATCAGTTAGTTACCCTGACTCAACTTTCAGAAAAAAACTATTTACTATAGTAGTTTAGCTGGTATAAAGCATCCTCCTAAATATCCATAACATTCTTCTACCAATGTATTCAGAGTCTAGGGATAAGTACACTTAAGTTCTCTCTCGTTCTCTCCCTCCCCCCATTTCTCTCTGTCTTTTTCCTCTCCTTCCTTTCCCTCTCTTTTCCCCATCTTTCCCTCCTTTTTCCTCATTTACTCTTCATCTCTTTAAAAAAATTTTGTTAATTTAAATATAATTGGTTTCCTTTGTAATCTGATATATTTCACTTTATGCATTTAATAACAATACTCTAAGAAGGAATATATAGGATTCACTAGAGAGAAAACAATGATACAAAAAAAAGATTAAGAACCTCTGCCCTCATAAAATATAAAAACTTTGTTGACAAGGACAGTTATTTCATTTTCTCTTTGTATTTTCCAGCACCAAACAAAATACTTAACACATAGTAGGTCCTTAATAAATGCTTATGGATGACAGACCAGCCATGGCTCCATTCCTATCTGGGCAGCACTGCTGACACTCTGAACTTCATCATGTCCCAAGTCCAATAAGTCTTCTGAACTTCCCCAATAATCCTGCTTTTCAGGTTCTTTTATATGTTGTCTCCCGTCCTTGGAATGGAAGCTCCTTGAAAGCAGAGCCTGTCTATCTTTCTACTAAATTTGTATTTCCACAACTCTGCACAGAGCTGGGCACAAATGCTCATTAATTTGACTTGAGAACTTAGAATAATGTAACTGAGTTGAGTTGAACTGAACAATGAGAAACTAAGTGCAAGAAATGGGTTCCCTTTTGTGGGGACTCCGAGACCTGTTTTCTTCCACTCTACGCAAATGGACTGACATCAGTATTAGGGATTTAAAGTTAGCCAAAGGAGTTGAGGTCAAGGGGGGCCTTGTACACAGGCCTGCAGAGGCAGAGAGATTTTATAAGCATTCCTTCCATAGGAAACCAGGCTAAAGAGCTGATAAACTCAAATCTCTTTTCACAGCTTGACTTCGGGGCCTCTTAATGCATCTCCCTCATTTGTTCATCAGCACTTTATGAGAAAATAAACAAAAAACATGGCCTGTTTCCTCATTGTCAGCACACACATCTGAATACTTCCTGCCCAAGAAGGCAACGATCCCACCCTAAAGAGCAAAGGAGATCACATCTCTATTTTGTCTCAACTTTTTAACAGCCGATTTTCAAAGCTGGAATCCAGGGGTGTAATCACAACCAAGGACCCCTCTGGGTGTATTAGATGTAATCGATACCAATACACTAAGGGCCAAGAGTGATTGCTCCTGCAAATCCTTCTGGAATAGGGGTTCTTAACCTTTACTATGTGTTCTGTACCCCTTCAGCATTTTAGTAAAGCCGAGGATCCTCTTCTCAGAATAACCGGCTAAAATATATAAAATAAAATCCGTAGGATTGTCAATTACATTAAAATAGACATATTAAAAAAATTTTTTTAAATGCCAGTTAAGAAATTTTACTCTAGGAAGAACACCGGGACTTATTCAGTAGAAAAACTTTTTTTCTTTAACTCTTTTACAATGGATTCTTTAAAAACTGAGAATTAGGGTTGGTTGATATTTAAATTGTTGCTAAACAATCTGTTCTACAAAGATTGCAAAAATGGTTAACACACTGTCCCTGTGGAGTTTCCACTCAAGCTGACCCTACAGAGAAAGTAAAGGATTAGCAACATAAGATGTGAGGATTAGAGTATTAATTCTACAAAGTAGCATTAAAGTGAGGAGAAATAAAAGGTCTGTAAAGACTAGATAAAACTAAAGGGATGTAAGCTTACTAAGGAAAAATATACTCAGTGATTCAAATAATGTAAATTAAATATAATAAAATGAATGTTGTGAAATTATAGAGAGCCCACCTAGCTCCAAAGAAAAGCTATATTCCACCATTTCTTCCCAGAGGTGAGAAACTATGGATACAGGACACTGTGAATACTTTTTTGATGTGTTGGTTAGTTCTATTTAAAAAAAAAAAAAGTGTTCCTCTTTATTTTTTATTATAAGGGTAGTTGTCTAGGAAGAGGATGTAGAAGGATACAACGGAAAATACAGGGATGTAAAAAAACAAAAAAGAAATCAATAATAATTAATTTTTAGACAAGAGTGAGCTTAAAAGTTCCTACAGAGTTTAAAGAGATTGTTGTTCAATCATGTCTGATTCTTTGTGACATCATAAGATCAGGTAAACTCAAGATTCAAGTCGTTGCAGGCCCCCTGTCAACAGCTGACCACAAATGATTAAATGGTTCCAATAGACTGAAGATAGGATATCAGAGAATGCTAATTTCTAGGAGTTTCGGAGCTTCACAGAGAAAACCAGGGTATTTAAACAACATTTGTTATTAAGGGGCATTGACAAATGTCCACCTTTTGTTTATGTGGCAAAAAGGTGATTTTTTTTTAAGACTAGGAGTAATCATGCTCAATGATCTCCACTGACTTCCTATTACCTCTAGGTCCAAATATAAGATTTTTTATTTGACTTTAAAAGTCCTTGATAACCTCATCCCTTCCTACTTTTCTAGGCTCCTTACAGTCCCCTCGGCTATACTGAGCCACTTGCTGTTGCTTTAACACAAGACTCCTGATTGTCTCCCATGTAATGAGTGTTTTGTCCCATAATTTCCACCTCTTACTTGCCCTGGCTTTCTTTAAAATTCAGCTCAAATCCCACTTTGGGCAGGACTTGGACAGGTGAGTCTTTCCTCATCCTCCCCAACTGCTAATCTCTTCCCCTTTCCCACTGCCTTCATCTCTCCTTCCTATATATTTCCTATTGTATATATATATATATACATATATATATATATATATACACTTATATATATATATACATACATACATATATATATAGTATATAGTATATATATAGCATATATTTATATATATATGTATATGTATATGTATACAAACATATATTTTGTATATATTTCTCCTTCATTAAAACATATGCTCCTTTAAAACAGGGATCATTTTTTTGCCTTTCTCTGTTATTCATGGTTTAGCACAGTCCCTGCTATACAGTAAGTGTTTAATAAATGCTTGTTGAGATCTAGCAGCTTCATGATATTTATGGAAACATGTATAGAAGAATTGCACATGTTTAACATATATTGGATTATTTGCCATCTAGGGAAGGGGTGGGGAGAAGGAAGGGAGGAAAAATGTTTAGAATACAAAATTTTGTAAGAGTGAGATGTTGAAAATTATCCATGTATATATTTTGAAAATAAAAAGCTCTAATTTTTTAAAAAGGATCTAGCAGCTTCTACATTAAAAGAGCACAGGGCTTGCAACATTATATTTTGAAGTATAGAAAGCTAGGGTTGCAATCAAGAAAATAACTTACACAGCAAAGTTAAATATAATCCTGAATGTGGAAGAAAAGTGCATTTAATGAACTGAAAGATGTTCAGGTTTTTAAGACAAAAAGACCAGAACCCATTTAACATATAAATTTGACATATAAAATCCAGGAGAAACAAAAATAAACAGTGAAGACCAGTTATAAGCGTGGACCCACTGCCTGTGCTCTTCCTGACTTTTCAGGATAAGGGAGGTTCCAAAGTAGGCTGGTGACAACTCCTACTGCCTTGGGAATTTTGTTGTTGTTTAGTTGTGTCTGGATCTTTATGTTCCCATTTGGGATTTTTTTGGTAAAAATACAGGCATGCTTTGCCATTTCCTTCTCTAACTCATTTTACAGATGAGGAAACTGAGGCAAATAGAGTTAAGTGACTTGCCCAGAGTCATTCAGCTAGTAAGTGTCTGAGGTCATATCTGAACTCAGATCTTCAAAATTCCAGACTTTTGGCTGTTTCCTAGGCATGGTCCCAAGTTGGTTTGGGAAACCAAAGGTTAAATTTTCAATGTGAGAATTTATGCCACAGGAATCAGCAAATGCTATAAATTATTTTGTGGATTGTCTAGACTTGTGAAAGCATTGGAGAAAATGTTAACAATGCATTGTTTCTTCTTCATTCACAAGAGTGATGACTTGAGTACATTGGATTTAAAACAGGCAGAGCTGCACGAAGCATGTTCCACTTAAAGATGAATCCTTCATGCTCTCCTCCTTCTCCCAATCAGATGTCAAATATTTAATATGTATCTCTGGGAAGGTCTATACCAGCCCTCATGCCAGAAGGAGGAGGGAAGTCCTCATTATCAAACAAAGGGACATAACGATCAATTAATCTCATTTCAAAAGCCATTTTAGATTGTTGTCTCAGAGAACAAAAATTTAGAAAAGTAAAAGAATATTCAATTAATACAATTTATCATTGAAGAGTCCATACCAATAATGGTGATAAAAGTTTTAGCAGTCTGCAAGGCATCCTCCAGAAATTCCTTTAGAATTCATTTCTAGATGCTATTATATAGGCTCCTTAATGCATTTTAGAGAGCAAGAAATTGAGGGCCCCAGAAATTAAATGATTTATTCAAGATTACACAGATGGAATATAGCTAGATGTGGATCTGGATGAAGCCGGTTCTTCTAGATCTAAAATCCAAACTCTTTCTTTTAAATCACACTACAATGGCAGGAATGAGTTTCTGGCAGTAATTCTTGAGCTGAACTTCTATTTTGATAATATTGGCTTGAAAGTCACATTTCTGAAGTAATGATTTGGAAAAGTTTTCCGGCAGTATCCCTATTTTGGATGTGAATACTGAATACTTGTTTGTGTGTCTCCCTCACAGTCTGAGCAAACCAAAAGCATTCATCAAAAGTATTAAAATAATAAAATTCAGCCATACACAGGCCTTGTTATCTTAGAGTAGGGATTCTTGACCTTTTCTATGTCATGGAACCCTTTGGTGGTCTGGTGAAGGCCACAGACCTATTCTCAAAAATAAATTTTTGAATTCCTAAAATAGAATAGATAAAATTACAAAAGAAACCAATTGCAGTCATTTCTGTTATAACAACTTGTTTTGAAAACCCAAATTTGTTCTAATTTGATTGACGTGTCAGAGAACAAATTGAGCATCACTCAAATTTCATATTTGCTTGTTTTCCAAAACACAGAAAATTGCACTCGTAACCCACAAACTGAAACACTTCCACAGACTTAAGGTCTTTGACAAAGTAAAGGACATATTTATCACATATTTTTAGGTGAAATAGGAGCTATGGGTTGAAGAGGATCAGTCCAATTCATGAATTTATTTCCCTACTTCCCTTCTCTCTTCCTCCACAGCCCCCAAATTCCCTGATCTTGTTCTCCACTAAGGTTGCTTCTGACTCAGCCAGCAACTTATTGACTTCTAGCCTGGGCCCTTTGGGAACTAAGTGTAGATCAAGCAGACTCATCAGGCCATAGACAGAACACTATTTATTTAATATTCTCTTAGTTCACATTTCTATGTTCATAGCCACTTAACAGGTATAAAACTGTGCAACTGTTTTTATCAGCTTCCTATCTATTTTTCTGTCAGTAACAAACCCATTTCCCCCCATAAACCATGTGATTTTTCTGGCATGATTTTGCATAGCACAGTAATTTTTTAGAAACAGAAATGTGTTATGAAAGAACTGATTGTATATTGAAATATAAGTATTAGAAATATATATACTCATATGTATGTGTGCCACATATATCATGTGTAGAAAAGTAAATTGGTAAATAGATAGATGGGTGGATAGATGAATGGATGAATGGATGGATGGATATATAAACAGATATATGGATGGATAGATAGACAGAGACAGATAGAAAGATAAATAGCTAGATGGATGGATAGACAGATAGATAGAGAATAGAAGAAGGTAGGTAGATAGATATAAAAGTCCATGGATCCTAGATTCAAAACTCTTATTTCAATTTTGTATTATGGTATCCCACCCAAAATAAGCAGAAACTAGGATACCAATCTTGCTTGTATTTCCTAAAACTTTGCAATATCTGATATGACTTTTTTCAAACACTACCATCTGCAGGAGGCCTTTCCTGCTCTCCCCTAGATGCTAAAGCTTTCTATTTGCAATTTACTTTCCCTCTACTCTTTATGGATCTCTTATGTCCTTATTTCCCATATATATCATCCCTCTCATTAGAATGCAAGCTCCTTGAAGTCACGGGACTATTCTTATCTTTTTGTGTGTGTCCCCAGCCTAACACAGTGCCTAGCACTGAATACTTAATAAACCATAATTGACTGATTGATTGGGTATAGCTAAATCAAGAAGCCAAACTATTCTCTATACTTTTTCTCTCTCAAGCTCTATATCCCCTTTTTGACAATTTCTTGGAAGATTAATAGATCACATGGTATAGATTTATAATGTTTATCAAAGAGTTGTTTTTTTTTTTAATGAAAGGCAGATTTCCAGATTTTTTAAAATCAAACTCTAGTATTGAATTTAACTTTTCCTAAAGATTCTACAACTAAGTTCATTAGCAAAGTTGTTATTCTTAAAGAGAATCAATGACATCTTTAGGGTGATGTTTTGATCTGTGCATGAATTAAATCTGAGTGAGGCAAAACTTTGCAAAGTCTTCAGCCTCGTTCTCTTTCAGAGTCATAGAAGCCCTTACAAGATCCAGGATGCAGGGGCAACCTTAGGCTTTGCTGAATCCAGATCTCAGTTTGTCTGAGGCAATGCTCTTTCTATGACTGTGAGCTACTGTAAAAACTGAGACATGAAAAAGCCTAATATACTAACAGAAATATCAATCTGGAGGGGAAGAACTTCAAAACTTTTGTGCAGAACGGAAAGTAATTGCTATTAACACTCATTCTAAGCAGTCAGAACCCAACATGAACCACAGGGCTTGGGCTGGGGGCTAGTAATTGGCTATTCAATGAAATCCAGAGTGATTTGGATTTAAAGACATAGTCAAGTAGCTCCATTTGAAAATACATTTTTAAAGCCTGTTTTTTCAGAGCTCTATTCAGGAGATCATAAATAAAAATTGCACAGGACAAAAAGTAAATTGTCATCTTCAGATTAGACCCTGAGTACTTGTCTGGAAAAGATGGAAGTTTTTCCTGCCTTATCATTGCTCCAGATGACATTATCCAGGGTAAAAGTTAATCAGATGCTGAGGGCTGGTGACAGCCCTAGGCTGTGCGTGTAACCACAAAAAGAGAACTTTATAAGAAACATATTTTTTACAGAAAATCCAAAAGAAAACAGCCTCTGTGGGTATATTACATTGCATATGACATCAGACTTTTGATGGCAAGGTTGCGGATGGATATATTGGGAATACATGGGACTAGGGGGAGTGATAAAAAAAACTGGAAAGGTAGACAGGGAGCTAGGTTATGACAGACTGTGAATGCCAGACAAAAGATGTTGTTTTTGATCTCTGAAGTGAAAGGGAGCCAATGGTGTTTCTTGAGGAGGGGAGTGACATGTGGCTCCAAGAAGTTAGAGCATGTATAGCAGCCACCCCCCGGGTGGAATCATCTCAACAGACCCCCAGTTGTTGGGGGTGGGGTCTGAAACTCATCAGTGAGTTAGGGAGATTGTCTACCCCAAGCATGTGGAGACTGACTCCAGTAGAATGGGCAGGTGAGAATCATGTTTCCCGCAGCCCCACAGGTGACTAAAGATCAGACATCCAAGATGACAAAGTCATCCACTGCAATCCCAGCCATCTCCAGGAGTCCCGGTTTTTGTCTTGCCCCCAGATTTCAATGACTTTGGAAGAGAGAGGGAGGCTGATGACTGTGCAATTCTGTCTCATTTAAACCCAGTTCAAGAATAAGTCACCCCATGATGTTATTGGTGCAATTCGAAAATGAAGGATAAATAGCAACCAACATGGTTGGTCCAGACTTCAGGGTCCTTTATGAATCTCTGAGGTGCCTGGGATCCCATGAAACAGCCTCACCACGAAGAACAGTGAACATCAATTAGACTTTCCTCTAGGTCAAATTTTAAAGTCTTTGGTGAAAGAACATTAAATATCTGGCACAGTGCCCCATTCATAATAGGCACTCAATAAACATGTATTGAATGAAAGAATGATAAAGTGAAAATGTAATGGAAAAAAAGATAGTTTTTTAAGTCTTCACTAGCATTTATAATAAAATAGTACAGGGCTTAACATTGTGATCCCATTCCCTTTTTATTTTAAATTTTTTAGGTTATACATGTACATCCATTTTTATATATGTCCATATGAGTCATGTTGGGAGGGAAAAATCAGAACAAATGGGAAAAACCACAAGAAAGAAAAAATAAGGTGAAAATATTATGCTTCAATCTACATACAGTCTCCATAGTTCTCTCTCTGAACAGCATTTTTTGTCTAAAGTTTATTGGGATTGCTTTGGATTACTGTATTGTGAGAAGAGTTAAGTCCATCACAGTGGATCTTTTGTTGCCATGTACAATGATCTCCTGGTTCTGCTCATTTCACTCAGCATCAGTTCATGTAAGTCTCTCCAGGCCTTTCTGAAATCATCCTGCTGATAGTTTCTTTCAGAACAATAATATTCCATAACATTCATATAACTTAACTTATTCAGTCATTCTTCAACTGATGGACATCCACTCAGTTTCCAATTTCTGCCACAAACATTTCTGCACATGTGGGTCCCTTTTGCTCCTTTAAGATCTCTTTGGGATATAAGCCCAATAGAAACACTGGGTGTGCATAGTTAGGTTGCTCTTTGGACATAGTTCCAAATTGGGATCATGATTTAAAAAGAACCACTAACCAAAGTAAATGACCCAAAATCTTACCTCTGGGAAGGCTCCAGCTTGTAGGGTTTTACAGAGCGAAAGCAGTTTTTCATATCATTGGACCAACAATGAACAAGTTGACGTTCTGAAATAATTAAGGTCCAGGGAAAACCCCAGGAGGAAGCAAGAAAGATAAAATGCTGAACTCAGATTAAGAAATCAAATTTAATTTCAAGCCTGCCAGGGAAACCGTATCCCCTTAAATCTGTTGGTGCTTTAAGTTCTGCACAATGTCACCTCCCCCACCCACTGAGTTTTTATTCATTACTGTCAAACCTATTTTTAATATTATTTACTAATAGTGAAAAGGGTCAAGTTCAGCTCCTTAGTCCTTATCCAGAAAAGGAGATACAACCTGACATGTTTATCTTCTCTATGCCCGCTTTATGCAGCTGTCGTGTGCCAGATGTAGAAGCAGCTGCAGGAAGTTGTTTATCTACCCTCTTGACCTTTGAGAAGTGTTAGGGGATGGTAAAAATCAAGTTTTTATTATAGGCTTCTCCTTGTAAACTAAAATCTTCTGAAGATCAGTCAAAACAGTGCACCAAAGGTCTAAGAAGGTCAAGGAGATATGATAATAGTTTTGTTCCCTAATACTCGTGAAAATATAATTGCATTACACTTAATTATAATTATATATATATATACATATATATATATATATATATATATATATATATATATATACATACATATAAATATAATTATACACTGAAGGTGCCACAGAGGTTCTCTGGGTAAATCCAAACTCACTTAGATGACTTATTTCAATGGATCTCAATCTCTGTGTATGACACCTGTCTGCCTTCTGTTTTGTATTTTCACATATTTCTATTGCTCTGTGCAAAGTTATCCTGATAATCTTGAACATCTAATGTCCCTGTCCAAAAGGAAAATGCAAAATCTTTAAGTAAACTTTTTAAGCAGACAAAGTCTACTTTAAAAGTCTGTCCTTTCATGTGGAAAGTGATATTACAGAAAGCAAGAACTTAGTGAACAGAGGCATGGGAGTGGGGGAATATTCAACTCTATTCAATTTCAATAAACACTTATGAGATGCCTGCTTGTGAAAAGCATATAAGAGAAAAAAATGTCTGTCCCTTTAATCTGTAGTCAAGTGTAAAAAAGAGAGGGTATTGCCATGTTCCCTTGTTTTTTTGAGAGCTGGAGCAGAGTATTAGGGACGCATTACCTTTCAAGTGATAGGCTCAGACCTAAAAGGATTAGACTAAATGCAAGTGGAATGGATCTATTATCAGCCTTATCACTCATGAGAAATAATAACAATGTCATTAGCTAAGTTTCCAAAATAGCTCAGTTCCTGCTTGAAAGTCAATCCCTCAGAAACATGGTAAACCTTTCTTTTGTTATGACATTTTGGTGAAGTCAACAAAAACTTCTTTGGCCTTTCTCTGTCAACATCAAAGTACCCTGGGGAAACCATTGTGAAGATATTAGAATACAAAAAAAAAAATTGTCCCAGAATAGAAGGAACAACTAATAATTTTATTAAGATGTCCATATTTTCAGGAAATGAATGTCTTAATTTTTCTACGTCTCTTTGCTTTCGATTCTCACTTTTGTTCAAAAATGGTCAACAAATTCTGTGTCTTTCCCCCCAAGGAACTAAGTTTTCAGTGAATCCAAGATTTATTATTCTTCCTTGAATCACATTTTTTTTTTTTAATTTACCAGAGTTCTCTGGTAAGACTTATAAATCCCAGACATTTGCAGTAGCTCTATTTAGACATTTTTACTATCAGTGCAAGAGGAAATTATAGAAATAAGGATAGAATTTTTTAAGGGGCTAAGGAAGGAGCTAAATCTAATATAGATTAGAATTTTGGAGGGGTACAGTAAAAAGTTTTAGAGTTGAGATAGCAATCGAATTCTCTCTGGCTGGCCCCATTTGTACAGCAAGAGACCTTCTGCCTTAGAAGTTGCTCTGTGGATCACGGCTCCCAAACTCTGGCTTCCTGTTCGGGGTCCCTCACCCCCTGATTCAGGGGGTGATCTTGGTCTCTTCCCTCTCCATCAGCTTTCCCATCTTGAACCACCTCGGGGAGTCACTGTGAAGACTCACTCAATAACAAGAAGGGTTATAAAGAATTCTATTTGCTCTTGGATAAATGATTTTAACAGCCATGGGAATCACAGGTGCTCTGAGCCTAAGGAAATGAAGTAACAAATCTAAATGAAATGTAATAAACTCTGGCAGAATCTGTGCAACTGCTGTAGGGCTGGCTTCTTTTGGAACTTCCGAGAGTCCCAGAAATCTCAGCGTCAGAGGGATGGTAGGGGTCAGCTAACCCATCCTTGACATAAACAGAAACCCCTCTGTCTTATCTTTGATAAATAAATGATCACCCAGTCTCCTCTTGAAGACATTCAGTGACAACAAACCCATTACATCCCGAGGCAGCCCATTCCACATTGGGACAGCTTTTGATAGGAAGATTCTCCCCATGTTCAGCTTAAAGTTGCCCTCTCTAAAATCTAACAGGACGAATCTGTTGTGTTCCCCAATATAGTCCTTCAAATACTCACCAAAGTCTCTCTGTGTTATGTTTATGGAAAGACTGAGAAATGTATATTACACGATAATATAGTTAGATGAATTCAGACCTGGTTGAATGAAAGGGACTAGGTTCTGTTTCCTCAAATCTAATCTCTTTTCAATAAATCAATAAACATTTATGTAGTTCCTAATATATGCCAGACTCTTCTCCAAGCTAACATCTCCAGTTCCTCATCTCAGTAGTCATAGCATCAGTTAGCTTGTCCCTTTGTGATGTAATTTATCAATGTTCATACTAAAGTTTTATGTCAGGAACTAAATATAATATTCATAGATATGGTCTGGACAGAAAAGTTACATCAGGATCATCATTCATCCTTCCCTTTGTTCAAGACATTCTGCTCTTCTTAATGCAAACCAATATTGTGTTAGTCTTTTTGGCTCCAATATTGACACACTGAGTAGGAGTCCACTAAAACCTCCAAATCATTTTTACAGATTATTATCTATACAGGGCTACTCTGTGCTATGCAGATAATTTCTTTAATCCAAGTGTAGATGTTTTGAAAATTAAATTTCATCTTATATTTGATCTATTGTTGTAAACTGTCAAGGTTTTTTGAAATGCTGTCACCAAATATATTAGTTATCCCTCTTAGTGATGCCATTTGCAAATTTTATAAGAATGCCATTTATACCTTTATCCATCATTGATAAAAATGTCAAATATTACAGAGCTAAAGATAGAGCCTTACTCTGCTAGAATCCCCCAACTTAAGTTCATATTGACCCATTCGAGTCTCAATCTTTTAACTAAATCTACCCATCTGCATTATCAGCTAGCCCACGTTTCTCCACCTTTCTTTCCACTAGGATAAGGTAAGAGGCTTTGTAAAGTGACTTGATGAAATACATCTTTAGCTTTCCCCAATCCACCCACAAAATCAATTTATCAAAGATGAAAATTAGGTTAGTTCAGCATGATCTTTTCTTGGAGAATCTATAGTGACATTGAGTGATCATTATATCCTTTTTGAACATCGAGAATTAGTTCCTTCATAATAAGTTTGAGTATGTTGACAAGAAAAAAGGTCTAACTTAAAAAGTAAAAATTTCCCTCTTTTGAAAATTGGGACAACTTTGTTCTCAGTTCTCAGTTGTCCTAATCACCAAATTTTTCCAAAGATTATTGATGAGTTAACAGTGACATTTGCCAATTTTTGCATTAACTTAGAATCAAGGTCAGGAAGCCTGGTACCTTGACCATATTCAAGTAGATGAATTGTTATTTTACACTCACTTATCTTGGTTCTAACTTCTAGCCATTTTTGTTCTGCCTTTCCCAATCTGAAAATTAGTCTTAGTAGAAAAGAAAGAAATATAGCCAGAATGTAGTGATGTACTGGTTTCATGTCAACAAATAGTAATAATAGGAGGCACTTATATAATTCTTTAAAGTGTTTTGTATATAACATTTGATCCTCACAATAACATAGTGAGTGACCTGGCAACAACAAATATTATTAAGCTCATTTAGAAATTTTGAAACTGAGGTCTATAGTTTTCAAGCTTGTCCACAATCATATAATAAATGAGTGTCTTGACTGCATGGGACAGTCTGAATGACGGACAGCTTTCATCCATTTAGGTTTTTCTATGTAGATTATTTTTAAAAAATAAACAATATCTTCTACTTGTAGATCTTTTTGAGAAAGCCCTGAGGTATTATATTCTTGGGCTTGATGCAGTCACCATAATGTCATCAGCAAAATGGACTCTCTAGATCTGATCACCTATATTCCCTCTTTCTACCCTTTTGGAATCTATGGAGAACTTTATCCATGACAAAGCTGAGCATCTTTACAGATCAAATATTTTACTTTTCGTTTCTCAATCAATACTCATGATCTTTGATAGGTTGGTAAATTAAATCTGTAATTGCATCCATCAAAAAATCTTGTATGATCTAGAGCAGTGGTCCTCAAACTTTTTAAATAGGGGGCCAGTTCACTGTCCCTCAGACTGTTGGAGGGTTGGAGTATAGTAAAAACAAAAGCTCACACTCTGTCTCTGCCCTTTAGTCCATTTGCCATAACCCGGCGGGCCACATAAATATCCTCAGCGGGCCGCATCTGGCCTGTGGGCTGTAGTTTGAGAACCCCTGCTCTAGAACATAGGCATAGGGTACTCCCTGATTAGAAAAGGAGGGCCAGTAGAGATTCATCTCACTTTACACAGCAAAAAGCTTATTTATAATCAACAATCAATAAACACAGAAAAATTTTTATTTTCTATATTTTTGTTCAATTTTTTTTGAAGATGTCATCTGCTAAAGAAAATTGTCAACAAAATCTCTTATTATATTTCTGCCACGATAATACTGATAAATGTGTAAGCCCCTTTGGGGCTTTCCTAGATTCGAGAATAGGAAGAGTGTAGGTTAGTGCACTCTGGTTGGTAGTAGGTCAGACACTTTTTAGTCATGGCAACCCATCAAACAACAACAGATTCAAAACTGCCTTCAGTCCTGTGTAGCCCTCTTTCAAAGAAAAATCATTAGCAGTTTCTCCAATAAAACAATGAGAATGAATTGGAAAGAAAAAAACAGTTTAAACAAACCTTGATGAGTATCTTAACCAAGAATAATCTGAGGACATATAAGGATGAAGTTGGAAGGAAGAGAACAACAACAAAAAAAGGTTCTGCAAAGACTTTTATAATCATTTCTTTCCAGTATCAAGGACAGTGCAGTCACCACATTTGGACTGTTACATCAGAACTCCAGATGTGCTTCTTGAGGAAGTGGATTGAATACTGAATAAAACAGAAATGGGAAAAGCATCTGGACCAGAGCAATCACATACAGAAAAGGCTGGGCAGGAGACAAGATACTTAAGGGTGCTAAAGGACTGATTTTCATGATTTCTGAAGTAGAGGAAAATACCAAGGTATGGAAAAAAATCATTGTACCTTGTTATTACAAGGGTGACTGAGAACACATCAATAACTAACAACTCCACTGGCTATTTCTCATTTGTATGAAATTTTTATGAGAATTATCCACATATTCATGGAACATTTCCTTGATAACAGTATGGGGAGGCAAAAGATAGGTGTTTGTAAGCCATATTCCACAGTAAACCACTCAATGAAATATAGTGACTGAAATATAGTGAATATTTATTTCCACTGTGTTTATAGTATGCTGACTATAAATATCTTTTAATTTTTTACAGTAAAACATCATCCTTAAGGTGTCTCCCATGCATCTGTCAAAATCATGCAAGATTCCTTTAAAATAAAGATTCTTTTTTAATATGTCAAAGATTTCTTTCTGGTGAAATCTATGGAACACTTTTGAGAATAATATCTGAGAAAAAAATGCATTAAAAATTCATAGAATTACAAACGAAACCAAATATATTGAAATACAATTATCAGGGGCAGCTAGGTGGTGCAATGAGTGGATGAAGCACCAGCCCTGAAGTCAGGAGGACCTGAGTTCAAATGTGATCTCAGGCATTTAACACTTCCTAGCTGTGTGACCCTGGGCAAATCACTTAATCCCAATTGCCTCGACAACAACAACAAAAAAATTATATATACACAATTATCAAAAGATATTTTGAAAAATAAGTTTGTGGGCAAGTTGAGAATCTCTGCTTTAAGGATATAACAATAGAAGCAATCTTATTCAAACTGCTGTGATTATCAACCTTAAGTGACTCAAACAGGGAGACATTTGCCAACTGAAAGTGTTTGCAATTGTCATAAACCTATAAACATCTAATATAGATTTATGTATAGTCTATAGAAGGAAAGAGAAGAAAAGGGAATAGACTACCTCTAAAGCATCTGTCATTGGAAGATCTCAAAAGGTTTTACAAAATTTCAGAAAATCCCACAGACTGAAAAGAATATAGAATTGGAAGGATATTTAGAGATCATTTAATTTATTTTACAGACATAGAAACTGACTTGGTTGAGTTCCTCCAGTCAGTAAGGGGTATAGATAAGGGGTGCTTCTCCTGATTTTCAGTCATGTGCCTTCATAATTTTCAACGCGAAAACAGTTAAAGAAGCCAAAACCCAAGTCTTAGTCACAAATAGCTTGGTAGCAGGATTCAGGCAAATATTTTGATAAAGTAGAAATCAGGGATTTTAACATTCAGGTAATCTAGAATTCACAAGACCAGACAAGGAATATCTTACATTTCTTCCTCCTTGCCCCAGTCATACCCTCAAACTACAGAAACACAAGTTTCTTATTTTAGGTTCCAGAAGCAAATAAGATGATGATTATAAGAAGATGGGTATAGGGTGAAGAAGGATTTGGAGCAAGGATATTGAAATGCCAGGGATGATCATGATGACAATAAAGAGTAGAGCAAGAGGTTAGTTAATTTTTTAGAACTTCAGTGGATACCTAGGGAGCATGTAGGTGGTACAATGGATCAAGTGCTGAGCCTGGAGTAAGAAAAACTCTTCCTGAGTTTAAATCTGGTTTCATACACTTATTATGTTGTGTGACCCTGGGCAAATCACTTAAATCCGGCTTGCCTCCATTCCCTCATCTGTAAAAATGAGCTGGAGAAGAAAATGGGAAATCATTTCAGTATCTTTACCAATTGTGACTAAATGGGGTCACAATGACTTTTTAAATGATTTAACAATATCAATAGACCAACCTGTTGGATGGCAGCTTAACAAGGATGATTTACATGATTAAAATCAGATGATATTTGCTTCTTTGCATTCTTTGTCTCAAATGAACAAGTAGTCTGATTAGCAATGGCTCCATAGTGTGTTTATGGGGGGGGGATTATTTATTATATTATATTGTTCAGGGAAAACTATTTTACTATTGAAAGCCAACACTGTTGACTGTACCGAGAATGTTGCCTGACCCAAGTAACTCTCTAGGAATGCTAGAGGTGGCTACAAAGTATTTTGGGTTCCCCCACATCCTGGATCTACTCAAAACACTCGTTTTGGGTTTCCGCACAACTATTTACAAAGAGTCCCCCCATGTTTGTGTTTTGGACTCACCCAAATTTTAATGAATGTTTCCAGTTATTCATATCTATCCCAATCTACCTTGCTTTCAAATTGCTCTCTTGGTAACTTTGATTGTGCACATGAGGTTCATGTGTAGGAACCCTTGTCTAAATTCTAGATGGTGTGGGGCAATTCTAGATGGTGGAGGGGGAAAAAGACTGAAGGGATCCTTGATAGCTATCTTCAGGTGTTCAAAGGCTCTCCTGTGGAAGAGGGATTGGATTGGACCCATTCTGCTTGGCCTTAGAAGGCAGAAGTAAAAGCAGTGAGTCAAAACAGAACAGCAACAGACTTCGAGTTCATAGAAAAAGAAACTTCTGAGCAGTGAGAAGTACCCAAGGAAGGGACAAATTCTTTCTAGGGTTAGTGGATTCCCTCCAGCTCAAGATTTTTTTTTCTTTTACTTATATGATTGATGTTTTAATTTCCTGCTTTGCTAGGTGGATAGAGCACCAGCCCTGAATTCAGGAGGACCTGAGTTTAAATTTGGCCTCAGACACTTAACACTTCCTAGCTGTGTGACCCTGGGCAAGTCACTTAACCCCAGCCTCAGGAAAAAATAAATAAATAAATAAATTCTAGATGATGGACCCTTACCTAGATGAGGAGCCACATTTCCTTTACCTCTTGTTCTCCTCTATTAAATGGCATCATATATTTCTAAAACTATTTCCCATGAACAATGCTAGCTTTAATCAACACACGTCACCCTTGTGTTCTTTTTCACATAAAGGACTCAAATGTATTTTGAAATTCTTTCATTTCTTTGATTTGCTGCCCTCAATCATATGGAATTTAGGAAATTTTAGTGTCTGAAACTCTCCAAAGGGTGGCAATAAGCTCCTCTTATAAGCACTTGGGTTCACAAAGCTTCAGCAAAGAACATTTTTATTCATACACTGAAGGATACAGAAAGGATTTACATACATACATACATATATACTACATATATACATATATACATATATATTACTACAACTGTAGCTGCTATTCTGGTCACTACTCCCTAGTCTCGAACTCTCTCTTTCAACAGCAACTATTATGAGCATCTGTCTCAAATTGCTGACCCATAGAACAATTTACCTTGTAAGCTCAGATGAGAATATTATAACATCTACCTCCCAGGGTTGTTGTGAGTGTCAAATGAAAAAATAATTGTAAAATACTTAGCACAGTTCCTGGCATATAGTAAGTGCCCTATAAATATTAACTGTTGTTGTTATTATAGATTTTTTTCATGTCTGTGATGTATTTATACTTTCTACTATTATACTCAGGTCCCACAGCTATTCCTTCCACATAAAAGTTCATCTTGGACAACTAAGGGAATGTCTTTTTCTTAGATTGCTCAAATATATCCCTGTTTTCTACCCTAGGTTAACTCATGGTGAGTTCAACGCTCTTTGCTTCCTGCTTCTACAAAGCCTCCTGATGGCAAATATTCTACCCTCCCTCTTATCTTCCCTATTCCTCTACCTACGGAATCTCTAGAGTTTTGAGAAATATTCATATTCTTTTTTTTAATTTCTCTGTTTCCTATATTCCTTTTTGGAATGCTGGGCAATTATACAATCACCTCAGGACTGCTTCTTAGAGACTCTCCCACAAAGAGAAGAGAATATTCTTGACTGGTAATTTCTGGAACTGCTCCTGCCACAGATGCTGGGGATTCAGAAGCAGAGGGGTAATCCCCAGCAACATACACATAATAATTCAATTGAAAATCAGTGTGATATACACTAGAGTACTAGTTCCTAAAAATAATTTTTCATCCAACATGAAAATGAAATCTCAATTTTTAAAAATTTGCATAAAACAACCTCAGATAATAAACAGCCATTCTCTCAGTTAGTGAAATCACAAAAACAAATAAATCATTTTTGGACTTCTTCGTCATGGTCAACTTCACAAGGCAAACTTCAAAACTGCTCTCAGTCTTCAAAATAAAGGAGTTATTTTCTCCCACCTCATCCTTTGATGCTTCACATGTTAAGATATACTTAAATGAGACCTTCATTGGGTCAGTTTTTCTTTCATGTGTTAATCCAAGGCTTGAATCAGATCCTTCTGAACCAAATTCAGAAATAAAGCAAAATAAGGTGCAGCAAAATTATCACGTGTCAGTGTGATCCATACAATCTCTAGCTTTAATAAAAATTTCAGATAGAAGCCATAGCTCTTCTTTCTAAAATATTTTCTGCCTGAAACAAAATAAATGAGGAAACAGAGAAATGCGGAGCTTCCCTGCTAGTTGTATACTACATTAATTTAATTACAAGAGCAGAAAAAGTCTTACAAAAACGTGTTGGTTCTAAAAGAAATAATTCATTTTGGCCTTTCAAAAACACTGGGGCTCTCTCGTTGGTGGGGCAGCAGATTAGCCACAAGTTATTAGAAACTCACAGAAATCAATAGAAATGTTGGTTTTCCTTTTCCTCCAAAAGGATCCTCTTTCTTGGCCTCTTTATTAAGATGAAGTCTGTTATTTGCCTACTCAGTTTGCTCAGTCTTTCAGAGCAAGAAAAAACAGTTCCCCTGGGGAAGATTTAATGGGGGAAATGGTCACACACTGGACCTCTGAGAGGGGGTGAAAAGTCATAAGTGGAAAGTTCACAGCCCTCCACAGGCCAGCAGCTGACATCGGACCGATCCTGACACTGCTGATTAGTTAAATAGATAGAGGCAGAATAATAAATCAGAGATGCAATTATTCTGTGAATCGACTTCGAAGAGAGCTCTGCTTACTCCCTGATGATAAATCAGGAAAGATGGGCAAGAGACAAAAGCCAAACTGACAAAAAATAATAATAAGGAAAAAATAAATTGGGAAAATTCTAACCATGGTAAATTCAGAAGACTGAAAGCTCCACAGCTCGAGGAACAGTAAGAGAGGTGTAGGTCCCACATTGCATGATGCTTGTAAGAAGCAGCGAGTTTGGCTCAGTGGATAGCGCCCTAGGTCTTAAATCAGCAAGATATGAGTTCAAATCCAAGATCAGACATTTACTAGCTCTATGACCCTGAGCAAGTCACTCAATTTTATTTATCTTAATCCACTGGAGAAGGAAATGGCCAACCATTCCTGTATCTTTGTCAAGAAAACCCCAGTAATAGCGTGATATGGTCCATGGGTCTAAAGAGTTGGAACAATGTTTATAAAATACATGGATAAGCTAGGAACTGCTTGGGGCTTTTTTAATAGCAACAATTTAGACAGCTCAGACTAGTAACAGGTGACCAACTCCTCCTGAGCAAAGTCTTCAGCCCAAAGCAAGACTTTGCATATACAGCAGAGAAAAATGATGGGTTCTGCATATAATGGACCAAACTAAAAATCTAAAACCAGTTTTTACAGGTACAAAGCATGGGAAAATTTGATGGCTATGATTGATCTTATAAGACAGTAATTACACTGGATATCATGAAACCCTTGGTATGGGAATACATACTACCACTGCACGTTACCAGAATTTATACGTTAACGCCAAGATCACCTAGCTACTAGGTGTGGGCTGTGGGGCTCAACTGTAGGTCTTCACTATCTTTACAGTACTTTCTCTACCTTTCTGGTCTTTTTTATTAAAGCTTTTTATTTTTCAAAACATATGCATGGATAATTCTTCAACATTAGCCCTTGCAAAACCTTGTGTTCCAATTTGCCCTCCCTTCCCCCATGCCCTCCCCTAGATGGCAAGTACTACAATATTTGTTAAACATGGCAGAATTATATGTTAAATCCAATATATGCATACATATTTATATAATTATCATGCTACATAAGAAAAATCAAATCAAACTAGTAAAAAAATAGAAGCAAAATAAAATGCAAGCAAACAACAACAAAAAGTGAGAGTGCTATGTTGTGGTCCACACTCAGCTCCCATGGTCCTTTCTCTGGGTGTAAATGGCTCTCTCCATCACTGAACAATTGGAACTAGCTTAATCATCTCATTGTCTTTCCAGCCTTCTTACACCTTACACCCATTACTAGTGATATTTGCCTCCTTGGTGTTTCTTATACCAAACACTCCATCCCCAGACTGGCCATTTTCACTGGCTATTGCTCATGTCTAGAATATTCTCCTCCCTCATATCCACCTCCTGGCATCTATAGTTTTCAAGTTCAAATTAAAAATCACACTTTCTACAGAAATCCTTCCTGATCCCCCTTAATGTTAGGGCCTTCCATTATTTAATTATCTTTCATTCATCATGTATTTACATTGTTTGTACGTAGGTCACATGTTGCTTTTCATCCATGTCCAACTCTTTGTGACTCCCTTTGGAGTTTTCTTGACAAAGATACTGGAGTGGTTCGCCATTTCCTTCTCCAGCTCTTTTTACTGATGAGGAATCTGAGGTAAACAAGTGAAGTGTCTTGCCCAGGGTCACATAGTTAGGAAGTATCCGTAATTACATTTGAACTCAGGTCTTGCTCTATCCATTGCACCACCTGGTTTGCAGGTAGATCGTGAACTCCTTGAGAGCAGGAATTGTCTTTTGTCCTCTTTTTTTGACTCTCTAGAGCTTAGCACAGTGCCTCCCCACACTAGGCACTTAATAAATGCCTGTTCATTGATGATACTATATGGCCTCTACCTTCCTTAACATTGTCTCCAAATACTACACTGATGATGTTTCTCTCTGCATGTATTAAGTCTCTTAAGAATTTCAGATTATAGTTACAAAACACTTTTGCACATGAGATCTTACTGAATCTGCTTAACCATGTTGTCAAGTAAGTAGAACAAGTATTATTAGCATGGTTTTACAGATAAGGAGACAAGAATTCTGAGAAGTGAGCAGTTGCCTGGATTATAGTCAGCATCTTAGAATCTGGAGGGACTGAGAAATCATGCAGAAATCAAACCCCGTCTGAAGTATAAATCTCATCCTCAGTAAGTGATATGCCAGCCCTCGCTTGAAAACTTCCAGCAGTAATTCATGACATCCATTTTGGGAAAGCAATAACCCTTATGAGGTCCCTCCATGTATTAAGGTAATATTTACAGCCTCATGGCCTTAGTTCTACCTTCTGAGGTCAAAGATAATAAATCTAATCTCTCTTCCATCTATGATTTCTTTGATATTTGTATTAGAGACTACTCTAGCCCTAAGTAATCTCCTGATTAGTTCGACTAAGCTCAACTAATTACAATGGTCAAAAATTCCAAATCAAAGATATGGGAATGGAGGTAACAGATATTGTCTTATTTTCCTGCCATTTATCTCCCAAGGGGCTCTAAGAAGTTGGAGTGTTTCTATCTATCTCTATATTTCTCTCTCTCTCTCTCTCTCTCTCTCTCTCTCTCTCTCTCTCTCTCTCTCTCTCTCTCTCTCTCTCTCTCTCTCTCTCTCTCTCTCTCTCCTCTGTCCCTCCCTTTCTGTCTCTTTCTCATATACATACATACTTAATTTATTTCATTTCAAGAAAAAGCCCTTCTTTCCAGAGATACATATAGATGTGTATCCTCTATCTCTCCCCAATCTCTCCCTCTTCTCCAGCCCCATCTTCTATTCTTTGTTATAAGAATAAAAGTTATCCCTTGGTTAGAAAGGATGACTCTGAGGAGAAACACAGAGAGAGATATATTTGGAAATGAAAGTGATAAAAATAATCAGCATGTGTCAGAGGATGAACCTGAACCCTGGTGTTTCCAGCTTCAAGGCTAGTTTTCATCCACTAGGTCACACTTCTCTCTACTTTGTATTTTCAAAGAGGAGGCTCTTGATAGGGGATCAGGGCAGCTTTCAGAAGCCAGGGAATCTGCAAGGCAGAGGTGAAGAAGAAATCCATTCCAGACACAGAAGACGGCTTAAGGAATGACCAGGAAATGGGAGATGGATTGTCTTGAACAAGGGATGGCGAATATGTCAGTTTGGCTGGGAGAGAACTGGCAGAAAAGACAATCCTGAGCCATAATCCTGGAGCCAGCCTGTGAAAGGCTTTAAACCCTGAATGGAAGTGTCTGAATTTTATCTTAAAGGTGAGAGGGAGTGTTTGTAGCTTCTAGAGCCGAGTTGTTACATGGTCAGATTGGGCAGAAGACAGGCCGGAGAAAGCGAGATAGGAGACTGGGGGACCAATTAGGAGACCATTGAAGTCCTCCAGGTGAGAAGGCTGCAAACCTGAGCAGCGGGTGGTGGCCCGGTGGATGGAAGAGATGTCATAGATATGGAGCCCACAAGACTTGGCAACTAATTAGACATGGTGGATGAGGGAAAATTCCAAGATGGTGGGCCTGGTGACTGGGGGCCCTCAACAGGAAGAGGGAAGTGGTTGGGGGAGTTCTATTTTGCACATGGTGAATTTGAGGTGCTAGTGGAATATCCATTTGGAGATGTCACAGACAATTGGTGACACATGCCTGAAGTGCAGAAGATAAAGAGGTCTCAGAGTCATATGCAATGAAATGACCATTAAACACATGGAGGAAAAAGAAGGAGAGAGAGAGGAGAGGGGAAGAGAGGGGAAAAGAGGAGGAAGGAAAAGAAAGAGGAAGATGGAAAGAGAAGAGAGGAACATACATTATAATAGAGTGACTTTTTAGAGGATTTGGCATTGGCAAGAAATTGAACCACTTCTCTGGAGCTTGGAAGAAAGGAAGAAAAAAGCAGGGAATAACTAGGTAATGTGAACTATAAAACTAGGGAGAAAACTAGGGAGAAGTTCATTTTGGATGGTCTCAATTTCCTCAATGAAGCATGAGGGAAGCTCATTCTCTTCCACTGAGAGTGCCAAGGGAAAGAAGTTTGAGATATATGCTGTGAGAAGTGGGATGGAGAGGTCATAGAGGAAAATCATAAAGAGTGGGGCAAAATCATGAGATCCTGGTTGAGACTCCATGACATCAATTTGTCATTTTGCACCATTTTGCTACTTCTGGCACCAGCTTTAAGGAGCATCCAAGTAGGAACAGAAAAGATGAATGATGGGAGTAATCCAGGGATGGAATTTGGAGAATGAATTAGCTGAAATAAGGCAAAAGGGATTCAGTCAAGGATTTAAAGGGAGGAGAGTAAAGGCAGAGTGGGGCTGGGAACTTGGGAAAGGACAGAGGTAATGCATGTAGCTGATGGTTTAGGAAGAAGAGAGAGAAAGGAGGAGGGAAAAGAGCAAAGACAAAGAGGGAAAGAGATTTTTCAAAGCTTTGCCATTCACTCAACGAAAATCTCCCTCAAAAACATACGTCTAGAAATGAGCAGGAGGCAGAGCCATGAATTTGCCATTCTCACAACTGTCCTCAGTTCCAGTAGATTTCTCCTAGTGTGAACATCTTCCAGAGCTGAATGTCAATCTACAATCGCCTCTTCATCATAACTGCAGCTATCTATTCATTATGATTGAACTGGTAGAGCTGATGAGAGAGAAGCTGCCCTTCCTAGCCTTCTGGGCAGCTCCAAGCTTCCTGCTGTGTTGACACATTAACTGTGAAATCCTTTCAAGATAATTCTCCCTCTAAACTTCAGTTTTCCTGCTTGTTTAGTCTTCACCTGTTTTGAATTTCTTCTATTTTAATAGAAGATCTGGTTCCCATCTTAATCTTAGTCAAAAGCTGGGAAAAGTAGAAATGAAATTTACATCCAATTGTTCATTCTAATAGTTTCTTATTTTTGTTTTTTATTAACAAAAATTTTTATTAATTTCTTCCTTCCACTATTCTTGTAATTGAGCAATTTATTTTTTTAATGAAAAGTAAATGCTTCCATGCATTGCTGCAGAGTGTTGCCAAACAAATTCCCACATTGGCCATGTATGAAAAAGTCTATCTCTTTCTGCATTTAAAATCCATTGCCATTCTCTGGCAGGTAAATAGCATTCAGCATAAAGAGAAAGGTAGAAGAGCACCTCTTACAGGGATTTTATAAAGTGTCCTCGGAATGGCAGGTTCCTCACTGAATCTCAGTGCAGGAGAGCTCCTGGGTATCATCTCTTAATTTTTCTGCAGGCTACATTCATAGTCCTAGTCCCTTGCTTTTAGTGCTGGGTTGCCAGTTTCCTTTTATGTATTGTCTTCTCCATTAGAATATAAGTTCCCCTATCAAACCATGCATACCTTTTGATCCAGCAATATTACCACTGGGCTCTTATCCCAAAGAAATCCTTAAAAGGGAAAGGGACCCACATGTGCAAAAATATTTATACCAGCCTTTTTTTGTAGTGGCAAGAAACTGGAAACTAAGTGGAAGCCCATCAATTGGAGAATGGCTGAATAAATTATGGTATATGAATGATATAGAATATTATTGCTCTGTAAGAAATGATCAGCAGGATGATTTCAGAAAGGCCTGGAGACACTTACATGAACTGATGCTGAGTGAAATGAGCAGAACCAGGAGATCGTTGGACACGGCAACAACAAGATTACACGATGATCAATTCTGATGGACATGGATCTTCTCAACAGTGAGATGATTCAGGTGAGTTCCAATGATGTTGTGATGGAGAGAGCCATCTGTGCCCAGAGAGAGGAGTGGGGGAACTGAATATAGACCAAAGCATAATATTTCCGCTTTTTTGTTGTTATTTGCTTTCCTTTTTTCTCTTTCATTTTTTTTCCTTTTTTGATCTGATTTTTCTTATGCAGCATGATAAATGTAGAAATATGTTGAGAAGAATTGTGCTTGTTTAACATATATTGGATTGCTTGCTGTAGAGGGAAGGGGAAGAGAAGGAGGGAGGGAGAAAAATTTGGAACAAAAGGGTTTGCAAGGGTGAATGTTGAAAATTATTTTTGCATGTATGTTGAAAATACAATGCTATTATTTAAAAATCATAAAGTATTGAAAAAAGAATGTAAGTTCACTGCCTTTCTCTTCATTTGTATTTGTATCAGAACAGTATCTGGCACAGAGTAAAGTTTAACAAATGCTTGTTGATTTAACTTTTTTCAGTTTTACTAGTGGTTTGTTTTCATCAGGACAAGCGTTTGGGAACCAATTTATCACCCATCCCTCAAATTGTTGCTGTTGTTTGTCCTTCATTCTCAAAGAGTGTCAGGGAGGTGATGTCATGAGCTACAAGTGAATTAGATTGAAGTGAGGGAGATCTGGGTAGGGTCCCTTGTCTAACTTTCCCCTCCAGAGACTTCTTGGTCCAGTGGTCAGTGAGAGATCAGGAGGAGATGGCCCTGGATGCAGCTTAGGACAGGGCTCAAGAAGACCTAAATTCTGGCTGAGTACTTGACAAATATATTTTCACAATAATCTTGGGAAGTAGATGCAATTATTATCCCCATTTTTACAGTGGAAGAAACTGAGGCAAGCAGAGATTAAGTAACTTGCCCAGAGTCACATAGCAATAAAGTGTCTGAAGCTGGATTTAATTTAGCTTCTGCTAATTCCAACTTCTCTCTGTTTCTCCACCTAACCTATAGGGCAGGATGACATATACACTATCAGATACAGTCACCATATTAGTTGTTTTTGCTTAATGTTTTTCTTTGTTTCAGGGGAGGGTTCAGTTCTGGTTGGGGGAAAAGAAAGGGTCTTATATAATTCTGAAACAATTCTGATGCAAAAAAAAAAAAAAAAAGACATCCACAGGATAACATTAGGAATTGGGTCTATGATTTGATTGTTATAATGAGCTTTCAGTGAAGAACTTCCTGAATGCAACATTCTCTGTAGCCTAGCCAAGCCTGGAGTCAGGAAGATTTATCTTCATGAGTTCAAATCCAGCCTTAGACACTTACTAGCTGTGTGGCTCTGCGCAAGTCACTTAATTTCTGTCTGCCTGACAGTCTCATAATCTGTAAAATGAGTTGGAGAAGGAAATAACAACTTTGAAAAAACCACAAATAATGTTTTATTACTATGTCAAATCATTATTTGCAGGTTCTATCTCTTTTACACTGCCTGATTTTGTCTCTTAAAAAAATTAGCTTTTTATTTTCAAAATATATGCAAAGATAGTTTTCAACATTCACCCTTGCAAAACCTTGTGTCCCAAATTTTTCTCCCTCCCTATCTACCCCCTCCTCTAGATAATAAGCAATCCAATATAGGTTAAACTTTGCAATTCTTCTATACATATTTATATATTATTATGCTGCACAGGAAAAATCAAATCAAAGGGGGAAAAATGAGAAAGAAGAAAAAAAGCAATCAAACAACAACAAAGGTGAAAATACAATGTTGTGATTCAACAATGTTGTGGGGATACAATGTGTCTCCATTTCTCTGGGTGCAGATGGCTCTCTCCATCACAATTCTACTGGAACTGGCCTGAAAGACCTCATTGTTGAAAAGAGCCATGTACATTAGAATTGATCATCATATCATCTTGTTGTTGCTGTGTATACTGTTTTCTTTAACCTATGGTTTTAGAGAATTGCTTAAAGCAGAGATGTCTAAACATCAGGGTTGCTGGTCCCATGCAGCCCCAAGCTGATTAAAATGGAATTGGAAAAATTTTAACAAAATACAGCAAACATAGTTAATGTTCATGTGTGATTTTCTAAATCAGCATACAGCTAACCCTTCCTTTCTCTCTGGACTAAAAAGCTTAGATCCCAACATCATACAACTAGGATGGGTCAAAAATAGGATTTGAATCCAGTCCCTGCTGGGTCTAAAGCTATATTGCCTCTTCGTTAAAATAAATTAAAAATATTTTAAAAACTATTTTGTATTACTAAGGAAGTCAACAACAGAAGGAAAAGCTTTCATCTGTACAAAAACAGTCCTACCAGCTCCTTAAAGGCAGCAAAGTGTTGGAAACAAAGTGAGTATTCAGTGATTCACTGAACAAATATGACATCATGTGAATATTACAGAAGGTTATATTACATAATAAGAAATTATGAATTTGAAGTATTCAGAGCTACATGGGAAGATATGGATGAATTTGGGAAGAGACAGTATAGTACAGTGTTGAATATTGGACTTACAGCTAGAAGTACTGGGTTAAAATCCTCTCTCTAGCATTTATTAACTCTGTTACCATGAGCAAAGAAACCATTTTCTGGCTCTCTTAACTGGTGGCTGCCTCCATGCCAAATGATTTGGGTCTTTATTTTGCATCCTGGCAGAATGCAAACTCCTTAAACTCCATTTCCAACACTTGATAATTTCTAAAGAGTTTGTAGTGAGCTTGGCAAGCACTCTGCTGTTAGTTAAAGTTGCTTCAAGGGTCCAGACAGAAAAATCCAGATCACTGATAGTCAGAGACAGCTTCGCATCTCACCTTTTCAAAAGTCTATTTGTCTATGATTTAGGTTCTTGGTCAGATGACACAGTGGTTCAAGTTAGGATGTACTTATTTGGTAAGAACTCCTCAGGATTTAAATCCCTTGAGACCTTAAGAACTCAAATCCAGTATTTTCTCCCCACAGGTATAAAAGTAATTCAGCCAATCAAGGATTCTTTAAAAACAGATAAGATACATAATATTGTCTGATGACTTGGGACCAAATGCTTTATCGTATTTTTATAAAAATTGGAAGAATTTAAGTTTGGATTTTGAACTGTACTAAAAGGAGTGATGGATTTTTTTTAATGTACCAAATGTTCCTTGTCTTCATGCCAAACAAAGCAGCCTTTCCCCCCCAACTCCCTATCATCACTGGTTCTGTGCAATCTTGCTCCATCTAAGCACTGAGTATCACTGACATCCACTCTAAAATATGACAGGTTCCTTTTTTTTTTACTTCTTATAAAAATATAACCTTTGCCAAAGACCCTGAGGATACAGTATAATGGGGAGGAAGGGATGAATGATTAATGTTTATTGACAACCATTTCACAGATTGGGCACTGGCTCTTCCAAGTGAGTCTATAATCTAAAAAGCCAAAGAGCTGGAATACAAGCGAAGGAGACATTACACATATAATCCATGTAACAAGTTTGTTGGACTCTCACGGCACTATTTTTAGTGAGAAAGGAAAAAAACAATCCCATGATGTCTTAAATGCCAGAGTTTCAGACTTCAGGACAGAAGGAAAGGCCAACTTTGCAGGCCTTCTGCACAAAATGGCCTGCCTCGTGGAGATGATGATTCATCATTTATCCCTTCAAAAATAACTTGTATAACTCTCACTGAGGAAGGCCATCGCTGTAAGGTCTCACTTGTTTGAAAAAGAGACATCTACAAAGTTAGCAGAAAGGATAAATGGATATGCATATCTCATTCTAAATATACTTATTTATGACAGGGCTTCTTCATTTTTTTCCATTTGCAACTCCCTTTTCACCTGAGAAATGTTTACATGACCCTGAACATATAGGTATATAAATCACACATTTATTCATAATAAATCATAATTTTGCAACCCCCATGTTCAATTACTCAATTCCACATGAAGTCACAACCCACAGTTTAAGAAGCTTTATTATGTTGGAGATAAATCAAAAATAAAGCCCATCTGGATATGACTGAGCAAAAGCAGTTTTAACTCCAAATAATGTTAAAATTGTGTATATCTAGGACAGCTTCTCTGGGTTGGGGTCAGTTTAGTAAGTTACATTTTAGATGAAACAAAAATAATTTGAAATAAAAAGTAGAAAAGGAAGTTTTTTCAATAATTTTTTATTTTAAGAACTTGAAATTTTATAAAAACTTTTTGATGTAATAATTTAGAATGTGACTTCAATTGCAAGCTTTTACAATCCACTTTCAAAATGTGCAAACATATGAAGGAACAACTGAAAATATCTGGTTAGATTACAAGTAATTTCATATGCAAAAGCAAAAAAAAAAATGGCATTTTAATTGCCTCAGCAAAATTCTGAAGTAAAAAATCTATCTTATTAAGCTTAAGTCATTATGGAAGAAAGAATGGGTCTCAGATTTTTCCAATCAAGTTGAATACTTTTAGCTTTGTCTCTGCAACTACACATATGGCAAACTCTTTGTTATCTGACATTGTCAAGAAAATCATATTATGGTTAATTGAATATTTTACTTAATTGAAAATTTCCAAATATACCATATCTGGATTACTAGTTTTAATTAATAAGAATGCCGTGTGCTACACTTAACATGATTTATTTAATCCATCTGATTTTGATGGGTCTTCAGAATTTTGTAGTATTTCAGGGTAATCATTAGGAGAAATAGTAAATGGAGCACAGGACTTGCAGTCAAAGAGACCTGAATTGGATCCACTTGGTCACTTAACTAGTTGTGTAGTTGGACAGATCTCTTAACCTCTCTCTGCCTTAGTTTCTGTCAAATGTGGAGTTAGACTTAATAATCTCCAAGGTGCCTTTCCTCAGAATCTATCCTCCTAAAACCTGACCTGAGATTCTAATCTGTGTTGCTAAATCACTAGATTTGACAACTGATTAAAGAGAATCCAAGGAGATAGATTTATCTCTAAGGTGACAAGCCTGGATGCTTGGGAATATGGCGGTACCATTAACAGAAATGGAAATGAGTTTAGAGGGAAAAGGTGAGTCTAATTTTTAAGTTTAAGGTCTAAGGTGTTAGTGCACATGCAGATGGAAACAGCTAGCAAGCAGTTGGAGAAAACAAGACTGGAGTGTAGGATGGGGTGTGAAAATACAGACTTAGAGTCATCTGATCCTAAGAAACACATGCAAGTTAGATTAATGGGCTGAATCTAGAAACTGAAACTTAATAAGCACAAATGTCAGGTTCTCCATTTGGACTTTAAGAATCTACAAGTCCAGGTTGGACAAGGCATGCTATATTATAGCTCTCTGATAAAAAAAAAATGCCCACACATATTCACAAAGCTGGGGTTTATGGTAACTGTTAAGTTCTATGTAAAGTCAACAATGTGATAAGTCAGCTGGAAAAGTGAATGTTTTATTAAAAGATGCAGAGCGTATACAAGAGACACGAGGAAATGCACAAATAACAGTAAAACAAGAAGTGATAGCCAACATAGTGGTTGTATGCAGTAAGTGCTTAATAAAAACTTTTTTTCATTCAGAGACAGATTCTATAAAGATCTTTATAGATTATAATATTAGGCCAAATCTGGTAAGATTTGATAGGGAGGTGGGATAGAATATAGCACAGTGGGCCTAGAATCAGAAAGACCCCAATTCAAATCCAGTCTCAGTCACTTACAAGCTGTGTGAATCTGGGCATGTCACTGAATTTCTGTTTGATTCAGTCTCCTCATCTGAAAACTGGAGATAAACATAGTTCCTACCCCCCAGGGTTCTGGTGAGGATCAAATAAGATAATAATTGCTAAAATGCTTAGTACACTACCTAGAATGTACATAGCAAGTGCTAAATAGATTTTAGTGATGATGATCATCATGATCATGATGCTAAATTAAAAGAGGAAAAAAATGCTTCCAATTGGCTAAGTTGTCAGTGACTATATAATAACCAACTGACTTTATCTCCCCTCTGAACTCTGAAAAGGTACAGAATTGATTATAAAAGTTACTCATTTCAGAGATTGGTCATTCTAATTGCTTCAGGCACAGAAAGTCCTCAACGGGACAAAAACAAATTAGAATCAGTCCCTTTGGTCCACAATTATCCAAATTTCTGCATTAAAAAATTTTCATTGGCTAGAAGGTATCTGATTGACTATATCCACAAGAAGATTAATTATTAAAATTAATTTAATTACAGTTAATTATAAAAATTTACTGCAAATTAAATGTCATCTTTTTTATTGTTTATTTGGAGCAAGGACATTTTGTTCCCATGATTACATGTAATGAAAAAGAAAAGTGAGGTTTAAAATGTAGCAATTAGAAGTGATCCAAGGCAATTTCAATAGACTAGTGATGGAGAGAGCCATCTATATCCAGAGAGAGAGAGAGAGAGAGAGAGAGAGAGAGAGAGAGAGAGAGAGAGAGAGAGAGAGAGAGCTATGGAGACAGAACATAGATTACAGCATAGTATTTTCACCCTTCTTTTGTTGTTGTATGTTTTCTTTCTTGTTTTTTTTTTCTTTCTAAACTTTTTCCCTTTTGATCTGACTTTTCTTGTGCAGCATGATAAATGGGGAAATATGTTTAGAAGAATTTAACCTATATTGGATTACTGTCTAGGGGAGGGGAAGAAAAGGAGAAGGGAGAAAAATTTAGAGCACAAAGCTTTGCAAGGGTGAATGCTCAAAACTGTCCTTACATGTACTTTGGAAAATAAAAAGCTATTTTTTTAAATGAATGTTGCAATTAGCAATTAAAATATAATATTTTATAAAAGTAATAATAATATGATAATTTAATATAATTTCTATTGAGCAATATAATATAGTGGCTAGGGTACTGCATTAAGTTCAAATCTCACAACCAACACTTACCAGTTCTATGATGTCACCTCTTTATGGCTCAGATTCTTTATTTTTTTTTATTCATTTTTCCAAATTATCCCCTCCCTCCCTCTACTCCCTCCCCCCGATGACAGGCAATCCCATACATTTTACATGTGTTACAAAATAACCTAGACACAATATATGTGTGTAAATACCATTTTCTTGTTGCACGTTAAGTATTAGCTTCCAAAGGTATAAGTAACCTGGGTAGATAGACAGTAGTGCTAACAATTTACATTCACTTCTCAGTGTTTCTTCTCTGGGTATAGTTATTTCTGTCCATCATTGATCAACTGGAAGTGAATTGGATCTTCTTTATGTTGAAGATTTCCACTTCCATCAAAATACATCCTCATACAGTATTGTTGTTGAAGTGTACAGTGATCTTCTGGTTCTGCTCATTTCACTCAGCATCAGTGATGTAAGTCTCTCCAGGCCTCTCTGTATTCCTCCTGCTGGTCATTTCTTACAGAGCAATAATATTCCATAACCTTCATATACCACAATTTACCCAACCATTCTCCAACTGATGGACATCCATTCAACTTCCAGTTTCTAGCTACAACAAAAAGAGCTGCCACAAACATTTGCTCAGATTCTTTATTATAAAATAGGAGGATAGGACTTATTGCTCTCTCAAATTTCTGCCAGATCTAAAAGTATGACTTTATGATCTCTGTATTCAGGAAAATATCATATTTCTCTTCTCTTGGAAAAAAATACCCTACAACTATATGAGAACAGAAGTAGAGCTAATCACTCCAGAAGATGGAATCCTATTATCTGGGCAATAAAGAACAAGCATGATGCTTGCATCCAAATATGAATGATATCCATATGAAATTCAAAGTCATTTAAGAGTAGGGCATAAGTTTATTTTTCTTGACTGTGACTGTTTATTACAAGGTTTTTGTTTTTCTTCCAATGAGGAAGGGGGAGGAGAAGTGAAGGGTGGGGGGTTAAGATAAGTTCCCCTCAAAAGAGATGAAAAACCAAAGAAAACACAGAAGGAATCACAGACAAGCAAGACAATTTTGAAAATCACACATGGAATTTATCAAAGAGTTAAAAAGAAAAACAAACTGCATGTAATGAAAAAGAAGAATGGGGAACATGTCTGATGTGCCCCCAACCACTGCTGGGGCTCTATTAATATGCAAACTCCTTATGATACTTAAATAACACTCTAAATGTATAAAGCATTTTAAATATGTCATATCCATAGAGTCCCCCAACAACCTTGTAAAGCAACATGGGTATTATTATTCTCACTTTATAGATAAAGACACTGAGGCATTAGGACTCTTTTCTAATATCTGCAAAGGAGTGGTCATCCAAATGGAAGACCTCTTGCTAGGTAGAATTATATTAGATGGAGCACTGGAGTTAGGAAGACTTTAGTTCAGAGCCTGAGACACAAAAATCATGTATGACCCTGAGCAAGTGAATAAACCTCTCAGTCTCAGCTTCGACATATAAAAAAATCATGATAACAATAGCAATCTACCTCCTCAGAGAGTGTTGTCAGGATCAAATGAGAAAATACATATACAGTAATCTTGCAAACCTTATAACATTCTAGAAATAGCAGCTAATATTATTCCCAAGTAACTTCTTCCTCTTTTACACATCTTTTCACCTTTGAGTTCTTTGCTTTTATTTTTCACCTTTCACCAACCCAAATTTCCCATGTAACAAAGAAAATTAATTTCACAAATCCAGCAGACACATGACCTTGACAGATAGTGTAAGTCACATTCCACACTTATAGATCCTGCCTCTTTATTAAAATGAGAGAAGTACATTTTTTCCTCTATTCTCAGGCCCAAGATTGGGCATAACAATGACTCAGAAAGCAATTCATTTAAATGCTTTTTCTCAGATTTGATTCCCCTAAGTGCTGCCACCATGCCTGAAAATGTCCTTGGATCTACTTTGTGTATATTTACATGTCTAGTAATTGTTTCTCCCAGTTAAGCTCTTCAACTGATTCACCTGATGAGAACTTAGCTAGAGTAAGAATAAGTAGAATTTGAACCCGTCTCTCTTTGATTTTCTGTCCAGCACTATATCCCTAAGCTATGCTACCTCTACAGTTACTAAGTAAAACATTCCAAGATATTTCTATAACCTGGGGATCTGGAGGCTGAGGCTGGTTTTTAAATTCCCCACTGAGTAATATGAGAGGGTGTATCCTCTCTGAACCTGAAATCTAAACCAATCCTATAAGTATTTGCTAAGGACCTCCTGAACGAAAGGCACAGGGCTTGTGCTAGAATAGAAAAACAAAAAGAAAGACAGAAGGAAGGAAAGACAGAAAGGAAGGAAAGAAGGAAGGAAGGAAGGAAGGAAGGAAGGAAGGAAGGAAGGAAGAAGGAAGGAAGGAAGGAAGGAAGGAAGGAAGGAAGGAAGGAAGGGAGGGAGGGAGGGAGGGAGGGAGGGAGGGAGGGAGGGAGGGAGAGGGAGGGAGGGGAGGGAGGGAGGGAGGAGGGAGGAGGAAGGAAGGAAGAAGAGAAAGGAAAGAAAGAAGAAAGAAAGAAAGAAAAGAAAGAAAGAAAGAAGAAAGAAAGAGAAAGAAAGAAGAAGAAAGAAAGAAAGAAAGAAAGAAAGAAAGAAGAAAGAAAGGAAAGAAAGAAAGAAAGAAAGAAAGAAAGGAAAGAAGAAAGAGAAGGAAGAAGAAAGAAAGAAGGAAGGAAGGAAGAAGAAGAAGGAAGGAAGGAAGGAAGGAAGGAAGAAGGAAGGAAGGAAGGAAGGAAGGAAGGAAGGAAGGAAGGAAGGAAGAGAAGGAAGGAGAAGGAAGGAAGGAAGGAAGGGAAGGAAGAAGGAAGGAAGGAAGGAAGGAAGGAAGGAAGGAAGGAAGGAAGGAAGGAAGGAGAAAAATCTTTTATAAATGACTTATGTCCCATGTACTATTCTAAATGAAAAATAAGATATTGAAAAGATATTTGTAAAATACCATGCAAATTCCAAAATACTTCAAACTGTTCTATGTAAAATATGACTACTACCTTGAAAAAATATTTTCTCTGAATTTAAGATTCTGAAATTAACATTAAATTTTTTGTCAATTTTTAATGAGCCAGGCACCGATAATGTCTTGTTAAACAACACAAAAAACATTTTCTAAAGTCTGAGAAATAATAGTCAATCTTTGTGGTAATTCTTGAGAATTCAGTCGTACTAAATCTCAAATAAATATATATTGGGGAAAAGATCTAACAAAACTGAGTTCCAATAAATATTTATCAAGGATTATCACACAGGAAGCATGTGGGAGTATGTATATACTGATTTAAAAGAAAGAATCTAACTTGATCCTAAAATTGAGCAATGATGAAACTTAATTCTGGCTTTGGTTTCCAATACCACCCAAGAAGGAAGGAATGAGGCAAAAATTAAAAAAAAAAAAATCTTCATGATGGAATGGAAATGCATTCTACATGTCTACATTTGGTCTCCTTTTCACCAACAGTCCAGCAGACCAGAGTTTAGTTACAAGATATTTGACATAATTTGTATACTATCCATCAACACTAGACCCATCATCTGTATCTCTACGTTACTCTACGGAAAATACTCTCTCAAAGGTCATCAAAGATCTCCTTATCACCAAATCCAGTGGCCATTTCTTATTCCTCATTGTCTGGGCTCCTCTGTAGCATTTGAACTTCATCTCCTCTTTTTTTGATATTTTCTTGCTCTTAGATTCTATAACACCATATTCTCCTGATTCTCCTCTCATCCATAGACTGACTCCATCACTGAGTCTCTTCCAAACCTCTAATGTTGGTATTTCCCAAGGTCCTATTCCCAACCCTCTTCTCTCTCTACACTATCTCCCTTAGTAACATCATCCATCCCAATAAATCCAAACAAGACCCCTATAGAAATTCAATTCAACTCCACAAATACTTATTAGGCATCTACTGCATTCAAGATATTGTTACCAAAGCTTGCTAGTTCAACATTCAAAATTCCTCAGACATCTGACATGTTCCTACTGGCAATAACTTGGTGCCCACTTATCATCCCCTGTCCAGATTACTGATATGGCCTCCTACCAGCATGTCCAATCCATCCTTCACGCAACTACTTAACACACAAGATTCCCTTCAAATCCTATGACACTTATTACTCATACCATTCATATTGGCACATCATTACAAATAGCTCTGTATTGCCTGCTTTTTTTTTTTTTTTGTAAACCCTAGCTTTCTGCTGACACTTTTAATTTTTGAGGACAGAAGCTTTGTCTCCTTGTATTTAGTACCATGTCCAGGACACTGTTATATATAAAGTAGAAACTTAACAAATATTTGTTGAATTGAATTATTTCTATCTCCTAGTGGTTAAAAATATTTCCATCAAAATATCTCCCTCGGTGATTTCCTAAACTGAATGTCAATGAATTGCCACTGCCTCTTAAGCGCAGGAATAGTTAGGCATAGAAGGATTAAGTGGCTTTCTCAGGGTCAGACAAGTCATTCAGTGGGTCCCAAGAGACCATCCTGGAGAGATGGCCAGCCTGATTCCCAGAACAAAGGGATCTGAACATATTTGGATAAGCATCCAAAGTCTTTGGGCACCAAGCTAAGTTTCCCTCCCAGCCTTTTGAAATTGCTCTCCCCAGGCACTAACTCTAAGTCTTGTTGAGTTTTTCAGGCTAATGGAGAGACATGATCAATTGGAAAGATAAATAACTGGAGTTCTAGGCTCATTCTTCATCACCTTTTAACACTTTCTTTTTACTTTTTATTTTTACTGCTGAAAATATGATAAAAGAAAATACACATTAACTACTTTATTAAAATTGGTGAAATGTTCATTGTCACCTACTGTAAAATTTTATAAATGTAGGCCAAGTGTAAAAATGTTCTCAAAATACATATTCATTTTGGAAAGTCAGTTTTCAACCTTATTCTCCTTCTTTCTGATAGCCAATGGATCCCTTGACACTTTCCCCACCATCACCATTTGTGCTTCTCCATTACTTTCAAAACTCCTTTCTTAATGACAAGATTCTCACATTATTGTTGTCTTTGCTTACAGAAGTTGAATTTTTTAGGGGGAAAAAGATCACAAAAGCATCACAAAAAAGTATCACTCAGTAAATTCTGTAAACTTGAAGAGAAAGAGAAAACAGGGAAGAAAAGCAATGACAATAGCCTAGATTTCTTAACCTTTTGACAGTCTTGTTAAATCTAAACACTTTCTCAAAATGTTTTCAAATGCATAAAATAAAACACATAGAATTATAAAAGAAACAAATTATATTGAAACACATGTATAAAATACATTACAATATCATTTTATTTTACAACAAACCTCTATAGGAGATGTTAGAGTTATTAATGTCTCCCTTTACAGATGAGGAAACTGAGGTTCAAAAAGATTATATAATTTTCCTGAAATCTCACAGATAGTAGGATTCCAATCCAGGTCTCCTGGATACATATCCAGTGCTCTTTTCATTGAAATATACTGCATCTATAAATCAATGATAAAAAAGGAGTGAAAGGAAACACAACCAGAGGCTACTGTTTCTAAAGATTACAGACTTAAAAGGGTTTGACCAGAAGGAAAGAAGATCCTTGGATCTGTTGGAAGGAAAAAAGCAGCTCTCTAATGAAGGGAGTTCGAAGTTAGAACTTGGGGAGAAACCAGATGCTTCTTCCATTGATAGATAAGCTCTGAGTATTACTTGAAGGTTAGAAACTCTGGATAAGTGTATGAGGGGGACTTGAGCAATGAAAAGGAGCAGAAATAACTGAGAAAAGCTTCTCAAATTTCTTCTTCCTCTCTCTGTCTCCACAAAAGACATACTAATGGAGAAGAAAGAATCGTGTCTGCTGAACACTCACTCTTTGAGAGTTGCCTTAGCCTATATCGTTATATAGCATCTCTCATCTTGGAAGAAGACATAGGGAGTAATAGAAAGGGCTCTAATTCTAAGGTCAGTTCTAGTCCCACTCTCACTGACTGGCCATGTATTCTTAGTCGAGTCACTTAACCACTTCGAGTCTAACTGTCCACACCTATAAAATGAAGGCGATCGTATTTGCTCTCCCCACTTCTCACTTTTGTTGTGAGGGTCCAATGAGTTTATAGTTAACAAAATGTTTTAATAGCATAAGTTAAGTACCATTACAATTCAATTCAATTAGACAAAAATGCATTGAATATATATCTATAAAATATATGTAAATATATATATGTATATTATAAGCATTATATTATAAAGTATACTTATACTCTGTTTGCCTCAGTTTCCTTATCTATAAAATGAGCTCAAAAAGGAAATGGTAAACCCCCTCCAATATTTTTGCTAAAAAAAATACAATCACAAAGAATTGGACAAAATTTAAAATGACTGAATAAAAAAATAAGTACTACTATATATTGGTACCTATATATTAAGTACTACATATTGCTATGTAGTGAGGAATATAAAAACAAAAATAAAGCCATTCCTACCCTCAAAGAGCTTATATTCATCTGGAAGGTTACAACAGGTAAAAAAAAGTAAACAAGAACAACATGTGAATAAGTAAATAAAAGCAATATACAAAAGTAAAAGCAAAGTTCATTGGAAGGGTAATAACCAATGGGGAAAGGGGGGTAGGAATCAGGTACTTGAATAGAGTCTTGGGCAACTAGAGGTTCTAGAGACAGCATGGAGAAGATGATGCTCTCCCGGCATGGGGCACTGCCCATGGCAAGCACAGAGACAGCATATGGGCTGCTGAGTACAAGAAACAGCAAATAAGCCAGCTTGGCTAAAACCTAAAGTACATGAATGAGAATAATGTGAAATAAATCTGGAGGGCTAGAATGGAGTCAGATAATGAGATAAGACCCTCAGTGCCAAACAGATAAGTTTGTAACTTATCCAATGAGCTATAAGGAGCCACCAAACATTCTTGATAGGAAAGGGAAACGACACGGCCCTATGCTTTAGGAAGATGAAAATGCCATGGGTTGTTTTCCCTATTTAGCTCTTCCTTTTTTTCCCTTTCACCCTTTTCTTGTCTTTCCTCATCTACTCCCTTTTTTCCTTCTCTTTTGTGTATGCTTTGGTCTACCAGAGTCAGTGGATAGAGTAATTGGCCCACTTCCACACTAAAGAGTTGGCTGATTCTTGTCCTGAAATAATTATCTATTAATACCTAGAACACTAAGAGTCTCCATATGTTGCTTTAACCTCAGCCATATAGTTGCCCAACATGTTGCTTTTCTCTGCCAGGCATCTCAAACTGGCACACTCAGTACCCTTTGCAGGGCACTGGGAAGATTTCATTTATAATTGCAGTCCCTGCAACCCGACCCAAAATGTACCTACTGACTTCAAAAACCTCTCTCCATTTCTAAGGTACAGATTCAATGAGTCACAGGTTTAGCATAGCCAGGAGACCACTGCTTCCTGAGAGGGAGCCCAGTGATGTCTCAGCACTTTTTAACAAAGGTCCACATTATGAAATAAATCTCTTTGGTTAAATAATTGTTTCCATGAATCATTGGGCTCACTTAGGGAGGAGGGAATTTCTGCAAGCATTTCCTAAATACCGAATGTAGAGCCATCTGTTCTGGAGAAAATCATATCAATCATCATTTAGATCTTCCTACAGTTTTAATCAAATAAACTGTGATTTAAAAGAGGGAAATATAGTAGCAGCTAACAAATAATCTTCATATTAGGTTTGAAATGAGAAAGACTCATTCGTTTAAGCTTTTTTATCCAGACATTATCCATATACAGTTATTTATATTGTCAAATTTGCCAATGAATAGTATTTTGAGTTTATTCAACCAATTCAGTTCCACAAACATCTATTAAGCATGTACTATGTGCAAAGCACTGTGCCAGGCACTAGAATACCATACAACAGCTAAGGGCTCTCAAGGGCCTTGGTGGGGAGAAGGTGGAGAGAGGAACAAGAGGAACTTGTTCCTTATTAAAGACAGAAAGTGAACAAACTAAGCCTCTTTTGACTGCAGAAAAACTGAAATTAACTTTCCAAATTTCAGAGCCTTAGCTAGCTTATTAGATCATCTTTATAAGTTGCCTTAAAAAGTCATTATCCTGTTTCCAACCTGGTAACTGGACCTCCCTAAACTTAGTAGACTGATGCTCAGACCACAGATATCCAGGCAACTAATTGCCCCGGGGATTCTAGAAGCCTAGAGACATGGGCCTGGAGGCAGGAAGACCTGAAATCAAACACAGCTCAGACATTTATAGCTGCTTCATATGAACATGGGGAAGTTACTTAATTCGGCTGCCTCAGTTTCCTCAATTGTAAAATGGAATAATTGGGAAGATTCAATGGGACAATAATTGCAAAGCACTTAGCACAGTGTCCGGCACATAGTAGTGTATTTATAGTATCGATGCTTATTCCCTTCCCTTTTCCACCATGGTAAGATCCACCAGAGCTCCAGTAAAACTAAAAGTTGCCTTCTAGGACCCGAGGTCACATAGCAAGGAAGCATCTAGGGAGCGTTCTCTCATAGGGTTCAGCCGTATGCCCCAGATCACCTGCCCTGCTTCCATGCCAGCCCTTACCACCAGGAAAACATCTCTTGGCTCTATCTCCACCAACAGTCAACCAACCATGCACAGGGCAGGCAAGCCAACCTAGCTGCAAAAGCAAGGCAACGGGAGGGAGCAACATGCACCAGGAAGTCCAAACCGTGCTATTTGACCACCATCTCCCCTCAGACCCTGAACCAAGAGCCCCCACCTTCAAACGAGATGCACCCCAGCGAGTGCTCTTGCAGGTGCTACAGCCCAGTTCCTAAAGACCCAGAAAAGAAAGTTCTTGTCACCAAAGTCACTGCTGTTGTTTCATGGGTCAGCACGAGACCTTTCCATCTCACTTGCCCCTGAATCCTCCTGTATGTGTCAAATCCCTATTAGAAAGCAAACTGGACTGTCCCTCTTTCTGATTTGTGTTTTCAGGGCTTAGTACAGTGCCTTGTACATAATAAACATTTAAAAAATACATGATTCTTTCATTGCAGTCACGGCATAGGTAACTCAGAGAGCTACATTATACTCATCCACATTAGAGTTAAAAAAAACAAAGAGGACAATTTCTGACTCTCAAAAAATCATATTTAGTTTTTTTCCCCACATATTTACTATTTGATATTTACAAGTAGTGCAAGGATTTTGATTATATCCTCAAAGTATCGTTCTTTTACACTTAACCTAGACCCAGTTCTTAGCTGGAGGTCTGTGAAGTTTTTAAAAATATAGACAAGTATATACAGATGAATAGATAGATACATAGATAACTGCATTTCAATAGAATTTGTTTCCCTTATAAAGGAACATATCTTATTTATGCATTTAAAATATTACTCTAATGTTTTGCATAACTTCACATGTGCCTTCTCAATGGGAGTGGAAGTTGAGGAGGGAGGAAGGAAGAAAATCTGGAATTCAAAGTCCTTAAAATAAAGGTAAAAAATTGATTTACATGTAATTGGGAAAAATAAAATATTTTAAAAATAAAAATTTTACTGAGGTGGGGTTCATAGGTTTTTACCAGATTGTCACCAAAAAAAATTGAAAACTTCTGCCCTTTCATAAGCACATGAAATCCTGTTCTTAGCTACACATTCTATGCATAACACACAGAAATCAGTGACCCATCAAGCTGAGGAGCTGAAAGCAAACTCTTGTTTCCCTTCCATCCTGAGAATAATGCCATCCTACTTATGGGATAGGATGTGACACTGATGAGCTTCCAGGTGCTTCCATACTTGTCCTTGAACTTATTTGCAGATCTATTGACCTTGTCCTAAGCACCTTCCTGAAATCTTGAATTTCCGACTTTGAACTGGATGTTCTACAAACATCTCAAACTCAACAAGTCCAAAATAAAACTCATCATCCTACTTCCTCTAACTCTTCTTCTAATTCCTCAATTACTGTTGAAGGCACTATGAGTCACCCAGACTCCTCCCAACTTACCTCATCTCCCTTCCATCCATTCCCCCATCCTGTTCTTTCTACATTATCAACATTTCTCAGATACAACTTCTTCTCTTCTCTGACACTGAGACCATCCATCATCACCTCACACATGGACTATATAAATGTTTGCTGGTTGGTCTCTCTGTCTCCATGCTCCAATCCAGCCTCCCCTCATCAGTCACAGTGATCTTCCTACAGTGTAATCATCTCGCTCCAAGTAGCTCCCTCTAGTCGCTCCTTATTACTTCCAGAACCAAATACAAAATCTCTTGTTGGGCATTTCAAGATCCTTCTAATATGAGTCCTATCTCAGTGTTCTTAAGCTTTTTTCCTCTCTAGGACCCAACAATGCAAGTCTTCTTGCTACTCCTTACCCAGCACAGTTCATTTCCCAACTATATGCCATTTCACGGATTTTACATATATATGTAAAATCCATGAAATGACACACACACACACACACACACACACACACATATATATATATATATATATGTAAAATCCGTGAAATGGCATATATATTATTATATATCTCAGATATATATATATACATATATATATATACTTTTTAAATTTTTTATTCATTTATTTATTTGTTTGGTTGTTTGTTTGTTTATTTGTTTATTTATTTTCCTTACTAGAAAGTGAGTTCTCCAAGGGCAGGAATTCTATCCCATACCTATATTTGTATCCCCAGGGCTTAGGAAGTGTCTGGCACTTAGAGCACATAATAAATGCCTGTTGATAAAAGTAGGATGGAAACTTTGAGACTGGAAAAACCAGGGATCCACATTGAGGGCATCCCGCAACAGTAGAATGCAGTTGGGTAAATCCTGTCTGTAGGAGGACCCTGGAGATCCCCTAGTCAAACTCCCAAGGTCACCCAAAGATAGCTAGAGTTATAGAAATGACTATTGGGAGGAGAAATGAGGAAAAGGTTACCCTGCTCTGTGGAAGAAGGATTGGGGGAGAGGGATGGAACTGGCCCAGAAGGTAGGAGTTGATGAAAGGAGGTGGCTCTGCTCTGTGTTATATGGCAAGCCATGCTCCCACAGCATTGGCCAGAGCTAGCAGGCAGAGTGTCTTTGGGCACTCTCTTTGCCCAAGGGCATCAGCCAGAAGTAGTGTGTGTGGTACTTGTGGTGTGGAAGAAAACCAAAATCACTCACCAAAATAGCCAAGTAAATCCAGAAACATGAGGAGTCAGCACAGAGGCCAAATCAGGTCTCAACAGACTTGCAAGGGCTTTGGAACGACATATTTACTCATCATCTTTCAACAAGCTGGTTATTCTTAAGCGAGCCAAGCTCCTACAAATGACTCTTTTTAATCAGTCCTGGAGTGACAATTGGCTCAGATAATCCATGGTGATGGGCAGCATCCAAAAATCCTAATCTAGAGCTGGAAGAGACCATCTGGTCAAACCTCCTCCCTGAACAAAGGAGGGCTGAAAGGAGGGGTGGCCCCAACTCCAGAGGGGCAAGGCTTTTCTAACAGAAAGGAGAAAGGTTCCAAAAGAAGATGCTCCAAGGGGATGGGCATTGCCATCTCTGAGAGGAGGAGGAGGAAGGTGTGAGTGGGGTATAATGAAAAGAATTCTGGATCCTACCTAAACCAGGTAATATCAAAATAGAGAAAGAAAAGTATAGATAAATTCCTCTAGTGAATATTGAGGCAAAAATCTTAAATAAAATATTAGCAAAGAGATAATACAGCATGACCAAGTAGGATTTACACCAAGAATGCAGGGCTGGTTCAATATTAGGAAAATCATTAGGATAATTGACCCTATCAATAACCAAACTAACAAAAATCATATGATGAAAAGAATTCTAGCCTTGAAGTCATGATCCAATAGGGAAGAACTTTTTTTAGGGGGAGAACTAAAAGGAACTTCAACTCCCTCATTTTTATATATAAGAAAACTGAAGGCCACAAAGATTGTCACCTACCCATGGTCACAACACTAATAAGGACAAAAGTTGTAAAGTTACTATTGACAGGATTTGGCAACTAATTGGATATGGTGGATGGAGTTATGAGAGATAATGAGTAGTAAATGATCACCCAGATTGTGAGTGGTTGTGAAGATAGTGAAACTTCACGGTAACAGAAAATCTGGGAACAAGGAGGATGTAGGGGTGATGCTACCAAATATGGATATATTGAATTTAAGATGTGTATAAGGAGCAGTTAGGTGGACAGTGGATAGAGCACCAGTCTTGAAGTCAGGAGGACCTGAGTTCAAATCTGGCCTCAGACACTTAATAGTTCCTTGCTGGGTGAGTCACTTAACCCCCATTGCCTCAGGCAACAAAAAGGATGTCTATAAGATATCCACTTCCAGAAGTCCAAGAAGCAGTTGGAACGTAACACTGGAGGAAGTTAGAGCTAAACAAGAAAATCTAAGAGTCATCTCTACATGGAGATGATAACTGAAACTGGAACTGATGAGATTACAAATGAAATAGTATACAGAGGAAAAGGGGATTCAGGACAAAGCACTGAGGAGCCTCCATGGACAGCAAATGTGGCCTGGAAGATGTTCCAACAAAAGAGACAAGAAGATTCGGTTAATTAGGTAGAAGGATAATTAGAAAAGATCAATGTCTTTGAAAACCTAGAGAGACAATATTATCAAAGAGAAGATATGGACTTTATCCAAGGCTGCGGAGAAGTCAAGAATAAGGATTGTGAAAATATCATGAGATTTGGTCATTAAGAGATCATTAATAATTTTGAAGAGCATGGTTTTGGTTGAATGATGAGTTCAGAAGCCAGACTGCAGAGACAAGAAGAAAGTGAGAGGAAAAGAAGTGGAGGAATTGTAGATGGTCTTCTCAGGTTTAATCACAAAAGAGAATGGAAATAGGGGACAGTGGCTAGTGAAGATAGCCATATTAAGGGAGAGTTTTTTTGAAGATGGAAAAAGATATGATCATGAATATATGTAGTATGGAAGCAGATAATACAGGGACCAATTAACTATTAGTGAGAAAATAGGGTAAATTGATGGAGAAAACTGTTGGAGAAAATGGGATAGAATCTATTTGTACATATAGAGAGGTTTGTCTTGGGAAAGGGACGGATCATCTCTTCATGGGAAATGGGTTAAGGAGAAGATAATGACAGAAGACATCTGATTGATGCAAGAAGAGAAAGGGAAGCTTTCTGTGAAAGGTGTCAGTTTTTTCAGTGAAATATGAGGCAGAGTTCTCAGCTGGGAGGAGGAAAGAAGAAGAATGGCAGCAGGCTCAAGGAGGAATGGAACGGTTTGGAGAAATTTCTAACAAATAGCCATCCAGTTTTTGCTTAGAGCCTTTAAATAGAATGACTTATGTAGCCTGCAAAGGCTTTTGCAGAGTCCTGCAATGAGCATAGATTTTGCCTTCTAGTTCTGTCCTCTGGAGTTAATCAGAAAAAAAATGTTGTTTTAATTTCTTTTTTATTAAGAACATAAACACCAACATACATAAGCATTTCAATGTTCAGAGTACAGAAAATAGAATTGTATGTGAAGCTATGAACTTATATTTTATTTTAAGTGCATATTAAAGTTTAATTTTAAAATATTTTAATTATAAAATTCAAGTTAAAATTTAAGTGCATACTAAAATGGACAAAAGTTAACAAAATTGCCTTCTTTGTCTCCTGTTAAATGTCCTTTTGCTCTCTTCTATATATTTGTAATGCTTCCTTGACACTCAATTCAATCTTGTCCTTTTTTTCTTTTTAACATCACTATCTTTCTCCCGCCAAATTCTTCCCCCACCAAAGAACAACTCTCCCTTGAAACAAATAAATCTAATCAAGGAAAACAAATCAACACATTGACTGTGTCTGGAAATGTATGTTTCAATCTACACCTCTTATCTATTACTTCTCTGAAGAGATGGGGAGCATGCTTTATCATCAGTCTTTTGAAGTCATGATTGGTCATCACATGGATAAGAGTTCTTAAGTCTTATTGTAGTCATTGTATAAATTATTCTTCTGGTTCTTCTCACTTCACTCTGTATCATTTCTTACAACACTTCCCAGGTTGATACAAATTTGTCATAGTTATATTTTTTTTACAACACAGCAATATTCCTTTAAATTCATATATATAACTCATTCAGCCATTCCCCAATTAGTGGGCACTTCCCTCACCTCTCCTTTAGTTGCTAGTTCTTTTCTATCCCACAAAACTACAAATTTTTTGTAACATCTAGGTCCTTTCTCTCTGCTTTGGTCTTTATAATGGCTGTGAGGTTAAAGGGAATACAACTTACTGATTTTGGAATATAATTCCAAGTTGCTTTGCAAAAGCAATGCAGAGCTCCATCAACAATGTACTGATATGTCCACTTCCCTCTGACAATCGTTTTTCTCTTTCGTCACCTTTGCCAATCAGACGGTATAAGATGGGATCTGAAACTTGTTTTAATTTTCACTCTTTTTATTGTTGCTGATTTGAAGCATTTTCCACATGGGTGTTGAGAGTTTGCATTTCTTCTATTGAAAACTACTTGTTCACATCCTTTGGGGGTCCCAAAAAGAATAAATCTAACTCCTCTCTCTCCAAAAACTTAACAATAATTATACTATTCACCTCACTCATAAGTTTTCTCTTCTCAAGGATAAATATTTTTAGTCCCTTCAGTTGCTTTTTATGTGGCTGATTTCTTGAAGTCCTTCACTATCCTGACTGCCCTCGTCACAATGATCTCTAGCTTACCAATTATGTCCTTTTAAAAATGTGTGCCCAGAACTGAAATCAGAACTATAAGTAGAGTCTACCAAGAAAAACGACATTGAGACAATCACCTCAATCTCAAATGATTAATTATTCCTCTTTTAATACAATTTTAGTTTATTAGCCCTTTGGAAGACTCCTGTATAATATTATTGGTTTCTACTGAGTTTGACATTCACTAAAACCTCAGATCTGCTTCCCTCAAAATTGTATGGAATCATGTCTTCACAATATTGCATTTGTGAAGTTGATTTCTATTTAGCCTACAAGGAAAAGTTTGACATTTAATAGGAATAAATGTACATTCTTAGATTTAGCCCAACATTCTAACATTTCAAAAGCATCTTGGAACCTGACTCTCAGTCAAAGTATTATCTATTCTTCCCAGATCTGTGTTACCTGCAGATTTACCTATTGTGCCACATGTCCTTATCTAAGTCACTGTTAAATACTGTTAACCACCTGGGGCAAGGACAGAACAAGGGTTTCCTGGCGCTAGAGACCTCCCTCTAAGCTAACATCAAACCATAAAAGATTATTTCCAGAAACTTGTCATTCAATCAATTTTAATTTCATCTTCTTAGCAAGGTTGTTGTGAAGAAAAATCTTTGCAAATATTCAAGCTCTACAAATGTGAATTATTATCATTATTATTCCAATCCTACTAGAATCCCCCAATACCCTGAGCACCTAGGAGCAAAGATACATTGGTAATTTCTTAAACAACTGGTTTCCTTGCAGGGAAGAAATACCCATGACACATTTTAAAATTTAAGCTGAATTATTAATATTTACTCCATCACTTTCTTAAAGGTGGACAATCAACAAAACAATCCAAGTCCTCATTTGTAGTTTGCCCACTACCAAGGTGTGAAAGCTTAAACTGCAAATTTTAACAATCAGATCTATCTCTCAAGCCCATACAAGCGATTTTAGTTAGGGCTCAATGGATGTTAACTGAAGTGAAAAAATATTTATTGAACACTTACTTATGTGCCAGTCATTAGAGATACAAATAAGATCTCCAGCTCCCAAAGATCTTATATTCAAATGGGGAAGAATAATGCATAAAGGAGATATGAAAATGATGGAAAAGTAACAAGGATGCTTTCAGGTGAAAGCTCACCTTTCGGTACCCAGGGCATTAGGAGGCAGTCTTTTTGATTCTTCTCTTCTTGACTCACTTCTTACTCTCCAAGATGATGGGAAGACCAATTCACTCTGCTCACCTGTTGAGAGTGGGCATATTGTCCTTAGTTAATACCTTTCCGATCCCAATTTTAAATTTTTACAGTCCTCCCTTCTACACAGCAAGTTCTAGCACATATTTGTTGAGCAAATGAATTAATAAAGGGACAATAATAATAGTAACTGATGGTACTTAGCATTTTATGAAGGGGATGAATAACGAGCAAGTATTCCCTCAGAAAAGAAAATAAGAATACCGGACCCCTAGTGGGAAAATTCTTTACTGACATGCAAACTGTGATTAACCCAACACTCTATGTATATGCTGTGCAATTATTACATTTAAGCCATCTCTATACACCAGGAGAGCATCGGTTATAATGATAGCATCTCTTGATATTGCCATCTCTTTTTCTCCACCTACTTATTCCTTTCCCAAACACACGTTTGGGAGAAGAAATATTATACTCCGCCTTTGTTTGGGCTCCTTCAAGTCCTCTGAGAACATTATGGAATCAGGTTTCACACCCAAATCCTTTTTTCCAGGATTCTCTTTCAAGATTCCAGTGCCACTTTTAGTCCCTGGCAACAGCATTTAGAGATTATCAGCACAATCCTTGGGTCTTTGGGGAACTGAACTAGTTTTTCACTTCTCCATGTGTGAAGTGAATTGTGACACCCCCATTGCCCAGAGCAAAAGAGGGCTTCCCATTAGGAAAAATCATTCCCACTAGTGAGATACCATGAATATGGCAAAAAGCCGATTGGGTCGTATTATCAGCTGAGGCAGAAATTCCTCTTATTACATGATAAATATTCATTTCCATTGTGGGGGGGTGACTGTCTTTTCCCATTCCTTTTCCATCCCCCCATAAATGTGTATGAGAAAATAATGTTGGAGACTTTGAGGTAAGAAGCTGTCACTGCAAAAATAATTTAACTTAATGATTAATCTTCTGTCTGAAAAGTGGGAAGGAAGGACGTATTTTTCATCTAGACAATTTGGATAAGATATGAAGCTAAGTATTACAATGCCTTTGTACGCCAGTTTTTCTAAAGAGGTTACTAAAACATGGTTGTCGGGGCCAAAACAAAGTTGAAGCATGTTGTTAGATAATTCAGACACAATATTCATTTGGTCTGAATTATTTAAGGAATTCAGAGCTTTCCGCCTCCTCCCCAAACTGGGGATAGGAGAGGAGACTGTTGGTAAGGTAGACATCTTCAAACGTGTTTTGTCTCAGATGCCTGATTTCACTTCTCAGGGTTATTGTAAGATATTATTTTTGTCTTATTAAAAATAGCTGTGCACAAATTCAATAATTTTTACTGAAGGAATCATTAGAACTAATGCCCATCAAAAAATTTACCAACTTTGTTTACAAACTCTGAAGCATTATATCAAGAAAAGTATTATGCAAATGAATATGGAGGAAAGTATACAAAGGTAGCTCTATGAAGATTGAGGTAGTCAAGTATTAGAGAGGTGTGTGTATAACCATAAAGTTGAGATAGTGAAGAAAATCTGTTCCATGGATTTATGGGAAGGTATTTATGAATTTATTTTTAAGTATATACATATATGTATGTATACTTCATTATCCTAGCCCTTGTGAATGTATAACATACCTATATACGTAACACTTGTCTATGCTGCCTCAATACAATTGTGTGTGTATAAAAAACAACAAAATATATATACATATATATATGTGCATTTGCAAAGTAAATTACAATCATGAATGACATGCTAAAAATGACATTTTCAAATAAAAGCATGGGACAGATTTTCTTACTATCTCATCTTCACAGATCTAGGGCATAGAGACTCAGGGAACTGCCCAGAGACATGTATGGAGTTATCAACATAGTGAAAACTAGCATTTACATGAATCTGAGTCCCTTGTTTGGGCACCAAGAATATGCCAGATTTTTGCAGGATTTGTTTCAAGTTTTGATATTATATGGATCATAGAATCTCATACTTGGAAAGAACATTAGAAGTCATTATCATGTCCAACTTATTTCTCAACAGAAATCTCTTCTATAGGATGTCCCAAAAGTCTCAGTGCATCTGGGTAGCATGTGTGTATGTAAATATATATATACATATATGTACACACATGTATACACACATATGTGTGCGTTTGTGTATCTGACAAGTCTAGTTTAAAAACTCTACTGAGGATGAGCCTACTGTCCACAAAAGCAGTCCATTCTACATTTTTCAAATTTCCAGCTGTTAAGAATTTATTCCTCATATTGAGCCAAAAATTTGCTTCTTTGAAATTTTTATCTATTGATTCTAATTATACCCATTGAGACCAAGAAGGATAAGTTCTAATCTTCTTCCACATGAAATCTCTTATTCAAGAGACAATTTGTCCCAGTCTCCTTTCTCCAAGATAAGCACTCCACAGTTTCTTTAACCCATTCTTTGAGTTCAGATATGATATCCTCCTCAATGGAAACTACTTTGGGATTTAGACACTTTCTTAAAAGAGGCAGAACAAATGTTGATTATAAAAGAAGACATTAGCTGGGATTTTATGTACTTCTTAAATCAGAGCATACAGCAAATCATGAAGAGATTCTCAGAAATTGTATCTATTCAGTAGGTTGGATTAGACCATCTCTAAGGATTCCTCCTAGTTTTATGATTCTGACTTCCTTACTTCTTTTTTTTATTATAGCTATTTATTTACAAGATATACCCATGGGTAATTTTTCAGCATTGACAATTGCAAGACCTTTTGTTCTAACTTTTCCTCTCCTTCCCTCCCACCCCCTCCCCCAGATGGCAGGTTGACCAATACGTGTTAAATATGTTAAAGTATAAATTAAATACAATATATGTATACATGTCCATACAGTTTTATTGCTGCACAAGAAGAATCAGACTTTGAAGTAGTGTACCGTCAGCCTGTGGAGGAAATCAGAAATGTAAGCAGACAAAAATAGAGGGATTGGGAATTCTATGTAGTGGTTCATAGTCATCTCCCAGAGTTCTTCGCTGGGTGTAGCTGGTTCAGTTCATTACTGCTCTATTGGAACTGATTTGGTTCATCCCATTGTTGGAGAGGGCCACGCCCATCAGAATTGATCATCATACAGTATTGTTGTTGAAGTATACAATGATCTCCTGATCCTGCTCATTTCACTCAGCATCAGTTCATGTATGACTTCCTTACTTCTAATTAGGCAATCTTGCACGTGCTCAGATGAGCAAGAATTATGGAATCAAAATCCAAGCCAAAAACTGTTTTTAAAATCCTTTTGTGTCTCTTTTACTTGTAGGCAGGTCAACCCTTGGACAATATCATACAGGCTATGATAAACGGTTGATCCTATAGTTCAAGACATCCAGGACAAAGATGCAACATTTCCCCTAAATTCTCCTATAGTTTTCTATTTTCTTTTTTTCTGTCCTAAGCAGAAAGTACCATCATACTTTCATTTTTTCCCCTTTTAAAAAATTTAAATATTTTATTTTTCTCAATTAATTCACTTTAAATATCTTACTTTCTTCATATAGATGATGATTATATTGTTATTTTATGTTGTGTTATGTTATTCTTTTATTCTGAGTAAAAATTCTACTTCTTTTGATATATCCTCATGTTACTTATTTTAATGTAAACAGTGACAATGTTCACGAGTTTTCTTTCAAAATATTAATTTATTTTTATATAAAAGATCTCTCTAAAGGGCATATGAGGTTATAGAAAATCTAATACACAGGCCTGATGACAATAAAAGATGTTAAAACCATTAACTAAAGGACTGATATTTTTCTCAAACAAGAACTTCCAACATTTTTACAAAATGCTGCAATTGAAGCAAAGAACTTTAGTGCCCTCTACAGGCAGAAGGTCATTGGAAAAGTAAAAGATAAAAAAATATTTTTCCAGGACACTTTTACCTCTGCAGGTAATTTAATTCAAATTCAGTTCAACAAATATTTATCAGACACCTACTGTGTACAAAGCACTGCACTTGGCAATAAGAATACAAATATACATATATGTCCCCACTTTTTTTTTAATTTTGAGGGTTTTATTCATTTTTTGCCTTTTTTTGCACCTCCAGGATTCTCTGGAAACATTGCTTCTCATATAATAGGCACTTACCATATTCTAATTGACAGACTGGTCTCAAAAACAAAAAGCAAACAAAACAAAAACTCTTTATGGGTCATTTAGAAAAGTCCCTGAAGAATGTGGTATAGTGATTTCAATTCTTACTGATCTATGATCGAGTTGGGAATCCCTACCAGTCACAAATCACCATCATGTCTACCTGTCTCATGTGATTCAAGTCCATGTTCTCCTATAAGTTCACTATAGAGAGGGGGTACCCAGCGTACAGGAGACCACCCTTGTTTCCTGTATATCAGCAGACACAGAGAAGCACTCTAACTGTCCACGCGTCATCCCTTACTTTCACCATGTGAACCTCTTATCTTCTTGTCATACAATTCCTTGATGATCTACTTGACCACTATGTCTTCCGAGTTCCTAGTGTGTTTCAGCCTGTTCATATCCACCATGTATCTTTTCCTTGCCCCCCAGTGGGCTACTAATCTCTAATTCTTTTTTTTTAATCTCTAATTCTTTAGAGGCAAGAATTCCATGTTTCACTATCACAACACCACCAGTAAAACGAGAGTACGGAAAACCAGTCATTGCTCTCATGAGAAGCTTGAGTTCAGTAAAAGACCTTTGCTATTTCCAAAAATTAAACCACCTCTCTCTTCCTGTTTCAATGTTGGGCCAAGCTCACTGTTTGCTTACACTGTTTTTCCTACATATACATGGGCCTATAATAAGTGCCTAATAAATGCTTACTAATTAATTCAATAAAAAGATCTGGCTCATGAATAACACTCAAGACTCCTCCAGACCCCAGCTTTTCTTCTCTGCTCTTCTTCAGATATCAGAAGTATCCTAAGCATTGGTTTGTAAATGTACTACTACTACATACTAGGTACTGCAATATGCTGGGATTTGTGCTGTTCATCAAAATACTGTGTGAGCAACAGATCTGTTTGTGAATTGTGTTTACAGTGGCCTGGAGTCCAAAGAAAGACAGCTTTGGAAAGCTAGTCTGAAGCAGAACTTCAGATAGTTATAATCAGTGATAGAAACTAAAACTCTACATCTTTCAATTATAAAATTATAAATTTCAATTATAAAACTACATCTTTCAATTAATTGTAATATAGGAAAAAATAGTCCATTATTCAATATGATTTGCAAAAGCCAGCTTGTTCCCTATTAATATTCCCATAGAAGAGGCCTAAATTTGTCCAAAGAATACTAGAAAGGTTTTGTATAGATGGAATAGTAAATTTATAGATCGGTAATTAGTAATGTTCTCTCATGCCCTTTTTTAGTATTAAGATCTAAGAATTTTCCCCCACATTTTTGTTATCTTCTCTTTCAGATAACTTGCTTATCAATTCCTCAATGCATTGACAACGGTACCATTCAATCTCCATTCAATTTCATTTTTCCCCTTTTGAAAAAATTAAGTATTTTATCTTTCCCATTCAATCTGAAAGCTTTTCCCATTATGGTTCTCTTTAATGTCCTATCTATCTTTTCTATGATTGAAATATTGGGGTCCAAAAGTGGGAGATCCATAATCCTTAGTAAAGAAAAGTTTCTTGCAATTTTTAAAAAAATCTTTTGCATTTTTTCTTCTGATCGTAACCCTCTTTTTGTTTTCATTCTTGAATCTTCTTGGGATGACTTCGCTTAGTTGGATATCTTGCCAGGCTTTCTTTAAACTAGTTTTATCCTCCACTGCTTCTCTTTATTCTATGAAATGACACTGTTCATAATTGTGTCATCTTTCCTCGTAAGAGTTTTCTAATGAGTTTATTTTCTAACCAAGTATTAGCTTTGACAGTTGTCTCTGCCCATTTGGTAAATAAATCATATGTTTACTAAGGATCTTTCTCAATACTTTTGGTCTCCTTGTTGTGCCAGTTTACATTGGTTAAACTGCTGGTTGAAAATATTTTAGCCTGTAGAGATATCATTTCTGTAGCTCATTTGCATTTTTTTGTTTTGTTTTCAAAGACTTACTTAAATAATTCAGACTTTAAATCTTTTTAATTGCATAGCATATTTTATATTATTCTTTCTTTTTATCTATCATAAATTCTGATAAGTTAATGATCTGATTTATGCAAAGACACATGACTCAGGAATAACTCGCACATCAATAATTTTTTCCCATTTCACTTTTCTTGTGATGACATTTGGGGCACGCCACTTATTGAACCAATTCTTTTGGGGAGGGGGAGGGTGTGAGATTTCTGTATAATCTACAAATCTTTGATCTCTTATTTCTTTATTCTAAGTTATACTTTTCCATATGTACTTTTTCTCTCCATCCTTCACTTTACATTGAAGTCTTAATTATCAAAGTCTATGTGGATTTTGATTTGGAGACTCTGTGCTAGGTGCCCTAGGGGTAGGGGGAGTACAAGATAAAAAAAAGAATAATCCTTGACTAAAGAAAACTTAAATTTACACTGTACTAGAGGAGAGGAAACAAAGAAATGCCTGTGATACAAGGTAGAATGTGAAAGTTCAAAAGAGGAGGAGCTCAGAACGGAAAGAAATCATTTCCTGCTGAAGTTCTACCAGCTATACTAATAAAGGTTCAGACTTATATAATCTTTAGAGTGTACAAAGTGTTTTTACTATCTCATCTATATCTAAATCTCTATGAAATATGGAACCTAAGTATTATTTCCACATATCAGAGGAGGAAAGATATTAAATTATTTATTTGAGATCACAATAGCTAAAAAATGGCAATACTTGTTCCTGAAGTAAAAAAAAAAAAAAAAAAAAAAAAAAAAAAATCCAATTGGCCTTGAAGGAATGGCTCTGTACTAGACAAACAAAGTTGGGTTCAAGGGTTGAAGGATGGATTCCAACTGAGAGAAATAAAGTAAATAAATGCACTAAGTGCAGCTAATTTCAGATGCTGCCTCTCATACTACTTGGATAACACTGGGTAAGACCCTTTATGAGCCTCAGTCTCCTTCTCTCTAAAATGGAGGGAAGGAGCAGAAGAAAGAGAATGGATTAGATGCTTTTTTTCTAGTTCTCAACTCTGATTCTATAACAGCATGTTTTTGTAATACTGATTATTCCAATTTGACTACAGCATGAGCTGTAATGAAGAGGAGAGAGATGAGCCCAAAAGTCAGGCTGGCTGAATCCAAACTGTAGAGAGCCTTACATGTTTACCTTAGGAACTTAAAGTTTTTGTTGTTGTTGTTTTGCTTTTTTAAATAATAGCTTTTTATTTTCAAAATATGTGCAAAAAGAAACTGGAAACTGAGCGGATGCCCATCATTTGGAGAATGGCTGAACAAGTTGTGGTATATGAATGTTATAGAATATTATTGTTCTGTAAGAAACGACCAACAGGATGATTTCAGAGAGGCCTGGAGAGACTTACATGAGCTGATGCTGAGTGAAGTGAGCAGAGCCAGGAGATCATTGTACAAGAGAACAGCAAGATTATACAATGATCAATTCTGCTGGACGTGGCTGTTTTCAACAATGAGATGATTCAGACCAGTCCCAATGGTTTAGTGATGAAGAGAGCCATCTACACCCAAAGAGAGGACTGGGGAACTGAGTGTAGACCACAACATAGCATTTTCACTCTTTTTATTGTTGTTTGCTTGCATTGTTTTCTTAATTTTTTTTTCCTTTTTGATCTGATCTTTCTTGTGCAGCAAGATTTTTGTATAAATATGTATACATATATTGAATTTAACATATATGTTAACATGTTTAACACATATTGGATTATTTGCCATCTAGGGGAGGGGGTGGGGGGAAGGAGGCGAAAATTTGGAATACAAGGTTCTACAAGGGTCAATGTTTAAAATTATCCATGCATGTGTTTTGAAAATAAAAAACTTTAATAAAAATATATCTAAATGCAAAGATAGTTTCAGAGAAAACTTCAGAACTGGAATCCAGTACACAATAATCCAGGTGGCAGTTAAAATCTGTTGGCAGTGATTATATAAAGGAACAGGGAGTCTAAAACAGATTGAAAATTTGCCATGTTAAAAGTACGGAGATCTAAAAAGCAAAGAAATCACTCTAGTAATTCCTAGCCCTCTATGGATAATAGGTCAAAGGATATGGACAATAAATTGGGAGTGGGTGGCAAATGTGGTTAAAGTAACTTGCCTGGGTTTAAGTAGTTAATAAATACCTGAGGCTGAATTTGAACTCAAGTCCTCCTGAGTGCAGGAGTGATACACTAATCATTATGTCACCTAGCTGTCCCAGCAGTCAATTTCAAAGAAAAATACAAATTATTAGCAAACAGCTGAAAAAATACTCAACTGCAAAACATCAAGGCAATGAATTTTTTAAAGGTATTATCTCACATCCATCTAATTGGTAAAAATAATAATAATAATTAAAAACAACAAAACATAGTAGAATTATGGGGAAACAGATACAACTGTTCATAGCTGGTAGAATTAGATATCATTAGAGAATTTTTTTCACAATTCACTCTGACAATGTGCATTAAAAGTTACAAAAATAATCATGCTATTCAACCCAATGATTCCTTTTGGGGAATAGACTTTAAAAGAACAAAAGAAAAGTTATATTTTCAAAGATTTTTACACTGGGATATGTAATTGCAAAAAACCAGAAGCAAATTAAATATATAAAAGAGAGTTTAATTGTGGTATATTTTGTAATGGAGTATCATATCACAATTTAAACTGACAAGTATGAGGAATACAATACAATCTGAACTTACATTTAAATAACACAAAATAAGAAAGAACCAGAAGCTGGAGTACATGCTAACTATAATCATACTAAATATATATCTTGAAAAAAATTTTGAGAGAGACTTAGATGTTGTTACTATACTTTATATGAAAACTATTATTTATTATTATAATTATTATAAGTTTAATTGGTTGTATTAATATTCAATGTCCAATTTTAATAAAACATTTACTATTTTTTTAAAAAAAGGAAGATGGGTGGGAGTTATTGTGATATGGAGCATGAAGAAGAATCAGTGATAGCTCCAATACTGAGACTTCAAAGGGTTTAGCAAGGGGAAAAAAATAAAAATGGGTGAAATTGAAAATATTTGTCTGATATTTGGGGGAAAATTTCCTAATGCTAGAGCCAATCTTTAATTCCACGGGTGAAGACCTAAGGACCCAGACATGTTTAGATAATGGATGGCTGCCAACTGGGTCGATTACAATTTTAAATGACCTAATCTTAACTTTCACTGCTTTAAGGCAATTCTTTTATCTATCCTTATTAATAATCCTATTCTTCATGATTGCTCCAAACTTTATCTTCTATTCTTTTATTTATTTTTTCCAATTACATGTAAAGATAGTTTACATCACTTGCATAAGATTTTGAATTTCAAATTTGTTTTCTTTCTCCTCTTCTCTTGGGCAATGTACAATTATGGTAAACATATTTTCACATTAGTCTTGTTGTGAAAGAAGCTTCTCATCTTACAAAAAAGATTAGTCATCCAACTTACATGCCCTCAAGTCCTTTTCTCCACTTTTCTAATACTATATCTTCCCTCAGGTTTTCTTTCTTCTCTCCAGCTTCAGGAGCATAAAATGGTCCTTTTTCTTGCCAAGGGTAACCTTCACTCTGGAGGCTATCCCCTGTTGTAGAGTCAACTTTGCTCAAACAAAAAAAAGTTCTCCTTCTTGCTAGTTCTTTCATATAAAAACCATCAAGTTTCTCATCCTAAAAACAAAACACAAAAGAAACTTCTTTTAAACTTACTATCTACCAGCTAATGCCCAAGGAGAAATAAGCTAGAGATTAAATTTGGGAGTTATATACAAAGGAAAAATTACACAAGAAAAAGAAATCAGTGTTCCTTTCTGATAAAGGAACTAACAAATCAAGTAATCAGCAAACATATCTTATATGAGGAGACAAGTTGTTTAGAAAATAAGTTTATATGTATACATTGTTTTTTATTATATCTTTTTATTTACAAAACATATACATGGGTAATTTTTTCAACATTGACCCTTACAAAACTTTCTGTTCCAAAATTTCCCTTCCTTCCCCCTACCCTCTCCCCTAGATGGCAAGTAATCAACTGCATGTTAACTATGTTAAATTATATGTTAAGTCAAATATATGTATACATATTTATGTAGTTATCTTGTTGCACAAGAAAAATTGGATCTAGAAAGAAAAAACAACAACAACAAAAAATTGAGAAGCAAAACAAAAATGTAAGCAAATAGTAACACAAAGAGTGAAAATGCTATGTTGTGATCCACAGTCAATTCCCATAGTCCTCACTTTGGGTGTAGATGCTCTCTTCATTACTGCACAAGTGGAACTGGTCTGAATCATCTCACTGTTTAAGAGCCATGTCCGTCAGAATTGATTGTTGTATGTCTTCTTGTTGCCATGTATAATGATCTCCTGGTTCTGCTCATTTCACTCAGCATCAGTTCCTGGAAGTCTCTCCAAGCCTCTCTGTATTCCTCCTGCTGGTCATTTCTTACAGAACAATAATATTCCATAGCATTCATAGACCACAATTTATTCACCCATTCCCCAGCTGATGAGCATCCACTCAGTTTCCAGTTTCTTACCATTACAAAAAGGGCTGCCACAAACATTTTTGCACATGTGGGTCCCTTTCCCTCCTTTAAGATCTCTTTGGGATATAAGCCCAGTAATAACACTGCTGGATCAAAGTATGCACAGTTTGATAACTTTTTGAGCCTAGTTCCAAATTGCTCTCCAGAATGGTTGGATCTGTTCACAGTATCCACCAACAATGTATCAGTGTGTATACATTGTTTTAAAGTTTTTAAATTACTTTGCTTATAATAATCCTATAAGGTTACATTTAACCATCTGGTGGTACTATTAACCACAACTCCATCAAGATGAGCCAAAAAAAAAAAAAAAAAAAAAAAAGTTCTGGCCCTGCTGAATCCAAAACATTCTAGAAGTTTGGGCATTCTTCCTACCCTAACTAAAACAAGCAGAATGATTGTAGGAATGCTGACCTGACTGGTTCTCAAGACAGATGATCATCTTTCCCTTAGTTCTACTGTCTTGCCATGAAAATAATCAAACACAAATGGATACCGAATAGCATTTTATTCTAGCCATAGAATTTTTAAAAGTAAAAAATAATAGATCATAAAACATTTACCAATTAATTGCATGTCTATAGCTTCTGCTATGCTCAATCAGTTTCTTTTCTTTTTTTTTTTACATTTTTTTATTAATTTTATAATTATAACTTTTTTTTTTGACAGTACATATACCTGGGTAATTTTTTACAACATTATCCCTTGCACTCACTTCCCCCCCCCCCCCTGAGGCTGGGGTTAAGTGACTTGCCCAGGGTCACACAGCTAGGAAGTGTTAAGTGTCTGAGACCAGATTTGAACTCGCGTCCTCCTGAATTCAGGGCTGGTGCTCTATCCACTGTGCCACCTAGCTGCCCCCCTTGCACTCACTTTTGTTCTGAATTTTCCCCTCCTTCCCTCCACTCCCTCCCCTAGATGGCAGGCAGTCCCATACATGTTAAATATGTTATAGTATATCCTAGATACAATATATGTGTGCAGAAGCAAATTTCTTGTTGCACAGGAAGAATTGGATTCAGAAGGTAAAAATAACCTGGGAAGAAAAACAAAAGTACAAACAGTGTTCTTTTTCTGGGTGTAACTGATTCTGTCCATCATTGATTAATTGGAACTAAATTAGATCCTCTCTTTGTTAAAGATATCCACTTCCATCAGGATACATCCTCATATAGTATTGTTGTTGAAGTGTATAATGATCTCCTTCCTGGTTCTGCTCATTTCACTCAGCATCAATTCATGTAAGTCTCTCCATTTCTCTCTTTATTCATCTTGCTGGTCATTTCTTTCGGAACAATAATAGCCTAAGCAGTTTCTAAGCAGTTCATAAGCTACTCAAGAACCCAGGAGTAATTCATGATCTGTTTTCTTAGTCCCTGTGAACAAAGCAGTACAGACAATATGACAGAGTTCATTTCTGACATTCAATTCACTAGAAATTTTGAGAAGACTAAAGAATTTTGAATCTGACATTTTAGCTCCTCAGGAACTCAGAAGAGAGATCTCATGACACATGCTTTTCCCAACTTGGATCCTGTTTTCTCTGCTTAAACTCTGCGTTGGTGATTTTTATCTGCCCTAGTTAGCTGAATTCTTTTAAAATCTATAATCCACTCTAATCTCTTTCCCAAACAGCAGTCATGTCCCTACCTGCCTATGGGACAGTTCTACCTGCGTATTTCACTGATACTTCAAACTGTATGTCTCCAATGAAACTTGTTTTTGCCTGTAAGCATTATCTACATCTCTTTTGGGGATACTACCATCCTCTTGGTCACCCAGGGTGACAACTTCAGAAACATCCTTAATTCTTCCTTTCCTCTACCTTCCATTGCTAATCAATTGTCAAGTTCATTGAATGTACCTTAACAACCTTGTACCTACGACCTTCTCCCTAATCATAAAACCATCACCCTGGTTCAGGAATTCATTATTTCACCCTTGGACCAGCTAAACAGCATCCTAATTGAGTTCCGTGTTTTCAAATATCACCCCCTTTTCCAATCTATCCACTACATATATGCCAAAATAATCCTCCTAAAATATAATTCTGAACAGGTCACTCCCTTGCTTAAAAGCCTGAACATGTTTAGATTTATGCCTAAATCTTAATATAATCTTAAATAAAATAAAATAAAATAAATCTTAATATAATGCTCCCTTGTTCAAAAAATTGGAGTGGTTTCCTAGCACCTCCAGAATAATAATAAATTTTAAAACCACCTTAATCTGGTCTTTAAGGCTGTTCACATTCTGGCTTACATTTTCCCTAGTTTTTGTTTATATTACTACATTATTACTATTTATATTACTACATTACTACATTATATAGATTCTGTGATTCCATCCTCTTAGAACTTTATCTGGATCCTCATCTCTCTCTCTCTCTCTCTCTCTCTCTCTCTCTCTCTCTCTCTCTCTCTCTCTCTCTCTCTCTCTCTCTCTCTTTCTTTCACCTCTATGCATTTAAAAAAGCTATCTAGAATGAACTCTTTCATTCTAAGTGGTAGTCAATAGGACATTGAGTCTAGAGTGAGGAAGATCTGAGTTCAAGTCTTTAAATCTGTCCTCAGAGAACTAGACAACCTTAACTTTTGTTTACTCAACCATAAGATGGACTAAGGGAGAGATCCCAGAGTTTTTGTTTTTGTTTTTTTTACACAAACAGTTATTTTGCTGTACAAAAAGAATCGGACTTTGAAACAGTGTACAATTAGCCTGTGAAGGAAATAAAAAATGCAGACGTACAAAAATAGAGCGATTGGGAATTCCGTGTAGTGGTTCATAGTCATGTCCCAGAGTTCTTTTGCTGGGTGTAGCTGGTTCAATTCATTACTGCTCTATTGGAACTGATTTGGTTCATCTCATTGTTGAAGAGGGCCACGTTCATCAGTGATAACACTGCTGGAGATAATTAGAAAAGGTTGGTATAGTATTTAGCACAAAGCAGGCAGTGTTTCCTTCTCTATGTTTTCTCAAGACTTAGCTCCAGTAACATAAGACACCTTCCCTGACATCTCCAACTTTTTGCTCTCTATTCTTCCTCCAATATTCCTAAAGCTCTTTTATCTTTCATGCTCTTTTGTATGCTGTGCCCTGTTTCCACCTCCCCTGTACTGCTCTTGAATGTGTTCCTGCAGACTAATGTTAGCATTTGAGAGGCTTTCTAAGCAAGGAGAGAAAACAGCTCTGGGCCTGAGATAAGAACAGACTTTGGTGTGAATTCTGTCTCAGGTACTTAGGAGCAGAATGAATAATAAGCCACTTAACCTTTATCAACGTCTCTTTCTCCGTTTGCAGAATGGACCTTTGTCACAGGATCCAAAGTTTCTGGGTGGTGCTCAATGTCAATAAATGTCAGTTCCTGAGGGATTTTTCTGCTTTTGTCTCTTGTGCCCCTAATGCCTTATACTTAATATATATTTGTTGAATTTGCTGTCAAACAAACAAACAAAAAGGGAGCTCTAGCCTTTTTCTGTTTAATTTGCAAATCTATGCATTCCTTAAAACTAACATTTCCTGCACGCAAGCTAGCTAAAAACCACACAAGGTAAAATGCTATAGTCTGGGCAACTTTTGACCCTTTTTTCCTGCAATCCAAGAGACTTGACTTGGTAAAATTTAAATTAAAAAGTGCCTGGAAGGTGGTTTTTCCTTACCTCTATCTATGACCCGTTCTTTTGCTGCTGTTTGGCCTTCCATCTCCCAGAAGTCCACGACCTCTGGGAGGTGAAGCCGTGATATGCAAGTCAGTAGGATTGAAGCGAGGGAGGGCTGGGCAAAGCCACCAGGCTCCCTTTCCGCTCCAGAGCCATCCGGGTCCAGCGGCCAGATATAGATCATTGCGACTGGACACGGTCCCAGATGCAGTGAGAGAACTTGGCCTTTTTGAGCCAAGATTTTTGCCAGGACTCAGTTTGTCTGGGGCAACGCCAGATCAGTGATTAAGAAATGAGCCTTTTACCTACTCTAACATCCTGCTTATGACCTTTCCTAATCCCCTAATTCATCCTGCCCTCCCTTCCAAACTATTATATTTGAGTATATTTTATATTTATATCATTTACTTATATTTATATTTTGTTATATATGTAATACATAACACACATATGTTTTATATATATATATATATATAATTATCGATTATATAATATAATCGATATTTACATCCTACAAGTCTGTCCTACATTTCTTTGTCCCCGAGTTCACAAATTCTCAGCGAGCTGGGACTGTTTCAGCTGTACTGCGCCCACTTCCCAACATGCGAGGAGTCACTAAAAGTCTCTCTGCCCTAGATTACAGCCTATTTCCACATTAATTTCAGTCACACAGTGTATGTGGCCTAAAATGCGGACAAACTCCCCGGATTGTTTAAGCGCTTTTTATTTTTAATCTTCCAGCGTCCCTCGGGTTCAGTTTTGCCCCACCCACCAAGCGGGAGGATCCCGGAGGGCGGGGCGTGGGTACGCGTGGGAGAATCCCGGAGGGCGGGGTGTAGGGGCGCGTGGAAGGATCCTGGAGGGCGGAGCGTGGGGGCGTGGGGGAGGATCCCGGAGGGCGGGGCGTGGGTGCGCGTGAGAGGCTCCCGGAGGGCGGGGCGTGGGGGAGAATCCCAGAGGGCGGGGTGTGGGTGCGCGTGGGAGAATCCTGGAGGGCGGGGCGTAGGGGCGCGTGGAAGGATCCCGGAGGGCGGAGCGTGGGGGAGTGGAGGAGGATCCCGGAGGGCGGGGCGTGGGTGCGCGTGGGAGAATCCCAGAGGGCGGGGCGTAGGGGCGCGTGGAAGGATCCCGGAGGGCGGGGCGTGGGTGCGCGTGGGAGGATCCCGGAGGGCGAGGCGTGAGTGTCCTCGGGAGGGAAGGCTCATCCCTCGGGGGAAGCCCCGAGACCACGGCCGCAGCGCGCAGGGCTCAGGACCGCTATCCCAGCGGGGCGGGACAAGGTCCCCGAGTCTCCGCCCCGCGTGGCGCGTCACACGCGTGCCGAGGCCGGGAGTCCGCGGGGCCGGAGACGTGCGGAGGGACGTACGGGCGCTGCAGGCAGCCTTGCGCGCGGACGGCGGCGCTGGCCATGGTGCCCTGGCTGGGCGCCGCGCTCCTGCGGCTCTCTCCCCTGGGCGCCCTGTGGCTGATCCTGGCCTGCACCTTCCTCCTGGCCCTGCTGCTGCAGACCGCGCCGCCCAGCGTCTTCCCCCGAGGGCCCCTGGCTCTGTCCACCTTCTTCCAGGACCTGGTCCGCTACGGCAAGACCAAGAACGTGGGACAGCAGCGCCCCAGCTCCTACCAGGTCTTCGACGTCCCCAAGAGGTAACTAAGTAGCGTTGGTCCGCGCTGCCAGGCTCGCTCCCGGCGCTGCCTGGGCCCGACGCGAGAAGGCTGCTGCGCGCGGCCGGCAGGGGGCAGCAGAGGGCAGGCCCGGGGAGGGAGCCGGGCGTGGAGGGGCGGGGCCCGGCCCCGCGTTCGGCAGCGTGGGCCCGGGGGCGAAGCCGCTGACCCAGACCTTGCAGCCTCGTTTGACATTAAACCAAAGTTTCACTGGGAAAGTGGGGTTTTGTCTGCTTTTTAAACAATATATTTTAAAATAATAGCTTTGTGTATTTCCAAATACGTGCGAAGATCGTTCTCAAGATTTGTGCTCCAAATTTTGCTCCTTCCTTCCCCCCTCCCCCCCTCCCCTAGACAGCAAGTAATCTAGTATAAGTTAAACACGTGCAGTTCTTCCTTACATATTTCCACAAGAGAAATCAGATCAAAAAGGGAAAAATTGAGAAAAAAAAGCAAGCAAACAACAACAAAACGAGTGAAAACTGTGTTGTGATCCACACTCGGCCCCCACGGGCCTCTCTCTCTGGGTGCAGATGGCTCTCCAGCACGAGACCTCGAATGGCCGGAATCAGCGCGCTGTCGAAAAGAATGGCTTGCTTTTTTTTTTTTTTTTTTTTTTTTTTTTTTTTTTGCTGAGGAGGGAATTAAGGTTAAGTGACTTGCACACCGGAAGTGTAAATGTCTGAGGCTGGATTTGAACTCAGCTCCTCCTGACAGCAGGGCCGGTGCGCTAGCCACTGCGCCACTTAGCAAACCGGTTTCTTTTCAAAATATATGTAAAGGTCGTTTTCAACATCACCCTTGCAAAACCTTCCCAATTTTAATCTCCCTTTCTCCCAACCCCTTCCCCTGGACCGTGAGTAATCCAATCTGTTCGACCTGTGCAGTTCTTCCTCACTGGTCCTCGAGAATCGTGACTTGTTATTGAACTGTTACTGTTACTCTGAGGCTGTTACTGTATAAATTGTCCCCGGAAACTCTCCTCCAGGTAGGGGAGGAAGGGAGGGCTCGGTGAAAAGTGACTGGTATGAGTCAGCAGACACACCCACAGACTGTTCCAGAAGCTGGAGGAGAATGGCAAGACTTGGGGGCAGGAAGTGTCTGACACTAATAGGGAAGGAGGGGGAGGAAGAAGCATTTATTAAGTACCTGCTGTGTGCCAGACGCTGCTAAAGGCTTTCCACACCTCATTTGAGACTATGAGAACCCTGGGAGGTAGAAGATACTGTTATCCTGTAATGCTGGAGAAACTGAGGCAAGCTAGAGATCAGAGAGTATTTAATATTTTATTTGAAAGGGAGAGATTTCCTGGGACCAGCGGATCCAAGGTTTGGTCCCAGGGCGGAATGAGATTATAGAATCCAGCAAACCATGCGAGTTCTCAATGTACCCGTGGCCCAGACTGAGGGGGTAGAGTGAGGGGGCGGAGTCAGGGTGCTGAGAGCCGGACTCTGACCGGGCGGGGTGAGCTACTGAGAGGGGGATGATGTAATGGGGAGGTATCTTGATATTCCCATAACTTGAGATGGGGAGAAGCATTCTGATATTCTAAAACATGAGCTCTTTTATCCTTATCAAGTATTTCATAAAGAGGGAGGGGAGGTTTTGCTGGACAATTATAAACTGAGGCAGAACGCTGAGAAACTGAGTCAGGCCAATAAAAGAGAACTGTGGCATAACAATCCCCATTTTATCGTTTGGGAAACTGAGGCAGAGAAATTAAGTAGCTTGACTAGGGCCTTATCTGAGACTGGATTTGGACTCAGGTCTTTTTGACTCCAGTCCCAGCTCCCTATACACTTCCCCTGATCGGGACAGCAGGTCCCAGAGCAGTGAATTACAAAGTTGAATGACCTAAAATTTAGGTAGGAAGAAGCCACATTAGAAGAGCATCAATTCTATTGGCATTCAATCTTATCTTTTTTTCCAAAACATGCAAGAATAATTTTTCAACTTTGACCCTTAAAAAGCTTTGTGTTCCCATCCCCCCCTTCTCCCCACCCTGATGGCATGTAATCAAATATTTGATAAAAATTTACTCAACATTATCTTTTTTTATTTGTTTTTTGTTTTCCTGAGGCAATTCAGTCACACAGCTTAAGTGTCTGAGATCAGATTTGAACTCCTGACTCCAGGGCTGGTGCTCTATCACTGCGCCACCTAGCTGCCCCATACTCAACATTATCTTGAATAAGATCCGCATCTTTTTTTTCCCCCTCTAGTGTCTGTCAGACCTGGTTGGTTAAGCGACAGCACATTTGGGTAGTTTTTCCCAAGGTACAGGAACTCCACCTCTTCCATCTCTAAAATGCCTCTGATGCCATTTGGAATATCGGGTTTTCAGCATGTCCCAATAGCACTCATGCTTTTCTTGAGGGATAAAACTGAATTGCTAAAAATTAAATCTTATCAGGAACAATTCTCTGAATCAGAGATTTGAAGGAGGATAGTTTTAATTAAGTTTTCACTTTTCAAAAAATGTAAGGTCCAGGGTACAGCTGAGACTGGATTTATATTTAGCATTTAAGAGAGAAGAATGTGGAGGCTTTTTGATGCCAGAAAAACATAATCCCAAAGCAATCTAATTTATCTTCTGTGGCAGAAAGGCTAACCAGACTTCTGAAATGTAAATAATCACTGTGTTCTGACTGGTGGAGGAGCACCATGGGATTTGTGGAAAGAGCCCAGAACTTTGTCCCAGGCCCTGAGATGGTGTACTGCCCAATGACTTTAAGAAATCATGTGTCCTGCTTAATTTAGATCAGATTGCTTGCTGTCTTGGGGGAGGGAGAAAGAATAAAAGAGAGGGAAAAAATTTGGAATACAAGGTTTTGCAAAAGCGAATGTTGGAAACTATCTTTATATGTATTAGGAAAAATAAAATGCCATTAAATTTTTTTTAAAAGGAAGGGGAAAAAAATCACGTGCCCGCTCAGAGCCTGCTTCCTCATCTGCAGAATGAGATTAGACCAGATGGCTCCAAAGGTCCCTTACACCTCTAAATCAGTGATCCTGTATATTGGTGTGAGTTGATGGTGGCAGTTTTTTTGACAAGAGAAAAAGAGAATAAAGAATAAAAACTTTATAAAGTGAAGGCAAAACTTGCCCCAACTAAATCTTAACTTTCTGAGATTATCCCCATCATTAAGTGAAAGGGGTTACAATTTATGTCTGCCAGAGAATCTCCTAACTGGGAATTTTCTCTCATTCTGGTTTTAGTCAGAATTGATCTTTGCTCTCCCTTCTGATTTTTTTTTCCCACCCCATACTATCACTATTTCTGCTTTGTCATAAAATGGAAAAGGAGAAATTGCTCCTTGCAGGATGTTGAATCTCATTTAATTATTCTTTTTTGGATAAACATGCACAGTATTTGATAAAGGGTGCTGTGACACAACGAATAAAGTGCACTGGAGGACAAGAAGACTTGATGTCACATCTGTCTCCACACTAGTGCTATAACCCTAAGTGTGTCACTGAATCACAAACCATCTTTAGAGAGACACCATCCTGATGAAATTACAGGCTTTTCCTTCATTGATGTACCACATTTATCACAGATTTCTCCGGGTCCTACCCTGGAACAGGGAAACAGCCACCAGTGCTCATCTTTGTCATATGGTAAGCTAAAAAATTGAAACATTTGGATCAGCTAGGTGGCGCAGTGATAGAGCACCAGCCCTGAATTCAGGAGGACCCGAGTTCAAATGTGGCCTCAACTGGGCAAGTCACTTAACTCCAATTGCCACAGCAAAAATAAAATAAAATAAAATAATTGAGACATTCTAGGGTTTACACTGAATGTACTCTTACAGATCACCAGGCCCAGAGGTTAAACGATTTATTGGCCCAAGGATTTAAGTGACTTTCCCTTATTCCTTGTTATTATTAACTGGTGATTCTCTTTAGGCTTCTAGTAATTTCTTGTCTTTCCACTAAATTTTGAAATACTAGAGGACTTCCTCCGGAGTTTTGGGGCGGAACTTACCTGGATATGTCTTGGCTATTGTTTTTTTCCCGAAGTCTAAACAATACTTCTCTTTTTGTATTGTCAGTGAAGATAATAGGGTAGATCCGATTAAACAATGAATGATGTGTTTCATGAGAAGGAAGTTGAAAACCCAATTTGATTATGATGTACTGCATCTATATTATTTTTATAAATTAAAAGCAAAAGGATCAGCTAGGCACTTTGTTCATCGGGAGGAGAAGGATTGGAGGGAAAGGGCCTGTCAGCCATGGGAGCAGGAACCTTCTTCTTCTGGGCTTCTCTAAACTCTGAGCCCATCATTTATCATTCCAGAAGAATGCAAGTGAATAAACTTAATTCTTTCTGCCAGGAATGAGAACTCCAGGTGGAGGAAAGAACAAAGCACTTGCTAAACACCTATTATATACCAGACACTTTATGAAGCGATCAATCAGCAAACATTTATTAAGCACCTACTGTGTTCCAGGCAGGGTATCAAGCAATGGAGATACAGAAAGAGGCAAAAGGCTCCTCAAGGAGCCCACAATCTAATAAAGGAGACAACATGATTCTCACCACTATCCTGGGAAGTTAGCACTTATTTCCCATTTTACAGTTGGGGAAACTGAGGCAGACAGGGTGATTTGTCAATGACAACGCTCTAACCAGTGTCCTTATGATTGGGCGCTAGCTGTACTGGCACCCCAGGGGATAGAGTGCCAGGCCTGACTTCACCCTGTCTGCCTTAGTTTCCTCATCTGTAAAATGAGCTGGAAAAGAAAATGGTAGATCACTCCAGAGGGTCACCAAATGGACAGAACACCTGGGTTATGGAGGAAACAGCACCACTTGCTGCCTTCTGGACTTTGGGCATGTTATTTAATTCCTCTTTGCCTCCATTTTCCCATCACTAAAATGAGGGAGTATGAACTGAATGACCCTTGAGATCTTTCTGGCTCAAATAGATATTCCTGGGGCAGCTAGGTGGCGCAGTGGATAGAGCACTAGCCCTGAATTCAGGAGGACTCGAGTTCAAATCTGGTCTCAAATATTTAATACTTCCTAGCTGTAGGACCCTCGGCAAGTCACTTAACCCCAGCCTCAGGAAAAACAAAAAAACAAAAACAAAACAAAACAAAAAAATATATAGATATTCCCATAGTGGATTGGTCCTTGAGTCGCTGCAGCGCCCCATGGACAGATTTCGAGGCTAGTTCTTCATTCCATCACGGAGTTCATCATCTGCAAGCTCCCATCGACTCTCTGAATCTGTAGCTGCTTACTGCCCCTGGCCAGGGGCCCTTTCTCTGACTGGAGAGGTGTGACTCCCAGGTAATCGCACCTGCTTAATCTGGGCATAGTGTTCAGGGGCAGTTGCCTGGGACCCAGGTCCCAGAGAGGGGGAGCAGAAGAGCTTCTCCCAGAGCCTCCCTTTTTGCACCCGGTGGGCTCTTCTGGGTATCATCATTTCCCACCCCTCTTCCTTTTTACATGTTGTCTTTCTCTCACTGGAAGCAGGTAGATGTCTCAGAGGATAGAGCCTTCAGGAAGCCTTGAGTTCAAACCTCAACACCAAGCTGTGTGACTGTACTTAACCTTAATCCACAAGAGGAGATGCCCAGAGACTTTGCCAAGAAAGCCTCAGGGTGTGCGATGGGCCATGGAGTAATGAAGAGTCTGACAGAGCAAAGTTTCCCCCTTCCTGTTGTAAGCTGAGAATGCAGGGACTGCCTTTTTCCTTTACTTGCTTGGCCCAGTGCTTGGCACCCGGGCGTTCATAACTGCTTACTGATGGGTTGTGCACAAGGTCCAGCAGAACAGCTGCTTTTGGATAGGACAGTAATAGCCCGAGCACTCTCCAGGGTCTATGACATTAACTAATCACAATCGTCTGAGTTAGAGAAAAGTCATTGCTTAATCCACGGGACTTGATTTGGATCAGGGACTTTGTAGATCACCCGCTCCGTCCCCTTCATTTCACAGAGAACTGAAAAAGACATGTCCAAGTTACTGTTGGCATGGGAGTCTTCTCCTCCTTCGGGGGTCTCACTCTGTTCTCTTCCCCTGGCCTCATGGTGCTTGAATGTGGCTAGGGTCATAATCAGGGCTATCCCTTGTCCATTGAAAACAGCAGAAAAGATGCTCATTCTAGGCTACGGGAAGAGGCCCTGACCAGACCACCTGTGCAGGATTGTATTCTGTTTAGAAGAACCCATTGTAAGATGAGGTGGAATATAGGTGGGGGGCCTTGAGATCAAATCATATGAAAATCAGTTGACCGAATTTAGGTTCTGTAGCCTGGAAAAAATAAGGATTTAGTTTGAGGGTGAGACTTGATAGAGACTTAATAGCTTTAAATATTTTGGAAAACTTTCTCAGAGCAGAAGGGATGACTCCAGGAGCAGAGCTGGCAACCCGACGTGGAAGGTGCAGACAAGCTGATCTAGGTATGAATTGAGGGGAAACTTCCAAACACATAAAGGCTGCTAACTTGGGAGGGGCTGGGTTCCCCATCATTAAAGTTTGGACCATTCTCAGGTGTGCTAGAAAGGGAGTTCTCCTTCAGATTGACATGAAACTCCATGATCTCTGAGGTCTCTGTCAACTTGGTTTCTGTGAAGATAGGAAAAAGTTTTAATGAGACCCTGGAAGAAATAGTGTCTGTTTCAAGGACCAGCGTGGCTAAGCCTGGAGAAGCCAGAAGATAAGCCAGCATCCCTTCATTTTTAGGCACAGCAACTTAGGAACTCTACTTCAACTGGGGATGTATTAGTGGAGCACCCATGAAATCGAAGCTTTTGAACTTCCTGCAGTCTGAACAGATTATTTAGGTCTGAGTGGATTAGCTAATTGTCATCATCTTCCCATTCAGGATCATAGTTTTCTTCTTTCAGAAAATTTACTATTAATACTTAAATTGAGTCAGAGATTGATAGTGGCAAGGGCAAAGTCACTTTTTCCCCCTTTGTGGAGCACATTGACCACTTAAATAGCATTTGAACTGGTTTGAGAATTAAAGCTCAAATAAACAGAATACCTTCATTATGTTTGCACAAGAGCTGTTGTGGATTCTTTGCTTACAAATTTCTTTTTAGCTGCCGGAGATTTGACTTTTTAAAGCGCCATTACCTTATAGTTTTTGGAGACATCTGCTATAGATGAAGCAATTCAATTGCACGGTTTTGAAACTCCATCATCCAGATTTGTGCCGAAGGTGTAGAAAGTTGATTTCACGGTGATTTCCTTTAGGTTTGGTATTTTTTTGTTGTTGTTGTTTTAACTTTGAACTCAGATAACTGCTCAGCAGCAAAGAGGGGCCCTGAGAGATCAGCTGGGTCATATATCCTCCTCCACCTTATTTTGCAAACCCAGACTGGCAAAGTGACTTATTTAGGGTCATAAAAGCAGGAAACATAAGAGGGGGGGTGAGTTTTTTATTGAGATTTTATTGACTTGGGTCAGTGCCTGAGACCCCCCCCCAGCATTCAGAGGTTTTAAAAATATGCAGATAAAGATAGAACTTGTAATTTTGCATTCTGCATACAGTCCACTCCAGAGTTCTGTAAACCTACCTTCCCTTACACCCCTATTTTGTATTCACAATTTTTTTTTAATATTAATACCAAAACTCCACTGATTGGGGCAAACTGCTAATTGAGGCATTTTAGCAACACTCATGAAGCGCTCCTGAAATGGTGTGTGTGTGTGTGTGTGTGTGTGTGTGTGTGTGTGTGTGTGTGTGTGTGTGTGTGTGTGAGAGAGAGAGAGAGAGAGAGAGAGAGAGAGACAGAGAGAGAGAGAGAGAGAGAGAGAGAGAGAGAGAGAGAGAGAGAGAGAGAGAGAGAGAGAGAGAGCATGCTAGAAGGTGCTAGAAGAATCCGGATTACTGCCACAGAAGCCAGTGTGTGCCAGGAGGAAGTAAGGATGAAGTCTAAGGGGGCAACACGTTTGTGAGTATTAAGAAGTATTGGGGGGCAGAGCGGGAACACCAGCCCCAAAATCAGGAGAACCAGAGTTCAAATTGGCCTCCAACACACACTAGCTGTGTGACCCTGGGCAGGTCACTTAACCCCAGTTGCATTTAAAAAAAAAAAAAAAAAAGTACATGGGAGACTGTGAAGAAAACCAATCCTTTTCTATTGGGACTGCTAGCTAGGCAGTAGAGATTAGGAACAACTGCAGTATGTTAATGTAAGACTACCTTAATCCATAAATGAAAGTCTTATTCCGGGGTATAAATGGAACATGTTGAAATAAGTGGCTTCTAAAGCTTGGAAAGACTTGTATGTCTAATGCTGATTGAAGTGAGCAGAACCAAGAGGACACTGTACCCAGCCAGCAACAAAAAGATTATGTGATGAGCAACTCTGATGGACCACAATTCCAAAAGACTTGTGATGGAGAGAGCCATCTGCCCCCAGAGAGAGAATTATGGAGACTGAATACGGATCATAACCTAGTACTTTCATCTTTGTGGTGGTGTTTGCTTGCTTGTTTTTTTCTTTCTCATTTTTCCCCTTTTCATCCGAGTTCTCTTGCGTAGCATGATGTATATAGAAATATGTTTAAAAGAATTACACATGTTTAAGCTGTATTGGATTGCTTGCTGTCTGGGGGAGGGGATGAGGGAAGGAGGGAGAAAAATTTGGAACACAAGGTTTTGCAAACAACAAAGTATTGTTGAAACAATAGACATGAGGCTCAATCCTGATGGACGAGGCTCTCTTCAGCAATGAGAGGATCCAAATCAGTTCCAATTGATCAGTAATGACCAAGAACCAGCTACACCCAATGAAAGAACACTGGGAAATGAGTGTGGAACACAACATAGCATTTCCACTTTTTCTGTTATTCTCTGGTTGCATTTTTGTTTTTCTTCCCAAGTTATTTTTACCTTCTTTCTAAATCCAATTTTTAAGGTAACTATATATAATATGTATACCTATATTGGATTTAACATATATTTTAACATATTTAACATGTATGGGACTGCCTGCCATCTAGGGGAAGGGATGGGGGGAAGGAGGGGAAAAGTTGGAACAGAAGGTTTTGCAAGGGTCAATGTTGAAAAATTACCCATGCATATGTTTTGTCAGCTATAATTTTAAAAAAGGTAAATATTGAAAACTATCTTTGTATATATTGGGGAAAATCAAATACTATTTTCAAAAATTCAACAACAACCGAAAAGGAAACAATTGGCTTCTTGGGAAAATTCTTTGCCAGTTCCATCTCTAGCTTATTTTATAAATGAGGAAACTGAGGCAAGCAGGGTGAAGTGACTTGTCCAGAGCCACACAGTTGGTAAGTGTCTAAGGCCAGATTTTAACTCAGAAAGATGAGTCTTTGGGCTCTGTGGGACCCTCTAGCTGCCTTCAAGTAAAACCCCTGGAACCTAGAGCTGAATAATTCAATCTCTCTAGATGAATAGCGTTAATCAGCTCCCCAGGTATGGAGCTGAAGAATTTATACAAGATTTGAAAAACCTTTGGAAACCATTATGTACCTGTTATTGTCGTAGGGAGAAGTTCCCATCAACATTTGACCTTGAAGGACAAAATGTTGATTTTTCCAAGGACCATTGTGGCCCATCTCTGGAGCTTCAGTGAACCCCTTTCAGGGAGCCATTGAGAGATAAGAAGTGGTTCTGGTTGAACTTGCATGTCAATGTTGCTAAGCTTGTGTTCTTATTGAACTTTGCAAGTCAGTCCCTGGAGGTCTTCTGCTTATTCCCAAAGTCCATTGGCAATGGCTTTAATTCGAGTCTTTAAAAGCATCAGACTTGGGCTGACTTAGCCCTAAGGCCCTTGACTTAAGCCATGTTCTGTTGTTTCTACAGGTGGTTTTTCCATTTCTATATCATTTCAGTGGTGTGGAATGGCTTCTTGCTTCTCTGCCTTATCCAAGCCCTGTTCCTAGGAACGCCCTTTCCAGGATGGCTTCAGGATTTGCTCCGAAAACTTGGGGCTTCACAAATGCAAGGTAAGCTTCCACCGCCTGCCTCCCCAGTTCCAAACATTCATCCCGTTTTGATAATGTCAAGTTAGCAAGAATTGCTCGTAGCATTTTATAGAGATGTAAAAATCTAGCCTTTCCCCCAGCCTGGTGGGGATTGTAGGGTTGTAGGGTTGGATTCTGTCTCTGATACTACTGGCTATGAGAGCCTGGGCAAATCAGTTAATCTCTCAGTCTCAGTTTACCTGTAACGTGGAGTAGCATCTCCTTCAGAGTTGTTGTGAGAACAGGATCATATGAAAAGTGCTCTGGATTGCACATATTTAACCTATATCAGATTGCTTGCTGTCTTGGGGTAAGAGAGGAGGGCAGAAAAATTTAGAACACAAAAATGAATGTTGAAAACTATCTTTACATGTATTTGGAAAAATAAAATACTATGGAAAAAACAGTTTTTAAAAATAAATTTTTAAAAAGTATTTTGCAAACCTAGAACTGTTGTATGAAAATGTTAGCTATTATATTATTGTTATTAGGACAGGTAGGTGGGACAGTGGCTGAATCACCAGGCCTGCAGTGGAGAAGACCAAATAGTTCAAACCAGGTCTCAGACAGTTATTTTGTCCCTTAACTCTGCCTCAATTTCCCCATCTGTAAAATGAGCTGGAGAAAGAAATTGGCAAACCATTCCAGGATATTTGCCAAGAAAATCTCAAAAGGGATCACAGAGTCAAACATGACTGAAAATGACTAAATAACAAGATTATTTTTATTATTACAAGCCTTAGAATGAAAGGCAGAAGAAAAAAGATAAAAATAAATTACAGAAAGGAGTGAAGGGCTTTTAATCCTCTCATGAGATCCAAGGTTTTGAACTTTCTTTCCTGATGTTGAGGCAAGTGCTGTGCCCCGCTCTCTCTCTATGTAGCTTGTAAGGCTGTGCAGGGATGTGGTCTGTTCCATGAGCCAGGATCCACACATCAAGGAGAGCAGGATTCATGGAGCCTCAGGGAAGCCATCCACTTCTGAAAAGAAAAAACGTTTTCCCCTTCTTTTAATGGTACTGGGAAATAGTGCCACAAAATTATTAGCATGAAGCCCCGGACTTTGATGAGGTTTGCTGGAAAAGTTGGTACAAAACTTTAGGAAGAAAAAAATAAAACTGTTATGCAGAGAGGTTGCGGCAAAATAGTAATCCTGCTTAATTTTTAGCCAATTACAAAATACCCTCTTCACATTAGCTCCAACTTTTAAAATGGAGAAGTAAAAGGGGAAAACAACAACCGACCTAAACCAAAAATGAACCCCAGTGAAGAAAATCTCTTCTGATAACCAGCTGCTAACCCCTCTCACACCTTCCTGAGGAACAAGAGCTCTGCCGTTAAACGGGGAGAACTTGTTACCAAGGAGGAGGCCTGGGGGACCAAACTCGGGCCCTTCATGAAAGGAAAGAAGGATCTAGCATTTCTGCTCTTCTAGACAAGCACCTCTCAGGACTTTGTGGAATTGCCCTGGAGCTGAGAGGGGGCAGTTCAGGTTTTCATTTTGGATTATTCCGAAAGAATGACAACTGGGGGGGGGGGGTCTGGATGGGCGACTGTGTCTCTCTGTGTGTCTCTGCATACCTGTATCTCTATGTAACTTTCTCTGTCTCTCTGTGTCTCTGTCTGTGTGTCTCTCTCTGTGTACCTGTATCTCTATGTGACTCTATCTGTGTGTATGTGTGTCTGACAGAGCCATTGGTGGCCCTTGGAGGGAGAGGGGAGCCGGTCCAGAGCAGGCTCTCTCCTTTGATCAGCTTTTCTGTCACATGGGTCTCCCTGCTCTGGCCTGGTTAGGAGCTCTATCTCCCCTTGTGGCTCTGTCTGTGTCTCTCTAGGACTCTCTCTCCCTTCCTCTTTCCCTCCCTCCCTCCCCCCTCTCTTTTTCTCTTTCTTTCTATGTCTCTCTCTCTCTGTCTCCATGTGTGTGTGTGTGTGTGTGTGTGTGTGTGTGTGTGTGTGTGTGTGTGTGTGTCTGTTTCTCTCTGTCTCTCTCTCTCTCTCTCTCTGTCTCTATCTCTCTCTGTCTCTGTTTCTCTCCAGTGACTTCTGCTTTCCCATTGTCCCTGGACTAAGGCCCTTGGTCTGTAAGGCCCTTTCAGCCCACCAAACCTAGTCCTGGTGCCTGAAAGTGTGAGGAAGCATAAGCGGATCTCAGCCCTCTGATATAGAGAAGCCTCCCCTTCTTCCCTTGTCTCTCAGGCCATTTTTATCTGACTTCTGCGTCCCTTCCACACGGCTCAGGAAGCCCAGTCCATAGCCTGGCTGTGATAGAATGCTTAAAATGATCAGTTGCAACCATTTCTGCAGGGCCCGCTTGTGCCAGGCCCTGTCCTACCGTTTGATAAATATCTCAAATGATCTCACAAAGACCCTGCGCGGTAGGTGGTCTTATTATCCGTATTATCCTCATTTTATAGATGAGGAAACCAAAGCAGGTGTAATTGAGTGACTTGTCTAGGGTCACCAGCTATAAGAGTCTGAAGCTGGATTTGAACTCAGATGTTCCCCCTCCCAAGCCTGGTGCTTTCTGCATGGAGCCAGCGAGCAGCCAGAAGAAGCTGTCAGGAGACCAGGCTTCCCATCCCAGGACTTGATTAACCAGTGATAAAATCTAGGAAAAAAACCTCTGGGCCCTGAGTGTGGCTCTGTAAAGATAAGGAGGTATACTAAACTGGCTTTTAGGGAAACAGAGCTAAGCTGTTGCCAAATCATTGCCAGTCCCTGGTTGTAGGGTTGTGTGTTGACAGTGGCAAGATGGCTTTGAAGGTTAGCCTGGGGAAAACAGGCTGAGGTGCCGTGCTTTTCCTGCAGGGGATGAGCTGGTGCTGTCCGCCTTCCTGGTCCTGGTGTTCCTGTGGCTCCACAGCGTGCGAAGGCTCTTCGAGTGCCTCTTCGTCAGCGTCTTCTCTGGGAGCGTGATCCACGTGGTTCAGTACGGCTTTGGATCTCTTACTATGTGATTATTGGCTTAACTGTGCTGAGCCAAGTGCCTGTCGACGGCAGAAACGGTGAGAGCTTCCCCTGCTCCATCTCTCTGTCTGTCTCTGGGATTTGTTGACTACGTCATTTGGGGCAGAATCGGGCCATGTTGGGCATTATGGGAAACTCGAAAGTTGGAGGATACACTTCCCTGGGTGTGGGAGGGCTTGGATCCGATGGGAAAGTTAGCGACAAGTGCAGAGAAACCTTTATAAGTCCAAGCAGCAAAAATGAGATTTTACTTCTTCAGTGAGGGAGTGGTCCTCAGAGAGCACAGCTGAGACGGAACCACGGATATCTTTCCCTGGCCCAGCTACTGCCTCTGCCCAGGCTGCTACAATATGGCTCTTGACTCTCTTGCCATGGGAATGATTTATTCGCTTACAGGTTTACAGTGGGAAAAATCCCTTTGTCAAATAACAAAACATTCTCCTGTTCTGTAAGGGCAGGATCAGGTACCCAGAGAGACACTAACTTAGCATCTTCTCCCGTGACAAGCACCAAGCTATTTAGTGGGATGGCCAAAAAAAGGAGGAAAGGGGTATTATGAAATTGAAGCTGAAACAGCATAATAACTTTCCTTATATTTAGAGCAGGGGCTCTTGACTTGGCATTCAGAAATTCCAGAGATCTCACAGATCTAGAAGACAGTAAACTTGGATGGGAGAATAAATGGGCTTGGAAAAAACTACATCTTTATTTTCATGAACTTCTAACTGAAATTGCTTTCCTCAATTTCCTCAAAAAATTATTCTTGTGGAAATATTTATAGAAGAATTGCACATGTTTAAGGAAGAAGGGGGTGGGAGGAAGGTTGGGAGAAAATTTTGGAACACAAGGTTTTGCAAGGATGAATGTTAAAAACTATCTTTGCATGTATTTTGAAAATTAAAAGCTATTATTAAAAAAAAATTATTATTCTGAGAAGGGATCCAGAGGGCCATGAAACAAAAAGGGTTAAGAACCACTGATTTCGTGAAAAAGTGAGATCATGAATTATGCATTTCAATTTTAAACTCTGTCCATAAACTTTGTCTTGACACAACACTTCCCAGCAAGTACCAAGCAATCCCTATAAGGTACATTCCCTGAAAACAGATTGTTAAGGGAGCAATGCATCCTTTAATTTCCAAATAATGGTATCCATAACTGTAAGAAATTGGGTTAGAGTGACAGTGTTCGGGCTCAACATTTTCTACAAACTAATTCATTAACAGTCTTAGTGCAAGTCAATTTTTATTACAGCCCTAGCTGCAGCACTGTTTTCTCTCTAATCTGAATCTGTTTTCTCCCACTGATTCCTAAAAACAACCCTTCTCCCATCTATACAAATTTAGATCGAATTTGCCGTGTTTCTAATATTTAAGCAGTAGTTCAGTTTGATTTCTACTTCCCTAAGTAAATTTTCCCCAAAGGCCTTCTGAGGCAGCTTCTGAAATGATTTTTGAACCTCCTTCCTCCCTTTGTACAATATCCATTTTCTCATATCATTTCAGCTAGATTCGTCTGATAGATCAGTACCCTTAGAATAAAATATTCCAAGTTCTATTAGCCTGAATTAAACTGAGATGTGGTGTTTTTCATGCTGAGAATTTTTTTTTTTTTTTTTTGCACATTTTCAGTTCATGTCATGATTTTCACACATTCTTGGTGAACAGAGCCAGCCACCTTTTTTCCCAAAGCGCTAGTGGCTCTTAGCTTCCAGCTTCCTGACTCCCCAGCCCCTAGCATAGTGACTGCCTCAGAGGCAGCATGTAATAAGTGTTCATGTTTTGAGTGATGGATGGTCACTTTTTCTGTGGAAGCTGCAGGGCAGATTGTGTTTCTTCTCCATGGAGATTCCTTTACAAACTTCTCTTATGAGAGCTCCAGGGAGAAGTGGGCATATGTGGGCTTTCGTGGGCATTTTTACCAAGTGCTGGATACTAGACACTATAACTTTTCTTGAGCCTTCCCTTTGCCCGGTCCCTAATAATACTGTCAGCCAGCCACCCCTGAGGCTTGTTGCTCTGGTATTCCTCTTTGGACCTTTTCTTTCCCTTCATCCTACTTTATTACCTTTATCTGTGTACTATATATACATTCCCATCCCAGCACCACCCCTGGAGGGTATTATCATTTAGTAAATATCCCCTTGCTGTTAATTGAAGCTTTCTGCCATCTTATCTGCTTGCTGGGAAGGTTTCTGGGAACATTGTTGTCTGATTACAAGCCCCGAGGAAGATAATCTTTTAGGAGGAAGATGGTACCATTTACCATCTCACATTTTTAGACTTCTTCACAATTTTGAAGATTTTTTTCCCCCTGGAGATTCTTTTTCCCAGATATCTCCAAGTCCTATTTGAAGATGATATTGAGGGAGACATTCATCTCTGGGGTTCAGATCCCTTGTCTATAAAATAAGAGACTAAATGACATCTCTAAAACTGATTCTCTAATCCATAAGATTCCTGTAACTATGGAATAGGATCCCTTCAATCAAAAGGTATCTGCTCACTTTTATATCTGTAATTTTGGAGGCTTTGGTTTGGAGAATAACTCATTTCTTTATTTTATTTTATTTCTTTATTTTTAAACTTTTCAACATTCATTTTTGCAAGATTTTGAGTTTCAAATTTTTCTCCCTCCCCCTTTTCTTCTTCCCTCCTCTCTTCCCTCTCCCCTCCCTAATAATCTGGGGAGCAATCTGATATAGGTTACACATGTATGATCATGATAAACATATATTCACATTAATTATGTGTGAAAGAACTCATTTTTGACCCATCAGTTACTTGATTTATCTTCATAGTAAGTTTATGTAACATACAGAAGAAATTACTACACTCCATTTTTCTAGAAAATGTTTTCCTGACATTAGGACAGAGTGAATCCTCTTTAAACAAGGCTTTTGAACAGAGCTTCATTTACACTTGTTTCATGACGCAGACAGAACCCATAGCTTTTCCTATCATAATCCTGTCACTATATTTTTTCAAGGTGGGAATAATAATATCCCACACCTTTATATATCATAGCATCATTGAAAGCAGCAGCAATGGGTAGAATACAGAATTCCATTTCCAAAAGGGAACGTGGCCTGGAGCGTGCTGATGGAGAAAAATACCTAACAGTGTGGGATTTTCTGCCTGTGGCTCCAGAATTTGTCAGCTTATAGACAGCAAAGCCATCCCTTCTCTGAGAACAGAAGGAAGGGAATCTGCATTTGATGGATGGACTTTCCAGATCCCTAAGGAGAAAATCAGACTGACAGGATAGATCCATGAGTTCTACCTCTGAGTCAGCTAGTCAAGGTTTTTCTGAATTTCTGATGTCACCTGCATTTTGCTAATCAGGTAACCATCTCACCCACAGTTTATGTAGGGAAAGGTCTGCTGATGCAAGCGCGCTGGTTCCATATCCTGGGGATGATCATGTACATCTGGTCATCTGTCCATCAACACAGATGCCATGTCATCTTGGCTAATATGAGGAAGAATGATTCAGGTGAGCTTATTTCCGTTTCCAGCCTATAAGTGCTAATTTTCAGAAGACAATTTTTTTTTTCTTTCACTAATCAGCCACATGACAGTGCAAAAATCCCTTTGCCTATCAAGGCCTCAGTTTTCTCATCTGTAAATGAAAGGTATAGACTTGAGTGCCCAGCTTCTTAAACTGTAGATCACAACTCTTTATGAGGCCTTGTATGTGGAGGGTCATGAAAGTATGATTTGTTATCAGTGAATGTTTACTTTATAACCTGTTTGACATACTTCTATATAAGATCATATAAAAATTTCTCGAGTGAAAAGAGGTCATGAGTGGAAAGAGTTTAAGAAGCCTTAGATTATAGGATCTCTTTTCCTTCCAGTTTTAATGTTTAAGGATTCTAACACTTTTTCAGAAACTGCTTATGTGTTGATTTGTTTTGTTTGACGATCATTTGTTACAAGGAATGGTTCCGGGAGGGTATGCAAAGAATGAGTGGGTAGTAATAGAGATTCAAAAAAAAAAGAGCAGCTATTAAAATATGGAGGAGAAAAATAGAAATTCAGAAAGGCGCACAAGCAGGGCAGTCTTATTACTACCATTTTAAAATTTAATAAACACTAAAAAAATTCAACAAGTTCACAATTTCATATACAGTCCTCTTTTTTTGCTCCTTTTATATTGCAATGTACAAATGAAATTGTTAAGTTTATAATTTAAAATATTTAAAATAAAAGCAACAAAATTCTATAATTCTAAATTACTATCCTGTTGCCCACCTTTTGGGAAGAGTTCTGTATAGTTTTTATAGTTGTCCTCAACATGGAAAATCTCAGCTTTTTGTCAAGAAACGTATATAAAGTTTGGGGTCATAGCTTTAAGTTGGGATCTTTTTCAGCCACAGAGTTAATTATGTCCCTTTTAAACACAAACTTTTGTTTTAGATATTCTTTTATGATTCTTCACTTTTGCCTCTCTGAATTGAGTAATTTTTTATATAGAAATTGGCATTAAGATCTGTGTTTTACATATAGGTGGTCAGATCAATACAGATACAAGGATCACTACATGTGTTCGAGAGCATGAACTTACTTGAGAAAACATCCTCATTTCTGTGTCTTTTTCATTTCAGGAAAGGTCATTCACTCTAAATACAGAATTCCTTTTGGAGACTGGTTTGAATATGTTTCGGGGCCTAATTATTTTGCAGAATTGATGATCTATCTGTCCTTAGCTGTCACTTTTGGATTCTACAATTTCACCTGGTGGCTTGTGGTATTATATGTGCTCTTCAGCCAGGCGTTGGCGGCTGTTCTAAGTCACCAATTTTACCTGACCAAGTTTGACTCCTATCCAAAACACAGAAAGGCTTATGTGCCATTTTTATTTTGAGATTGTCTGCATCTTAATAACAAAATAAAACTTTTTCAAGTTTTGAGCAAAAGGATTTACATTCCTGAGAGCAAAAGGGCCGGGATAATGGCATGAAAAGAGAATCATTTTTTGCTAAGATTTGTTGTACTGGGAAGAAATATCCAAAAATATTGTTTCCGGTTTTTTTATGTGAAGACCAGAATGGATAAAATAGCCTCATGAGCAGAGATAAACTTCAAGAAATAATATTTCTATGAGGTTCCTAGTGCTTAGAAAACAAATCAGTTACAACATATGGGACTGTTTATAGGTCACTTCCAAAGTACACTAGTGAAGAACTGTTAAAATGCTTCTGGAGGGAAAAAAAAGGAAGAAGAAAAAGAAGAAGAAATAAGATGGCTTGTGGCTCTGGATGAGTGATATATTCAGCATGAGGGTTACCAACTGGGCTGTATAGCAAAAAACATACCTCCAATCTTTTGCACTCTGTTAATATCTGAAGACAACAAAATACTCCAAAATCTTACAGATGGTTTCAGGGAAAACAAGCTTTTTGTAGCTAGTTTGTGCTTTGGCAAGCCACTGTCAAAAAGCTTCAAGAAGTTGGAAGCACCTATAGAAGCTTTGCTTGGTTCCTAATCTAACTTGAATCCTCAGTGAAAATCCTGTTTTCAGGTTGCATGTGATGGGACAACTTTTTTGACAGTTCAGAATCTAAAACATCTTAAACTTGTGTGATCATGAATTCTGTGTAGCAGATAATGCTACGAGGTTTTCATTGTCATTGTTTAATTGACCCAGGTTTGTTGATTTCCATGTGAAGGGTCTAGTCTATTGGATTTAGCCATTTAAGCAGCACTGTATAAACAAATGCTGACGTGCTGACTAGCCTCTCCACAAAGGAGTTATTGATCCTTACTGTTGAAAGACTTAAGATATTTCCCTTTGGACTTATCTCAGACTGAAAATGTACACATTTATGTAGGAAAGGGATAATGTTTACACTTACAACAATAAACATTAAGAATTAAGCATCAGACTTGGTTAAATAATCATTTGTGATGCATGAGCAAATGATCCCTAAACAGGAAGAAATAGTCCAGCCCTCCACTGCAGTATGAAGAATATAGCACTAGACTTTCTGCTTTGTAGGTTAAGATATTACTTCTTACTCAAATTCCTTTTGTTAAGGTCCCATATGATAATCTTGCTTAAAAGCACAAAGAGATGAAAACCACATTCTCTTGAAAGAGCAAATATCTTTGTCATTGGCTGGAGGTATAATGATGGAAAATCCAAAAACATTCTCCTCCTATTAGAAGTGCAGATAAATCAGAAGCTGTTGTTGACCTCTTTTCAGATTCAGGTTTTTCTTATATATCCTTTAATATCAAATATATTCTTACAAAAACACTCTGATTACCTCTGATTTTCGGCATAGGAAATACTATGTTTATTTCTTTTTTTGAAAAAAAATAATCTCTCTTTATTTTCAAAATACCTGCAGAGATAGTTTTCAGGATTAATCCTTGCTTGTAATTGTGTGTTTATCTCAACCAAATCAGATATGTTCTGTGATATGCATAAGCCATGTCACCACCCAATTAGAGATGGTGGTATAGATGATAATGGAAGGGGAAGGAGAAAAGAATTGTTCCTTTTGAGTTTATTCAAGAGCTGCTTTGATTTCTAAAGGTTAAGGTTCAGCTAACCCATCATCTCCCTCACAGGTGAATATTTGCAACACAAAACCATTATCCTCAATCAATAAATGCCATTTTACCTTCTTACATAGTACTTTTCTCTCCCCCCCCCAAAAAAAAAAAACCATCAGAAGCTGCTTTCCTCTCTTGTTTTCTCCCTTAATCTTCATTAGAAACCATGATGGCCCAAACACAATCCATGTTTCCGCCACCCCCAAATATAACTTGTATGAAATTCGAGTGTGGTACTATAAGCTTTGGTGTCTCTCCTCCAAGTTTAGCAATCCAGTTTTCCAGAGAAACACATTAGTTACTATTCAGAAGTTAGAAGAGAATTTTTAACATAGTTGAAGAGTGAAACTTCTCTGGAAACGTCAAATACGTTACAGTCACTTATTGATTTCAGCCCACATGGTACAAGTAATCCCAAACATCAGAGAATCAGAGTCAGTAGGACTTGGCTCTAGAAATCATTTTTCAATTTAATATGGGAATAGAAACTATAACAGCCCAATGAGGGCTGGGCTTGAAAGACTCCTCTTAACTAGTTTTGTGATGCTAGGCAGAACAAAGAGCTGAGCCAGCCATCGGGCATTGACTTGTTACCTTTGGCAGAGTTCTTGTCGTACTCATGATGAACGGCCCTTTGTGTCTAAGTGAAAGCTGTCAGATTCTTGGAAGATTCCACAAAGATCCTGCTCTGCCATGTAGAAACTTTCCAGTGGTGTGAAGTCTTGAGTTCTTCCATCGCTGAGGATTAACTCAATCTGTCAGTATGATACAATGTGCTACCTCATGAATGATATTGTGTGGCTTACCTTGAGGAGAAGTCACAGGTGTGACTTCCCATGTAGCCCTCACCCTTGGATGCTAGTGATGCTTCCAATAAACTTAATTTGTTTGACCTTATCTCTTAATTGTGCTCTGTACTTCTGGGACCCAAAATTTCATTTGGAGTCTCCTGTGCTGATACAGGTCACAAGCCCTAGTAAATGATTTCATAAGTTGTTTTATTTCCTTTTTATCCCCCCCTCACGCCCCCCCCCCCGAGAATGTATACAATGATCAGCCTTCAAGCATTTTGTCTCTCTGTTTAGCTCAGAAAGACATGCTTTCTGGACCCATTCTTGGAGACTCTTTAGCTTGTTATACATAGAGCTTGGACTCTGCCAGCATGGCTTTTGAGGGCCGAAGGTCTTCATCACATCATGATAAACTATTAGAACAGGCCCTTAGGGAAAAGGTTATATTCTATATTTAATTCAGTCTACTGGTGCTCATAGATCTATGAAAATAAAATCATTTTTTTTCCAGATTGTCTTTTCCTCCACATCTCTTTTTTTTCCTGTATAAACTTTTTTTACCCTCTTATACACAACTTAATGACAACTATTAATGTTTAGGTAACAGAACTCATCGTAAAATTAAAGGAATAATGTAACTATATTTTAAGCTCTGTTTTATTGTCAGAAGGCTCAACAATTGCTAGCAATTATAGCCCTTGTGATCTGCCTCATCAAATTTTGCCTTAGCCACATATCTTGCCTCAGTATTGTATTTACTGGTGTGTGTTCAGTCAACAGGAAGGTATCCAGAAGGTTATGGCATGGCCCCAGAAGTACCACGTACTCTCTAGTATGTCATTCTCTTAAAGGTGGCAAAAGCATTTCTTCTCAGAAATCTGGAATTTGAGCAAAATTCAAATGGCCAAATGATGTTTTTGAGGGTCTATTTCTACAGTAAGTATCATGGGAAATACAAAAGAAGCATAAGACATTCTTTGCCCACAAAGATATCTCCCATTATTTGGGGGATGACGTGAGAAAAAATTTTCACCTCCTCCCAATGTTTGAGGAGTGAAATATATGGGTCCCAAGTTTTTTCAGCATATCCATTATATGTAGGTATTAGCTTGTATAGTTCACTCTTTTTTAAAAATTATTTTAATAGTTTTTATTTACCAGATATTTGCATGGGTAATTTTACAATATTGACAATTGCCAAACCATTTGTTCCAATTTTTCTCCTCCTTCTCCACCCCCCACCCCAGATGGCAGGTCAACCAATACATGTTAAATATGTTAGAATATAAATTAAATACTATATATCTATATATCTATATCTATACATACATATATATATATATATATATACACATGGCCAAACGGTTGTTTTGCTGAACAAAAAGAATCAGACTTTGAAATAGTTGTACAGTTCACTCTTGAGAAGGAAGGGCTTCTACTTCCCGGATTCCCTGTGACGTTGGGAGAATGAAATGGTAGACTAAAGGATCAGGGAATAAAGAAATGTTCCTGCAGGAGGCATTCTCAGATACAACAGATCTTCTCAGTTTTCCCATATCTAGCTAGAGAGAGTGCACTGCTTGTTAGTACTGGGTTTGTTCTCAGGCAATAGACACTACCTTTTTACAAAGCTGTATAATTAAGGGCTAGGTATAGAGAAAACTAAGTTTTCTTTAGGCTGCTGTGGAGTGCCCTGAGGTGAAGCACTGGGCCTTGACTTGTTTTCTTTAGATGAAAAATGAGATAAGTCCAAGGTTTATGTTGGCAGCATGCATGGTCAGCAATTTTCCAGTGATGGGCGTTCTAGGAAGTTACTCGGAAGCTACTGTGGTCATCTATTGTCTGAGGCTGGGGAAAGAGAATGAAGGATGCTTACTGAAACTTGAGAAGCCTATACGGCACGATGGGCCCAACTCCATGCTTCCTTCAGGTCTCTTAGGAAAGGATGTAACTGAAAACAGCCAGAAGAATAACATTTGCTTTTCAGCGTTTACCAAAAAACACTTTTTTCTTAAGCTTTGGTCCCTGTGCCTCTGGTTCATATGATTTCTTTATTTTTTTAACTTATTATTATTATTTTTTTTTTACTGATCCCTGACTTTTTGACATGTGAATTTCATAAAATCCTTGGTGTCCTCCTTCCTCTTCACCTGAAAACCTCTGTAGGTTCCAAAAGGAAAAAGAAAATCTTTGTGAAAAGCTAAGTTCTTTGTCTCTTCATCTTCATACCATTTATCCTTGTTGATTTATCTTCTCTCACTGATTATCTTCTCTACCTTCCAGAATAATTATTAATAGTTAGAGTCAATCCAGAAGTATAATAAATTCAGAATCCAGAATGAGTATATATGCCTGTCATACAATCAGCCCTTAATACATTTTTGTTGCTTTGCAAGGCTTTCCGCCTTAGGGGACATAGCATAGTACAGTAGAAAGAGTGGACCTAAAATCAGTCAAAAGATCTGAGATTCAAAAGTCAAAAGAATCCAGATTCATATGTTTGCTACTTCTGTGATTCTGGCCAAGTCACTTAACTCTCTGTGTCTCAGTTTTCTTATAGATAAGATAAGGGGTAAGATATATGATCCTGTAAAACCCAAACTTGATGCTAGTTAAATAAAGGTTTTTTGGGGGGGATGGAAAAAGACAATTATGTATGCTTCCTTTCTCTCCCAAGAGCAAAATCATTATGTGTTTGCTGCCTTTTGCTTAGGCGATAAAGTGCTTTGTAAACTATGATATGCATGGGGATAGATACTAACCCTGTGATTTCTTTGTTATATTAATATATATTGGAATTCCTCTTTGAGGGAACTTCTACAAAGTACAGATCTGTACCTTCTCTATAACCTATATAACCTCAAGAGAGCGACTTGGTTAGTGATAGCCAATATGTTTTGAAGTTTTCTTACTGAGACCAAGTTTCTAACCACTTGCCATGCTGGAATCTTGAAATCATTTGTAAATTTGAAGAATTTTTAGTTTTAGTCTCCTTGGTAGAAATATATCAGGTCTAAAGATGATATCGTGAGATTTATTGAATAATTCTTGCCTCTTTACTGAGTCAGTAAAGAAACAACTCATCTCTCTACTGGTTTATACACTCCCAATTGCAGAAGTCCCAGTTGGCCACTGCCTTCTTAAAATTTCTCCTTGACTTCTGTGATTATCTACTACTATCCTGTTTCTTCTCACTTTTCTGACCACTCCTGTCTTCTTCATTGTTTCCTTTTCTTGCTCCTCCTCTATAGTATGTTCATATATTTTGTCCATGGGCTTTTTTCTTTTTTTTATATTCTCTCCCTTAATGACCTTGTCTACCACAATGACTTCAGCTATCGTCCTGTGCATTTAACTCCCATATCTTTATCTCGATCCTAAACCTCTTCATAACTCTAGTCAACAGCCTGCATCTTTCCAACTGCCAGCTAAATATTTCTTTTTGATCCCTTGATTACACATGAAACTCAACGCATCTAAAAACAAACTCTATTTTCTCTTCTGAAATCAAACTCCATTCGTTCCCTTTTTCTGTTTTAACACCCTTGTTCTAGTTATTAAGAACCAAATTTTGAAGCCATCTTTGACTCCTCCTTTCTCCCTCATCTGTTGTTAGGCCCTATAGCTTCTAACAACCATCATTTCAGCATAATTCAGGCCTTCATCTCCTCTCTTAAACTACTACACTGCTCCTTTCCCTGTCTCCTAAAATTTAACTGGTAGACTCTTAAACTGCAATCTAATCATGGCAGACCCCTGCTCAAGAAGTTTCAGTGACTAATGATGGCTTGCCAAATAATTTCTTTTTAAATTAATTCATCAAGTAATTGAGTATCTAATATTTCCAAACACCTTAGCCCAGCATTCAAAGTTTCTCAACAATTATGACTCCCATCTACCTTTCCATCATTCCCTTCTCTTATTCCCTAGTGATGGGGTTTTGTAGTACAGCCAAACTTTCCAATAGAGGGCCACCAAAATGGTGGGGTTCAGGCACCAAAAAGTTGGGAAGAGGGGGGGTTTCACTCCAAAGTATATTGGGTTTACAGACTGATTTCATGGATTGTCTCAAGAGGCAAAGATTTTATTATGCTGCTAAGAGCAGCTAAATCCATAAGGGTTTTTAGCAAGGAAAAGCAGTTTTAGCAATTAACAAGAGGAAAGGTGAGAGCTAAGTTCCCTAGTAGAACTCACAATTTAACCAGGAGAAAGACTGCTTTTACAGGGGAATATATCATTAGGGGGAAGATGCTATTGAGGCATGGCAAATGCCTTTCACAGGTGGGCTAAATTCCTAAAGAAGTTTAGTGAGTTAGTGAGCTGCAGTTAAGTTCTTTTATAGGAAACTTGGGGGGTTGACCTCATGACTTGGCTTTTTGATTGGATACAGAAGTTTTGATCAAGAGTATGGGACTGCTGGGAAATGAATGTAAACTGTTATTTTTACCTTCTGAATCCAATTCTTCCTGTGCAACAAAAAATTCGGTTCTACACACATATATTGTATCTAGAATATACTGTAATATATTTAACATATATAAGACTGCTTGCCATCTGGGGGAGGGGGTTGGGGGAGGAAGGGAAAAAATCTGAATAGAAGTAAGTGCAAGGGATAATGTTGTAAAAAATTACCCATGCATATGTACTGTCAAAAAAATGTTATAATTATAAAATAAAATAAAAATTAAAAAAAAAAAGAGTATGGGACTGCAATAAAAGTCTACATATAAGACCCAAGTAAGATTAAAAAAAAAAAAAATCAAGATAATCAGTGTTCCTCCTTGCCTGCTCCAGGGAGCAACCTAGGCAGTAAAATTCAGGCTTTCTCTTGACTGGGTCACTCTCTGAAATTTTGCTCTATTAAAGATGTAGGGTTCTAGCCTCATCCCAAAAGTACTCAATATTCCAGCCAGAAGGGGCTACTTGTTATTCTCCAAACATGCCATGTGCTTCCCTTCTTGAAAGGCTGCTTATTCTAGAGATGATACCTTCCACTTTGGAAAGTCTTTAATACTGTGTACCTCTGATTGTGGTACCAATATTCTATCCTGTATTACAATGATTTATGCCTTATTAACCCTTTTCTCATCCCTCCTGAGCAAAACTTCTGTAGGAAAGATAAAAAGAGAGGGGAAAAACAGTTCAGCAAGACTGTTACCCCAAATCCCATGGAACTCAGCAGGATAGGGGAGTAAGCCCTGGACAAGCTGCCACTGCCCACTACTTCCCCAGTTGCAAGTTAGTCCTGGAATAGTGTTATAACTAATGCTTTTTTAGAGTTAAAGAAGAATGTTTTATTCAGAAATTCTCAATAAAAGTGGTCTGTTTCCAGATGAGACATACTAAACACAGAATGGAGAGATTCAGTTTCTTGTCCCTCTCTTCAAGGTTCAGATTGGTTCAATTTATAATCCGAGGTACAATTGGTCAGATGTACAATCGGAATTACAACCCTCCTTAATGCCCTGTCATAGACCCTAGCTGGTTTGGGCTATTTAAATCCCAATCCCTTTATCAGGAATTTTGTTGTTTAGCCGGTTGCTTGACTCACACGGTAATTGGTTGGAGATAACAAGATATTTCACCCCTCCCTTCATCCAGTTTTGACAATATCTGCTAATACTCCTCATGCTAACTAATACTCATCCTCCTCATGCTAATTATTACATATGCAGTAATCTTTCCCTTCCTCTAAGGGAAGAAGGTGCATTTCCTCAATTCTCTTCTAAACTCGACCATTCAAAAAATTGGGAAATGAATGATTGCTCATCAATTGGGGAATTGGGGAATCAAATGGGGAAATTATGGTATATGAAAATAATGGAATATTATTGTTGTATAAAAAATAATGAACAAGCTGATTTTAGAAAGGTCTGGGAAGATTTACATGAACTGATACTGAGCAAAACAAGCACTGAACAAAATAACAGCAAGTTTATGTGACAATCAATTAAGACAGGTATGGTTCTCAGCAGTTCAATGGTCCAAGGCAATCCCCTTAAACTTTGGGTGGAAAATCCCATCTGAATCCAGAGAGAGAACTATGGAGAGTGCATGTAAATCAGCACATACTACATTAATTTTTTTCCCTTTTTCTTTTATTTTTTTTCTCATGATTTTTCCCTTTGTTCTAATTTTTTTCTCTTGACATGATTCATAAGGAAATATGTAAAAAAAAACGAATGTACATGGATAACCAAAATTTTTTACATGTAACTGGGGAAAATAAAAAAATTTAATTAAAAATTAACTTGATTATTTTAATTAGTTTTCAGGTTATTTCCTTGTGATTTATATTCCCTATGATCTATAAAACTAGAGAAATAAACCTTATTTTCTTTCTCTGACATAGCTTCCTTTCAATTAATTATGTGTTTATGGAAGAGTGAGGAGTCATATCCTGAAGAGTAAAAAGTCCTGGGATATAGGAATAAGGAGGACGCTGAGCCTTGGAGAGAGAGAGAGGCACTTCATCTTTAATTCTCACAAATGGAAATAGCACTGTTCTTTTATTACTGTTGGGTCATTTTTCAGTTATGTCTAACTCTTTGTGACCCCACTTTCTCAGAAAAGATACTGGAGTAGCTTGCTATTTCCTTCTCCAGAATATGTTACAGATGAGGAAACTGAGGCAAAAAGGGCTAAGTGACTTGCCCAGCTAATAAGTGTGAACTCAGGAAGTCTTCCTGACTTTTAGCAACCAGGAACCCTGAGTTCTAATGCTAGATCAAACTAAGCTAATTGTGTGATCTTAGGCAACTTACTTCCTTTTTCTGGCCTCAATTTCCTCATCTGTAATAGATGGAGTAGACAATTTCCAAAATGCCTTCATGAACTAAAATTCAAAATTTTGCAGTCAAATTGCACAAAGAAGTCATTTTTACTTTTTATCTATGCTTCTTGCGATTTCATTTCTCAAAACTAGCCTGTGCTGGAATTTGGGGAATCAAGGGTTCATAGTGACTATAAGCTCTCAGACTCTTGACAGAAGCAATTAGGGACGTTTTATATTAAAGCATGATTCCCTTCCATTACATCAGTCTCAAAAGATTAAAAGTCCACTACTTTCAACTTTCAACTCCCAGATTCTTGCTTATAACTTGACCGATTCATAAGAAATACCCAAACCAACCCAGGAACTTCTATTTCTATTTTCATCTTATTAACTTCTTTCATGGGATTGACTTTTACAATTTTACAACACACTCTGCTCAAAAGAGCTTTTTATTTGTTCTAGAATTTATTCTCAAATTCTGAGGGTTGCCAGTCCTAGGACTCCAAGGTTCGATGAATAATAATTCATATGTGGATAGGACTTTGCCAGTTTGCAGAATGCTTTCCTCCTAATAGTCTTGTGAAGTAAAGGGAATGGCTTCTCTCAATTTATTTTACAGATCAGGAAACAGGGTCTAGGACATTAAGTATGGTCACATTACAAGTAACATTGGCAGGGTTAGTATGACCAGAAAGATCTCTGGCCCTCAAGACCAGCACTTTTCCCATAAACATACTGACTCCGGTCACTCTACCCACATTCAAATAGATCTAAGATGTCAGTAATGAGGTCATTCCTTCCAGACATGGAGATCAAAAGCTCCCCTGCCACACATTCTACGCAGCTCTTGGTCAAGTTCTTCCATAAGTATGTCAATATGCCAAGGGTTGTCCAGCTGATCCCATGACAAGGAGAATGGAGTATATCGGTATCCACTGGCTATCGCTCGCTATCAAATACAACCAAAGTACATGCTTTTTCATATGCATTTCTTTGACATTCTTTATGTAGCTTTTCCTTTAAAATCTCTCAGTTAAGGGCAGCTAATAATGGATAGAGCACCAACCCTGAAGTCAAGGGAACTGAGTTCAAATCTGAACCTCAGACATTTAACACTTCCTAGCTGTGTGACCCTGGGCAAGTCACTTAACCCCAATTGCCTCAGGGAAAAAAATCACAAAAATAAAATTCCTTGTTTATAATAGATTACATCTTGCCCATGACAGTTATGTACCACCTCCTGAGCCTCTTCGTGATCCCTGACCACACACTTTTATACATTTTAAGTTTTCCTCCCAAATTATTAAGCCTTGTTGCTTTTTAAAAATCCTTTTTCTTTTAAAGATCCTGAAAAATTTCACTGTCCTTTTCTGTACTTTTCATTTATCTGCTCTGTCTTTAGGGAAGGGTAAGAATTGCATGTAGCTGGGGAGGGGAGCACAAGTCTATAGGCCCTGCTATCAGGCAGGCGGAGGCTTTTGAATTACTTGAGGTCAGGAGTTCTGACCTTCACGGGAGCTAAAAACTGATCAGGTGTCCGACAACATGATTAGATCCAGGAGGGAAAGGCCAGCAGGCTGCCTCGGAAGGGACAAGTTGGCCCACATCAGAGAGATGAAACATGTTGAAGCTTTCATGGCAAAAAGTTCTAGGATTGAGCCCATCAGCTATTTTCAGCTTTTCATCTGATTGAGATGGATCGACCTAGTCTCCAAAAAACAAAAAAAGAATTTTATGTAGTGTTTTAGTACAGATGTATAAGGGCTTTGTGGGAATATCACTTGGGTAGACTATTAATATCTGAGTTTCAATCTGGCCTCAGACACTGTGTGACCCTAGACAAGTTAATTAATCAACAGACATTTCTTAGGGACCTACTACATGCCAGGCAAGATGCTGAGTGCTGGATACAAAAAAACACCCCCAAACAGTCCCTTCTCTCAAGAAATTCACAAATGAGGAAGCCAACAAACAAACATATACAAAATCCAGTATAAGTAAAAATAATTAACAGATGGAGGGCATTTGTAATTTAGAGCTTTGGGATAAGTTTCCAGTAAAAGAAGAGATTTTAGTTGAGACCTATAGAGGTAGCTGGAGAGATCAGTAGGTGGAGTGGAAGAGGGAGAGTAATCCGGGCACAAAGACAGACAGAAAATGTCTGGAATGTAGAAATGGAGGATGTTTCTTGTTCCTGGAACAGTCAGGAGGCCACTCTTACTTGATCGAAGAGGATATAGTGGGGCAGAAGGTCTAAGCAAACTGAAGATGTAGGAGAGGGAGAGTAAGGACGCATGTGGCTGGGGAGGGGGTAGATGTCTATAGGAGGGAGGCTGAGGCTGGTGCATCACATGTTCAGGAGTCCTGAGCTGCACTGGAATGAAAACTGATCCAGTGCCAAATATGAAATGCCAGAGCATTTTGTATTTGATCCTGGAGGGGATAGGAGGGTGTCACTGAAGTTTTATTAAGTATGAAGGTAATATGTTTGGACTTGTGCTTTAGGAAAATCACTTTAGTAGCTGGAAGATGGTTGGGAGTGGGGAGATGCTCCCCAGCAAGTTTTTACACTAGCTCAGGTATGAGATGGTCAGGACTTTCACTGGAGGAATGGTAGTGACAGGGAAGAAAAGGGGCTGAATTGAAAGATGCCGCAAAGACGAAATCAACAGATTAAGTCATTTAATCTGTTTACTTGGGTTTCCTCCCATGTAAGATAGGGATAACAAAGCACTTATCTCTCTTAGGATGGGGTAAGGATTAAATGAGTTCATCTTTGTACAGCACTTAACTCAAGTTTCTAGCATATAGTAGGTACTATATACATTTGAATTCCCTTCCTTCTCAATATGCATATTAACAAACTTTGCTTATTTGAAAAGTGTTGGTTTGTTGATAAGATTAGAAATCATTTGGGTATATGGTTCCCATATTAAAAACTGGTTGGGAAAGATAGATGAAGGGAGTGGCAAACTTGTAGTAACTAGCCTAAAAAATGTCCAAGTTTGCATCTTATATTCATGACTCAGAGTTGTCCCTACACTTGACTTCCTCCTTAAATTCAAAACTTTATCTGAAATTGAACAAAACAAAAAAAACAAATGACAACGCGTGAAGCTGCCACCTTTGCCACAGGGCAAGGCAATATTTTCCTGAGCTGTCTGTTAAAGGGAGCAATCTTTAATAATAAAGTTATATCCATGACTCAGAGTTGTCCCTACAAATTGACTTCCTCTTTATGAAACTCAAAGCTTTATCTGAAATTGAAAACAAAACAAACAAAAAACATTGGCAGAGTGTGAAGTTGTCCCCTTTGCTACATGGCATGGCAATATTTTCCTGATCTGTCTGTTAAAGGGAGCAATCTTTAATAATAATAGAGTCATTCTTCATGATAATTCAGATTTATATCGTTTTGACTATTTTCTGTCTCCCTTTAGCATCTTCCATTCCCACATTCCTGTTGGAAACTCCTCTTTCTAATTATATGGCTCCTAGTATTTTGGACCAAATCAGAATCTGCTATCTCACTTTGGCATATAGAGAATGTCATTGTTTCTATACACTAAGGAAAATGTCCATGATCCTGAGCTCCTGGTGTGGCTTAAAGCAGAAATTTCTCCCACAGTCCCTCATCTGTGATCTACAAAGCCAGACTAGTAGAAATGGGAAAAGGGGAATAGGAAGAAGGAAAGACAAAGATGTTATGTAATTTTTCTCCATAACCTTAAAGCAGTCGTAAACTATTACAATACCTGCATTAGTTTAGTATCATACTCTTCTCATTGCACATTGGACTCTGATACCTCACAAAGACTTGGAATTAGGTTAGCACCTCTTTTACATAGAATCATCCTGGGCCATGGCCAGTCCTCTTGACCTTTGTGTTGACACTGGACTCTGATGAGAGGTGACTTTGGGGAGCTCTGCCTCGCACGTAAGTCAAGACATCATGCTTGTGAAGTCATCTATTCTTTGAGAACAAAGGCAGAACAACAACAATGATAGAATAGAAGAGGTCACCTAATCCAGCTCTGGGCCTCTTACAATATCCAGGACAAGTGCTTGTCCAAACTTGGCTTGAATACCTCTAGTGATAGGGTTCCAAAATTAATTGCTTCAAGAGATGACCAATTCCATTTTCAGACAGTTCTAAGTGTTAGGAAGTTCATTGGTAGGCTGAACTAAAACTCACTCATTAATCCTACTTCTTCCTCTGGAGTCAAGCAGAATAAACATTATCCCAGCTATTCACACTAATCCTTAACAGGTATGGAATCAGCAATCAGATTTCCCTAAATCTCTTCTCCAATTTAAATATCTTTCAACCATTCTAATTTGGAGAACTGTGATTAGATTGGTTTTGACTAGTCTCCAAGGAGAACTGGGTGGATATTGTATAGAAGCAAATTTAAGCTTGCTGTAAGGAGGAAACATCGCTCTTTTCAAAAGAGAAATGGGCTACTAATTGGGAACTAATGGACCCAGTAGAGGTCTTTAGATGAAGGGTAGATAATCATCTGTAAAGTAATACACTTCTGTAAACTTTCAAGAGGCAAGTAAGATTCTGTATTTCGATGGCTATTAGGTATAAAATAATTCCCAGTATATTTTCTGACCTCTCAAGAAGAGATCCTCAAAGTATAATGGGTAATGTAGAATGCTAAATAATATTCACTGAATGTTACTTAATATTCTATAATAATATAATAAAAAAATAACATTTTGAATTCTTCTCAATGTATTAAGTTCATTGCACCATAATGCAAAGATTTGTTTCTTCTCCTCAGGAAAGGTGTAAGCTTGATTATAGCAGGGATCCCCTTAGATATTCTGTATGATGTCTAGCTTGCTAAAGTTGTTTGATCAACATTAATAATGAATTAATATAATGCAAGGAACTTGAATTAGCCTCCAAGGGCATGAAGACTCATTGCTTGGGATTTTGGGGAATAATGAACTTTTTAAATATATGTACATACATATTTAATATTTGTTCCCAATCACCTGTAAAAATAATTTTAACATCTTAAAAAAATTCTTTCTTTTCAAAATTTTCTTTTCCTCCCTTTCTATTGAGAAGGCAATTTGATATGTCATATATGTGCACTCAAAACTGATGCAAAACATCTTTATTTTAGTCACATTGTGAAAGAAAATATAGATAAAAAAATGAAAAAAAAAACCCCAAAATTACAAAAGTATGCTTCAATGAACATTCAGACTATCAGTTCTTTTTCTGGAGACGATAGCATTTTTCATCATGAATACTTTGGATTTGTCTTGGATTATTGTTTTCCTGAGAATAGCTAAGTCATTCACAATTGATCACTCTACAATATTGCTTTAGTGTGTATAATATGGTTCTTCTCATTTTACTTTTCATCATTTCATGGCAAGATGATTGACTTTGTTAGCTGCTTTCTGGCCACATGGGGCCGAGCACTAAAAGGATTTTAATGTCATGATAAATCCTGAGTGGTTCTTTGTTTATTCCCTTACTTGTGACAGAAGCAAAAAGGTTGGGTGCTACATCTGTTAAAAACAAAACAAAACAAAACAAAGCCTTTTAACAAGGCTTTGTTGGTTGTGTCCTTCTAGAAGAGTAAAGAAGTCCAGGAAAGGGGGGATAGGGAATGAACAGCACTCTTTCTCTCCTCACTTCTCCATAGAGCTTGTGCTTAGGCCCCTACTTGTCTTTTCAGTTTTGGATTTTCCTTTCCTGAGGAGGTTAAATAAGAACTAATCTCTGAGCAGATATAGCCAGGATTGTAGGCAATGGAGTTTGAAAGGTTCAGAGTCCAATAAGAAAAGCCATATAGTTAGCATCAGGTTGCTGGAAATGTATGAATAATTGTTAGTAGTAAATGAAAGATCTGTAAGCATAGTTCAGAAAAGGTCAGGATTTGGAGAGGGTAGGATATATGCAAAACGCCTTATCAGAAATCCTCCAAATTGCTTTACATCTGTAATGAAACTTGAGTAATATCCTCCACACAAATTGTGACAGTTGGTAAAAGTCAGTGAATCATACTGTGCTAATATGTACTTGTGAGCTGCTTTTTTGCTTTTTTTTTTTTTTTTTTTTTTACTTTTAGCAGTGTGTCTCTATATAAGTGACCTGTCCCCTAATTCATATTGTAATTTTTTTTAACCCTCTAGTCCCTTTAATTCCTTTTCTCTGGAGCACCAGGATGCCTGAGGCATGAGCAAATTGTGAGCTAATGAACATTATAAAAGGAAGCTTGCTCTCATTTGAGATCAGCTGCACACTTGGGTGCAGAACAGGGAATATTTTAGTATTCCAACCCCTATGAGAATAGTAGGGGCACCTCATGACTACATTAACACCATAATCTTTGACCCAGAGGTTCTGTTTCCAGAGATTCTAGTTCCACTGAGATTGGAGTCATGAGAAAGGAACAGTAAGGAATATGAGGAAGAGATTTAGGAGCTTCACTGGTGGCAAAAATTCCCCAGAATTCTCTTATGACCAAATTTTAGCTGGAAAGTAATTCTGTTACCTAAGGGCCTTCTTACACCTTCTTCAAAAAGAGCTGGAAGGATTGTGGGAGAAGTTCAAACAAATATCTGATGAGTCACCAGAACAATGACTCCTGATGGCTTGGTCTAGATGCTTTCCGCAGCTGAGTGCCATAGGTTGGGAAAGTCCTCTGAAGATCTTGTTTGATATTCAAATAGATTTATTAGAGCCTCTGACTGGGGACTACCCTCCCTGCCTTTTTAGGGAGCCATTCATAAAGACCCCATGAAGATGAATTCCCATCAAAGCCAACTCCCTGTGGGACCTGCCTGGAATAGGGTGAAGTTCTTAAGGGAAATCAGTTTGAGAGGCTGGAGTTATGCCCTCCAAACACCCACAGCCTGTCACACCCTATCATTAGCCTGTTTTCTGGGGAGAGCCCCACCAGAAGAGCTTGAGACTTGAGAGATGGATCTTCTTGCCACACAACTATACAAATGTGGGCTGATCAACTGATGAAATGTAAGGGGAGGACAGGAGGTCAAGGAAGTTGCTTTGGAAAATTCTGCTTCCATGTGGCTGCAGATGTGCTGCCCTGTTAGGTGGGGCTCCTTCTCCAATATGATAAGTGTAATGTTTCCATGAGGGGTTCATTCATAATAAGTGATGATGAGAAACAAAAAAAAAGTTAAAATGTAACCTGCAACGTGTTACATAAAGCCATGAAATGACAATTGTCTATCCGTTTATAGTTACAAAATACTTTCCTATCCACCCTCTCACTAAATCTTCTCAGTAACCTTGAGAGTTTGGTAGAGAAGATATACCCATTTTATAGATGAGGAAATTGGGGCTGACGTAGGTAAAATGATTTAAAGTGGGATAGCAAGTCCCAGAGCCAGAACTGAAATGCTCATTTTCTTACCCCGAATTCAATATTATTTTCACTACATCACACATGGTCTGTAATGGTTTCTGTCAAGGGGGAGGGAAAATGAAGATGTAGTCAGAATAATAAATAGTGATTCCAATGGGATCGAACTAAATTATAATTGAAATAACACTTCTTCCAAAAACAGCCTCCCACTATCTAGTATGAGGAATCTTTCCCCAAAACATAAGCCCAAAGAAGCTAACACATATGCACTGATTTTGTTTTTCCACCCTTCTTCCACCCCAGCCGTCTGGGTACTGAGGGACTGGTGAAGTCGGAGTTAATATTTCCTCCCGGTTAACTTTCCAGCCTCCTTATCTTGAGTTCATTTGCCTTTGCTCTTTGTCTGCGGACTGGACTGGGCTTTCCTCTTTGTCAGCTGAAACCTTAAGGCAAAAATGGCCGGGAGTAATGGTAATGGTGACTTTTACACAGCGCGTTCGCAGATAGTTATGTGTATGTATTAATATTTACATTACATATACCTGTATACAAAAGCAATACCCATGTGTGTATATGGACATACAGATACGCACAGAGATATAAATATACATGCATCTCTACACGCACACATATATATATACATGCATGCTTCCCAACAGCCGTATTGGGTCCCGAGGTCTATTTTGGAAACGGAGTAGAGATCTTTGACTTGTTAATCAGAGCGAGGACCCTTCCTTCCTTCCATGGGTAACTCAATTTCCCTAGGAGACCCCAAGAAGCCCTTAAGTCGGTGCCTCTGAATTATTACGTATTACGGCTCTCTTTGTCAAGGTTCTACGTTCCCAATCCTGTCCAAAGTTTCTTCTTTTAGGAGAAGCTTCTTGTAGGTTCCAGGGGCTATAACATATATTAATATATTAATAATAATCAATATGATATATATTATGTAATAATCACGTATGCAATGAATGTGTAAAAACACTAATATCTATACGTGACTGCCTATGGTTATAGGTATATGCTATAACTTCATTAACGAACGAACGGATGGAGCTGGGCAGGGAGGAGGGCGAGTTGGGAAGAGGGATGCGGCCATCAGGTCACCGGTCCTTCCTAAAGCAATTAACGATTAGGTCATTGGGTGACGGGGAGGACAGAAATTGGCCCACTTGACAAGATGCAGGAGGGAGGGAGAAGGATGCCGGCCCGGGAGAGGAAGGGCTCCGGGTGCTTGGGGATGCCAGGGGAGGAGGCTGGGACTAGGAGGAGGGACCGGCACCTGGCGGGGTGCGCGACGTCATGACGCTGGGCGGCGCCTCGGCCAATGGGCGGCCGGCCTTAAGGGCGGGGCCGCGCGCGCGCCGTGGAGCCGTGACTCTAACTGTTGGGCGCGCCGGGCTTCGGGAGTCGCTCCCGGCTCGTCCTGCTCTCCGGAGTCAGTTTCGCTTCCACTCCCCTCCCCGGCTCCGCCTCCTCCCGGTCCCGCACCCGGATGGCGCCGGCCTCGCTTTAGCCGGGTGCGCCTGCGCAGTCGAGCGGCTGCCCGAGCCGCAGGTTTCCTGCCCCACTTCCTCCTCGTCGCCCTCCTGCTGCGTCGGCTCCCTCGGCCGGCGGGATGGCGGCGCCGGGGGCCCGTCGGGGGTCTCCTCAGCCGCGGCTCCGGCCGCCGCCGCTGCCGCCGCTGCTGCTGCTGTTGCTGCTGCTGAGCCCGCTCGGGGCGCGTGCGGTGCCCGAGGAAGAGCCCGGCAGTCGGAACAAGGAGCCCCCGGCCCCTCCTCAGCAGCTCCAGCCGCAGGCGGCCGAGGCTCCGGGGCCCGAGGCGGCCCGCGCCGAGGTGAGGCGGAGGGGAGGGGTCCTCGGGGGGTGGGAGGAGGAGGGTGGAAGTGCCCCCCCCTCACTGGGGCACGGCCCAGGTGAGGATGCTGCCGCGGGCGGGGAGGGCGCCGCGGGGGTGGGGTTCCCGGAGCATCTGATGCTCGCTGAACGTGGGAGCCCGACTTGAGCGTGGTCTGAGGGGCCGCAGCCCTGGGGGGGCGCCCGGAGAGCACGTGCGTGCGGAGCAGGCGCCCCGAGACTGGGGCCTCTTGGGGGCCTCGGAAAGAACTGTCCAACTTAACTTGCGGCTCTTTGGGCTGTCACTTACATCCCGGCTCTTCCATTGTAAACGGAGACCAGTAACAGAATGGGGCGTCACGAAATTGATTTATCCACAGCAATCGTCCGACTCGTATTTTTCCTGCACCCGGGACTCCTAAAAGTTTCTCGGTGAAAAGGGGCCGGAGTGGGGAAAGGTTAAGCCCTGATGTACACAGATCATGTGCTTCTGGTTTAAACTGAAAGGGCCCTAACTAGTGAAGTCGGAAAGTCGGTCCGCGCTTCTGCTCGCGACGCTGTCACTCGGGCGACTGGAGAAGTTCCAGCTCTCCGCGTTTCTGTTGTAAAGTAGTCTTGCTGCTGCAGAGCCGCCCCCCGCCCCCGCCTCTCCCCCGTCTGCACCCCCAGTTACTCGGAGGTGGGGCCGTCAGGGTCCTAAAGCTCCGCGCCCCATCCTTGCCTCCTTTCTAATTCCCGAGCATTGCTCAACCAAATTGGTACTTTGAAGGCTCCGTCTCCCATTGCCTCGGGGGCATCTGCAGGCGCCGCGATCCTAGTCTGACCACTGCACCCGAGGGCCTGGGGACGAGGAGCGGCTGCAGCTGCACTGCTCCCCCTCGCTTAAGGTCTGCTCACTTGCACGTCGTGGCACCCCCTCCCCGAAGGCTTGGTCCTTTTCCGAAATGAAGGGAAAGTCACCTGGCTCCCTGCCCAACGAAGTCCAGATTGCTCAGCCTGGCATTCAAGGCCTCCACCGACAGCCCGCTTATTTCAGCTCTTCCCATTTGCCCGCCGTGCCTGGAGCTTTCGGAATTCTGCTTTTGTTCACCTACTTAAACGAACTTATCAAACTTCCAGAACCGCTCCTTTCCCAAATCTTTCCTAATTAAAATGCTCCCTGTTTTTCTTTCGGTGTGTTTGGGTTTGGGCCTGCTTGAGGTGAGGATTTAAATGTTTCCTGACTGACTTAATTGGTTCTATGCAAAAGCTACTTTCTCCTTGAAGCCTTTTCTAATTCCTAGAGGCAGAAGTAATCTCTTAACCCTCTGAACTCCGAAGGCTGTTAAAGCTTCCCCCGCCCGCCACTCTCCTCCCCCCCAAAAGGGAAAATTTGAGATCCGGTTAAATCCCTTGGGTTCGTTCTGCTAGTTAGAACCGCTGGAACTAGAACTCAGGCCTGAGGTGATCGAAGCATAATGCCCGGCTTCTCCCTCTCCTCCACCGGACGGAAGACGTTTCCTTCGGTCTCTCTCTCTTTCTTTCCCGTCTCGGAGAGGAATCGGTCCTCTAGCGGGGCTAGCCACTCCCTCTAATGCCTTCAGTCTGCCTCCGGGCTCGGTGAATCCCTCCCCACTTTCTCCTTTTCTTCCTTCTGCGGTTCCGTCTGTCCTGTTTAGAAAACAAACAAGCTTCCTTTTTTAGCCTTTGGAGCTGCTTAATGTCATCCCTTCTCTCTCCTCCCTTTAGATTTCTTAAACTTTAGCGTCATTCTTGTGGGCTGCTTCCACTAACCTGTTCCCTCGTCGGCTGTTTCTAATCTGACTTGACTCTTGCTTACTTGATTGAGATTTTCGACTTCTTGGTTGCATTTGATTCCTGACTTCTTTTTACCCTTCACTCTTCTCTTGTTTGGCATAACCCGAGGCTCCTTCCTTTCTGCAGAATCAATTATTAGTGAACTCTTCCTTGGGGCTGGGGTAGATGGGACACCTTCCTTGTTCCTCTCCACTACACCGTCCGATTGCCTAACTCCTAGCCAGGCTCCTCACCTTCCACTCCCCTCCCCTCAGCTTCCTTGGAAGACCCTTCTGCCTCATTTCTGCCCCTGTAAAATTCCAAATTCCCTTTAAGGCTCAGATCAGAGAGCTCCCAGACAACAACGTTTCTCCCTCCCCTCCCCCAATTTATTAATTTACTTTGTATATGTTTGTGTGTGTCTCTCCCAAGTAAAATATGAACTCCTCTAGGATAAAGACTTTTCCTATTACAATACTTGCTACACAGTGACCAATAAATATTCATTGAATTAAGTTTAAAAATGAAAGACCAGAGAAATAATGTGATTCATCCCAAGAGCCTCCCGATAATGAAGAGAAAACTTGGACTGGAATTTGGTTCCTTTTTCAGGGCTCTTTCCACAGTATAGTACTGCTTTATAGTAGGTTCTTAATAAACAGCTGTTGAATGAATGAAATAGTTTCTGCTCTAGATTCGAATCAATATCTCCCCAAAAACAAAATATAATGGTAACCTTATCTGGAAAAGTCAGTTTTTGTGGTAGTGCTTTGCTGATGTTAAAGAATCTTTGGAACTAAATAATAACAATAGTTCAAGCCCAGGAAAGTAAAATTTTCTTTTTTCCTTCAAAAGATTTTTAGATCAATTGCTGCTGAACGTTGTAAACCAAAGAAAAATTTTAAAATCGGCACATTGAATCAACTAGGAAAATTTATTCTCACTTGATTTATATATTAATAATGGTTTTCCTGTGGGTTCACAAAAACATGGAATGAAATGTTTGCAGAGTTATGATAGGTCCAAGAAATACCAGGATATTTTCTTAATTAAAAGTAGTTGAAAAGAAACTTACTTTGAAAAGAATGGTTCTAGTCCACTGACAAGTTAACCTAGTAGCATTTAACATTTGTCTTTTCTTTAACTGATCTTGCACCTTCCTAGGACCAGGAATTGTTGCAGTAATTTAGCCTTGTTTTTACTGCTTTGGAACGAACATGCTTAGTCCTTTAAGTTTTTCATTGTCCATGATATTTAGTTGTTTGGCTTAAGTTTACTGCTAGTAGGTTGTAATTTTGAAATAACAGCAATACTTTCTTTCCTGGAAACTTTTCAAGTATCTTCCCTATAATATTTACACTGGTATTTTTGAGTTAGAGGTAAGGTCAGTTGTCATGTGATTGATTAGAAAATAATGTCCCATGGGGCTGATATGGAAATGTGTTTTCCATGACTGCACGTGTATAACCTATATCAAATTGCTTGTTTTCTCAGTGAGAGAAGAGGAGAATGGAGGGAGGGAAAGAATTCGGAACCCCCAATTTTTTAAAAATTGTTTTTACATATAAGTGGAGGAAAAAAGGATTTTTTAAAAAAGAAAATAATGTGCATAGCCTTAAGTCACATTAGTAGAATAAAACTCCAGATATCCTGTTTCTTACAGAAATAATTATTTTTTCTTTTTAAAATGGGAAAATAGGGGAGATGGTGTATCTTTTTGACACTTTGGCAGGTTTTTCACAGTATTTTTACATGGGAGTTTGTTCTAATTTCTTTATTTTTAATAGCACTTCTATTTTTAAGTTATTTGCTAATTAACAACTAATTAAATTGCATATATTACACTATCCATCTCATTATTTTTCTCCTTTTCTATATCAGATGTGTATTTTGTGCCCTGAAAGTATCATCTGCTTTTTTTAATCACTCAGCATACAAATTCTTAATATTAAATATTCTCATTGCATATTGTATATATTGTGAAATCTCTGAGATCTATTCTAGCTTGATAATTTGCTTACAGTATGTCATTTTAGTAGAATACTTAAACTGAACTTTGCTTATTAAAGCTGAATATGAGTTTCTATGCTTAAAACTTAACATTGATGGTTATTTTTTACATCTATTAGTGTATATTTAAAGCATATTCTTTAAGGGTCAAGTAATTTTGCTTGAGAATACTGAAGTCACTGATACAGATTATAACTAGTCTACACCTTAATAGATGATCCTTAAGGGCTGTCACTGAGAGAGCCCTTACTTTGAAGCCTGGTGACAAGCCTGTGTGAATTGGGCTGTGCCCCTGGGAAGCAGACCCAGGACTTGGGCACTGACATTCTACTGCCGAGGCCTTCCAGAAGCCCCTATCCATTCTGTCCTAGGTTTAGGTATTGGAGAAGGACTGGGTGAAAAGTCCGCTTGGATGTCAGGGTTTTGTGTTAGAACAGTTTGTAACCAGGAATAGGCTAAGTCTGCTACTTTGTAATTTGTAAAGAATTCAGTTTCTTTTCGATATGTTTTCCAAGTGAATGCCTCTACAAGTCCAGCTGGTTTAATGAAAAGCTTACTGGAAGTCCAGATTTATTTGGGCTGGGATGAAGAAAAGTCCTTGAGGGAAGGAGGAGTGAAGAGAGAAGGGAGGAGCAGTGAAGAGGCAAGAGAAAGGAGTGGGGAGGAATATTGAAGAGGGAAGAGGAGAAAGCAGCAGGGAACAGGGAGGAAGAGCAGGTTCCACTCTGCTTCCCTGGACAAATTACTTCACCTCTCATTCTCAAATTGACTTGGAGATAGGCAAAGCTGCCAGGGGATCCATGGTCCTTGGTCTTTGGCTCTGAGCTGCAGGGGAGGCCCAGGGCATTCTGGGTTGCCCCTCTCCTTTCCCTCCCCCCCCTCCCCTGGGCCGTGTCACACTCCTAGACACTGGTAAAACTGTATCCTTACAATCTTCATCAGTTATGAAGATGATTTTGATTTCAGGCAGATTCCTCCAGGTTTGTCAGGGGCCTGGGCCCTTAGCCTCCTGAACTCCTGCCCCCTTTATCCTCTTATGCCCATCGAGGTGCAGCAGAACTCATCCTTCATCTTCTGCTGGCCTGTTGTTTTACATAAACTGAAGTCCAGGATACTTTCTAACTGGGTGATCCTGATTCTTCACCTTGTTTGTCTCAGTTTCCTCATCTGTAAAATGAGCTGGAGAGGAAAATGGCCAACCCAGTCCAGCATCTCTGCAGAGAAATCCCCAGATGAGATCTCAGAGAGTTGGACACAGGTGAATAACAATAACTTTTGGCTCCAGAGTCAATTCTCTTTCTCTCTTTTAAAACCACAAATCCCATCAATTCTTTTCCTTTGTCTCTCTACCAAACCACTACCCTATTTTGGATACTTGTGGCACTCCCCCCCTCCCTCACAGTCTTGTTGTGACCTTCACATGAGGTCATGTATGTGAGATGCCTTGCAAATTTTATAGTGTTACGTAAATTTCATCTTTTTTCTTTTCTTTTAAACATTTCTTATTAACTGTTTTGATAAGAGATGGGGTGCTTACAAATTGCAGATGATACAAAACTAGAAGAGATAACTGATACCAGGCAGTGGAACCCTAGGTCATTCCATCTCCCAACTCGAGGCATTGCCATTCACAGTCCTCCAGGCCAGGAATTATTTTCCTTTTCAGCTTCCTTCAGGTCTCAAATAAAGTGTCATTTTCTGCAAGAAGCTGTTTCCTGACCACCTTCCCTCTGATATTATATCCAATTTATCCTTCATCTTTGAGAACAGGAGCTGTTTTTGGGGTGGGGGGTATCAATGTCACTTAGCTCAATGTCTGCCACATACTAATTTACTGACTTGTGCTTGGAGTGATGAGAGGAAGACATAAAACTGAGTATTTGAAAGATTGTGGAAAAAGGATGATTTTCCCTAGTGGGCAGTACGAGGCCTATTGGGGTTGAAATTGCAAAGAGGCAAATCTAGGCTTGATGTCAGGAAAAACCTTTTTAACAATTAAAGTGTACAAATGTGGAATGGGCTGCCTTGTTAAGGTGATGCGTTCCTCCTCACTGGAAGTCACTGACCACCTGTCCAGTATGTTACATTTTAGATATACTTTAAAATATAGGGTGGACTAGATGGTAGAACTGTCCCTTTCAGTTCTTAAGTCTATCATTTCCCCAGCACCTCACAGAGAGCCATACATATGGTAGGTTTCAGAGATTTCTTTGTATTAAAGAAGTGGCTTCTCACTGACAGTATTTTGGGGAAAATTAAGGATTTCAGAATTGAGATTTTGAAAAATTTGATAGCTAAAAAATTTTCAATCTTCTATAAATATACCTAATAAAGTTAGTGATGTTTTTGTAAATCATTATATGTTTTAACTGCTGTTATCTTCAATATGCTGTTAGTGGACGAGGTAGATATAAAGAAATGTAAGAAGTTTCTGTGTCTAGGATTTTAATATCAGTGGGAGAGATATACACCTATGAAACTTAAAGTAATAATTGTGCTATGTAGTTAAAATGTGTGCATTTAATTCCCATAGAAATTTTCCAAAATAATTTTTTAGACACAGCTTCTCATTTCCTTTTTGTAAATTTTAACAGAGTTATGAGTGATCCCAAGGGCAGCAGAGACATGGATAGAATACTTAAGCTGTAGTATATATCCAGTGAGGAGGGCATTCAGAAAGTTAAGGAAGAATGAAGAAATATATAATTGGAGGGGAGGAGAGACGGTTAAAGAAAAATTGGATACTTGACATAGGAGTGAGGAATCATAGTTGTGAAGGAATAAATGAGGGGGAACCATTTATTAAAAAACAATGTTAGGTGGATCCTCAGAAAGATTTATGGGAGCACATGAACAAGAATCACACTAAATGATTAGTGATATAAGGATTGGGGTCTGTATTCATCCATGAGACTACACTGAAATAATGCAGATTGATAACTACCATGTCATAGAGATAACCTTTAAAAGTGGACAAGAAATTTGGATTTATTGTATAATAGGGAGTGGTAGGTTTCTGAGTTGGAGAATACCTGAAATTGATGTGGTAGGAGTCAACCAATGATCTATAGTGTGGAGTGTAAGGTTTTGAGGGGGAAAATTGGAAGCATGGAATTCAACTAATAGTCTGGCATTAATTCTGGCTTGAAGTAAGGAGGTAGTGGATTAAGATGGTAGCAGTAAGAATAGAGGGGGGGGAAAGCCAATCTAAGAAAAACATTGTCAAGGAAGAAAGGACAATATTTTTTTATCTAGGGAATGGAGAGGAAAATATCTGAAATGTTCTACTACAAAAATGTATAGCTATGATTATTTTGATATGTAAGGGATCTTTATGCCTTTAAAACTAGATTAGAGGGATTCTCTGGGTATGAATCTTAAAATTCCTTTGACTCATCTTCATGCTACTGTACTCTAGCTCCCACCTCTGGCCTTGGACTCAGTCTTTTCTTCTTATTGATGAGTATTCATCACATATAAGCTTGAATCCAGACTTACCATTCTGCTTCCCAGCGGTCACCTTCATGCAGTATTACCTTGAAGTTATGTACCTTTTTTCCCCCTACTTTTAGCTTTGAAAAAAATTAACAGCAAAACACTTCAGCAAAACACTCTCTTGTATGTCCTGTCTTCCCCATATTATTGTGTGCATTCTTTGAAAGCAGAGATAATCTTGCTTCCTAGTATTCTTTGTCTCTTCCCCCCTCCCCCAGGGTACCTGGTGCAGGGTCAGAGCCACTGATGAAATATGAAAAGTTAATTGGCCAAGTTCAGCGCTTTGGGGGAGGGTGTTCCAGCAAGTGAGTCAAAACTAAGCAGAGCAATTGATGGGAATTGGAGTGCATATGCTAAACATTTATTCTTTGGTAAATGGATATTAGTCTTATGTTTTTGTTAGGCTTTGTGTATGTATGTACATATAGTTTATCCAAGTGATTCAATGTAAATTTTATTTTCCTATCAGTTCTTTTTGAACATGTAATTCTTCCCTGAGTAATTTTACAAGTAATATTTATAATCTTGGGTTTACTAAATATTGAGGTTTTGGATTAGATTGTTTCTATCTTCTTTATCTAGTCGGTGCCATGATTTTTTTTTTCAACATTTTTATTGACATTTTAAATGACATTTCCTTATTAATAGGAGTCTTTCCCTCCCCTCCCTGTCTCAGAGAACCATTTCTCTCTTACAACAAAGAATGAAAAAAAAAAAAAAAAAAAAAAAGGGTAAAGTAGTTCTTAAAGCTAAAGAATGGTAAATGAGTACAAAGGATGCAGTTTCCTTTAAGTCTTAGCTAAGATTTTACCTTCTGGGGCAGCTAGGTGGCTCAGTGGATAGAGCACCAGCCTTGAATTCAGGAGGACCCGAGTTCAAATCTGGTCTCAGACACTTAACACTTCCCAGCTATGTGACCCTGGGCAAGTCACTTAACCCCAGCCTCAAAAAAAAAAAAAGATTTTACCTTCTCTAGTAGGCCTTTCCCTAACCCCCCATCTGGTAATGCCTTCTTTCAGATAACTTTCATCTGATTGTATATGCTTTAAGGGATGGGCCTTTTTTTTGTTGTTGTTGTTTGTTTTTTAAACCTTTCCCAATACCTGACACATAATTAACACTTAATATTTATTGATCTCTAAAAATTTTGTTCTTCCAAATTTGGAGTTTTATTTTGTTCAGCTCTTTAAAGAATTTTGGTAATTTGATTGTTTTTATGTTTTATTTTGACTCAGTCCAGCCATAAAAATGAACATCCTTTGGAACTATTTAAAGAGTGTTTTATAATTGTGTTTATATAAGTTTTGAATGTGCATTGGTAGTTGACACCAAGATATGTTATGCAATTTGTAGTTATTATAATCAGAGCTCTTTTATTGTTATTTTCTCTATGGTTTTATCATTGCTATGTTTTTTTGCTATATATTTCTAATTTATTGAAGAAATTATCTCATTTAGTTTACTAGTTAATTTTCTATGTAAAATGTCAGAGAGATAAAGATAATTTTCTCTCCTTTTTGCCTTTATTTAAAATTTTTTGCTTTTGTTTTATTCTTTAGCTAGCATTTCTAAAGTTAAGTCAAACAACAAAAAGGGAGGAGGTGTCTTTTTGTTTTTTTTTAACTTCTGTGTTTTAAGGAACACTTCTGCTTTCCATGGCAAATAACTGGAATTATTTATTTTAGATATCTACATTTTCAGTATGTTTAAAAAAAAGTGATGTTTTTTCTTTATTGTGTGATTTTCAAACACAAGTGGATATTGCACTTTGTCAAAGGCTTTTTCTGCATCTAATTTTAAAATTATTAAAAAAAAATCAAATTTTGTTTTTCTGTTACAGAAAGGACCTATACCAGCTTCCCCAATCCATATTAATAATGAGGATCCTGCTGGCCAGACCAATTTGGGATTTATCCATGCATTTGTGGCTGCCATATCCGTTATTATTGTTTCTGAATTAGGGGATAAGACATTCTTTATAGCTGCCATCATGGCAATGCGATATAACCGTTTGACTGTGCTAGCAGGTGCTATGCTAGCCCTGGGCCTAATGACATGTTTATCTGGTAAGTACTTATACTTCCAAATTTATTAAACAAAGTGTCGTCTATTGTAGGAGATTGTGTATATGTGTTTTTAAACATGGACAATCAAAACAATGGTGAATTTATTAATATTTAAAATTTAAACATACTGAAATTGCGAGGTATATAATAGAAATTATCCTTAGAAATTTTCTCTTAGAATTTGTAAATTAAGGAACCACATAATTTTCAGTTTTTCTAATTCAACCATTTGTGGCACTATTCTTGTGTTATCTTACTGCACTATAGTCATTTGCTGTAGTCCTGCTTTTCCTCCTTTCGTTCTGGATAAATCTAATTAATTTCTAAAGCCCAGCAGCTTCCACAAATGAGAATTGCATATTTCCTGTTGAATGACATTGGGTTTAAAATGGATCACAAGCTGAGAAGTCAATAACTTTCATTTCATGTATTCTGTTAAGCCACTGGGAAAAAAAATTCTTATTTTGCCTAAGAAATGTAGTGTTTTGTTTAGCTACATTTTCATATAAAACATACAATAATAGAAATTCAACTTTTGATTTAAAATGAATTTTAGAGTCTTGTGTCCCTAAGTCATCAGCTCTTGTACTGGGAAAGTTTTAAAAGAAATAGCTAGTTAATTTCTGATTAATCTCCTTGTTGAACTGGCTTTTTATTCAGTATGTTTTTCTCTCAAAAAGAGGCAGTGATAGAGGGATTTAAAAAAAAAAAAAAAACAACCTGATTTCTGAGTCAGAAGGCCTGGGTTCTAGTTTGACTTTCTCGTTGTATGACCCTGGTCACACCTGCCACTGTGGTAGAAGCAGTGACCACTAATCTTCAGAGAAGGGTCCCAATGGGCTTCATATTGGCATTTATTTTAAAATGTAATATTATCTTTGTTTTTTGTGTTTTTATTTAGTTAAATATTTGCAGTTACATTTTAGTCTCACTCCTTGTGTACTCAGGAGTGCTAGGTCACACATTTGTCTTCTCTGCTCAGGCAGCTCTGAGACAGTGAAGGTGCTGGCTTATATCAGACAAGGGAGTTTGCTTGTACAAAAGTGCCCCATGCCAGTGAAATCACAAATCTACCTGTAATCTGCTATGCCAGAAAAAAAAGGATTGTTTTTTTTTCTTAAAATCCTCTTAACGTTTTGAGCCTTTTAATTTGGAAGGCTTATGTTTGAGGCCTGTGAACCTCAAACTAACTATATGAGCAGAGAAAGTGTCAATCTGCACTGGTACAAGTATCCCTGCTGAGAATTCAGCAAATGAAATTACAGAAATTACACAAGCTTATTTTGAGTTGTTGTGTAGTTTAATAATTTGTAAGTAAGGTGACTTAATCATTTAAATAATTTAAAAATAAATGTAGATGATCCCAACTGGTAAGTAATCCCCAAACCATTTATTTGGAAAAAGTTTTTGTACTTCCATATAAATAGAATCAGAATTTTACATATGCTAGCGGGACTACAGAGGTGAGTGTTGGCAAAGTCTTTGTTTTACACAAAAAAGCTGAGGGTCAAAAAGGTAGAGCAGCTTGATCTAAGTCTTCCGGTCTGTGACTGAGCTGGGCCAGAGCCTGCCTCTTACTCTCTAGTCTGTTCCGTGGTTATCCAGCCCAATATGGGGAACACAGGCCAGGCAGGGGAGAAGAACTTTAGAAGAGTAGCTCTGACTTTGTTGATAACTTTGTTCTGAAATCCTTTGAACATAGGCCTTCTGTCACATGTCTCAGAGCAAGGGCAAGAATCAAATATATGGATTACTCTGGTGCTCCCTCCCATTAAAATATAAGGTCCTGGAGGGAAGGAACCAATTTCTTTTTTCCTTTTTCTCATCTAACATCATGCTTTCGTGAAACCCTTAATAAATGCTAGCTTGGTTCAGTGTTTGATAGGATGCAAGTTATATATAAAATAAGATAAAAACAGAAAGAGGAGGGGGGCAAGCTCTAGTTGAATTCAATAGATAAAACTCAAGTCCTGGAGTCAGGAAGGCTCATTTTCCTGAGTTCAAATCCAGCTTCAAATACTAGCCATGTGGCCCTAATTGCCCCTGTTTTCTCTCTGTAAAATGAGTCAGAGAAGGAAATGGCAAAGTACTCTAGTACCCTTGCCAAGAAAACCCTAAATGGGGTCACCAAGAGTTGGACACAAGTGAAATGAGTGCATAACAAAAACAGAAATCGTAACAGAAAGTAATTAAAGAATAGGTGCTAGCTCCAATAGAAAAAAACATTTTTGTTAACAGATAATTAATCAAGGACTGTAGGTATTAATTATAAGTATTTTTGTTTTACTACCTTTTGCAGATGAAAGTTGACTGATTTTTTTCTTTTTGTTTCTGTGACTTTTTGTCTTTGAAATTTTATAATGGATATCAGTATAAAAAATTACACATAGAAGTATGTCTAAATTTTCTGCTCAGGCAACTTTTGAGAAGTACATAATTTGCTCTACAAATGAAGTTAGTAACTATTATATCCCATGGATTTTGCATATATTTACTTCCTATTAGCAAATTTAAATTACTGGTTTGTGTTGCCTGTTTGCTGTAATTACATGAAAAAGTTTTTGAAGAACTTACAACTCTACTCCTGCTCACCTTCTTGCCATATTCTTTTCATCTTTTACCAGACTCAAAATGGTGTTAAATTGACTTATTACACTATATAATAATACAAACTATAAGAAAGTATCAATAAGTCTGTAAAATATATGTGTGGTCTATAGCCACAAACACTGGTTTGTAATAGAATTTCTAAAATAAGCTGGGTTAAAACATTTTTAAAAAAAATAAATTATGGCAAGTGACCAATACTTTTTCAAAGCTAAAAATATTTTTAACTGAAGTAAATCTGTTTAGGTCAGTTGGTTAAAAAAAATAATTTTTATATTGATCTTACATAGAAATATTTTATAAGCAGGAAGAAAAGATAGTAATTTTTTTTTTTCAGTGCTTTTAAAGTGCAACACAATTTTATTTTCTTTCAGTTTTGTTTGGCTATGCCACCACGGTTATTCCCAGAGTATACACATATTATGTGTCAACTGCATTATTTGCAATTTTTGGTATCAGAATGCTTAGGGAAGGCTTGAAGATGAGTCCAGATGAGGGTCAGGAGGAATTGGAAGAAGTTCAAGCAGAAATAAAGAAAAAAGATGAAGAAGTAAGTCACAGTATTTACTATTTTGGTCAGTAAGATGCTGAACTAAGAATATACTCTTGAGTCTTGCCTGTGGCCAGGTCAGTGGGTACCAGATGTAAGCATGTGCACGTGTGCATCCACATACATCCACACACAAAAAACATTTTCTTTTCCTAGTTACTGTTTCAAGAGCTGGTTTTATATAACAAGGGTTGTTGCTGGGTCAGAATGTGTTTTAGAAGAAGAAATGCCATCCTATAGGTTTCCGGTTCAAAATGTATGTGAGCCCAAAGGATTTTGTGTGAGGTGAGAAGTGTTTTATAAAGTTATATAGATCCTTAGCTTCTAGAAGGGAGGCCATTTTTATATATTTTTTTTATCTGTAGTACCAAACACAATGTCTCATGGTGGGTGCTTGGCAAATTTGTTTAAAAAAAAAAAAAAAAGGTGATTAGAATTGTAGCTACAAAAACAGCCCAAATATAAGCTAGTCATCCATAAGTTATTTCACTCATTCATTTTCCATCCAATTTGGATACTTTCTTTCCTGCTCTAAATCAAATTTTAAGAAAATATGTTGATTGTTTAACTTATTTGGCATTTGTTAAGATGGCACATTACTTTTAATATGTTGTGGAGCACAAATAATCCCTTACCCATGATTAGCTTAAAAAAAAATAAGACCGCAGATACTTGTGAATATTTTAATGTTAAGGAGGGATTTCAGACAGTAAATATAAATATAGCTTTTTAAAATACTTTGCTTCATTTTGGGGATTTGAGTGCTCCTATGTCATTACTTTTTCTTTTTTTTTCCTTTTTAAGCTTCAAAGAACCAAACTCTTAAATGGGCCAGGAGATATTGAGACTGGTACAAGCACAACCATACCTCAGAAAAAGTGGCTGCATTTTATTTCTCCTATTTTTGTTCAAGCTCTTACTTTAACATTCTTAGCAGAATGGGGTGATCGCTCTCAATTAACCACAATTGTTTTGGCAGCAAGAGAGGTGAGTGATATTTGAGGTATCTATTAATACGATTGCTTTTGTTTGCCTTAGATGCCAGACATCTCATTTTAAGACCAGTGACCCACTCAATTCCAGCTTAGTTCCTGTAGCCACATCATTTGTTAGGATGATGTTTGAAATGCCTGTCCTTCTGTTGTTTTTTTTAACTGATTAGAAAAACTGGAAGTTAAAGCAATATTAAGTGTTATTCTCTTTAGGGAATTCTCTGATTCGGTCACTCCTTTTCTCAAAATTATCCTTGGTTTATGTCACCAACTTTCTTACCCTGTGACATAGAAGATTTTTTTGTTCATCCATTATCCAGATAGCTAATCTATGGAAAACACTTCAGAAAAGCAAGCTCACCTTGTTTTCCTTCAGCTTTACTATCAAATGTACTCTCAGATTCCATTTAATGTTATTCTGTGTCTGATCCTTCAAAATTCTGTTGCCTTCACTTACGGAAAACTTTCTAAATTTAATTGGAGAAAGATGGTTTTATACTTAAAAATTTAGGCGTGGTATTTGTCCTTTCCCATGCTTTCTGATCATGTCTTAGTTTAAAATAATATAACGACAAAAGAAAATGGCTTTAAAAAGCAAACCAAGGTGTTTGTGTAGAGGTTGCCTAATTATAATACCTTGTCCTTACAGTGTATAAGCTAAAATATATAAGCACTCCTGCAGCAGTGGTATGTACCTCAAGTAGAATTGGGGCCACTGACCTGAATACATGCACCTGAGGACACATCCTGACTTAAAAACCACAAGTTTAATAGCATCTATGTTTTACCTGTTCATTATTTGTTCAATATTTGCCAGTTATGCTGCCATCTGGTTAATTGCTGACAGCTGTGGTGTAAGGAGGTCTGTGCATGCTGGACCATTCAGTATATTGCTGCTTTGAGGTCCTGGCACTCTCACAGCAGAGTAGAGAGTCTCTTCTGTTGGGTCTGCCAACCTCAGAGCTCCATGGGAGAAAAAGCAACACGATTTAGGCATGTTTTGCTGGCTGCCTTCTGAGGCATTTTCTCTTTCAGATTGAGAATTGGGAATTCAAAACTCCTCAGTTACTTCAAAGGAAGTATGATAAGTCAGTGTAGTTTCGTGTTATAGTTATTAAAGGGGAGCAAAACAGATGCGGCAAAAGGACAGTTGCCCAACCCTAGAGAGTAATGACCTGTTTTTGTGTCTTTTGTGGAGCTGTCATTAGGTTAAAGGATATGTACAGTTTAGGTACTGGAAATAGATAGTTCTAGATCACTTTCCAGAATAGCTGAAGCAAGTCACAGCTCTGCCAGTTACACATGAGTGTTATGGGGCCTTTCGTATTTGCTGAAGTCATTGATAAGAGGTCATTTGCTAGTTTCTTTGACCAAGAAATTTGGAGTTCAACATGCCTAGGTAAGGCAGCAGTAGAGTTGAATGAGGCCTAGAGACCCCCAAGTTCAAATTCAACCTCAGATTACCCCACCCCCCAGCTGTGTGACTCTAGGCAAGTCACTTAACCCTCAGTTTCCTCATCTCAAATGAGCTGGAGAAGCAAATGGCAGATCACTCTCCTATCTCATATGCCAAGAAAAGCCAAATTGTTTGTACATGTAATGGGGGAATAGAATATTATTTATAGAAAGGAAAACAGAACATGTTTTTGATATCCCGTTAAGTCTTTGTTTCCATGTCAGCATTATGAAATGCGTTCCCATAAGTTCAGAATCAAATAAGGGTAGTTTGAATATCCTTTCTTGGCTCTGAAAAGTCCTGAATATTGTGGCTCTAATTTAGTATTTGGGGCATCTTGCCATGAGATTAGAGATAAATCCATAGCATTGCATTTAGAGTTCCCAATTCTTCATATAGAATTTTCCTGAGAGAAATCATCATGTATATAGCTGGTTCTCCCCTCCACTGCATACTGGATGTACTACCCTGGACAGATTTCTTAACCTCTCAGATCTAGGCCAAAGGTGTCAAACTCAATACAATTAGGTCACTAAACCTTAAACATCCCTGCAGGCCACATATTGGCTTAGAAAGCTGCATATTAATATTTTCTATAATTTTATTATTTAAAAGATTTCCAAATCAGATTTTAATCTGTTTGGGGGCTGCGTTCAGGAATGGGCTGTATGCTCCACATTTCTTAGTTTCTTAGTTTCCTACACAAGTTTAGGCCCTATCACTCACTATTCTTGCATCCCTATATCCCAAGATCTCCCTAGTTGTAGGTATTTCTTGTCACTATTAAGTACTGATCAACATACAGAGAAGGAAGTACTTAAAAATGATTGTATTTTTCAACATTTAAGCCTCATATATATTTCTTCTAAATGTTTTTACTATAAAATGCTATCACTAAATGCAGTTAAATACTCCTTTGAAGTTTGAGGTGAGCATATTCTATTGTAGAACATAATTATTTTTCAAACCTGTGCCTTATCTTACTAAATGAATAATTCATTTGCTTCCATTACTTGGGCTAGAAATCTTAATGAGGAAAAAATGAGGGATGTCCTAGAATGGGGGGGGGGGGGGAATATATATATTATGCACACACACACACTTATATATTTATATATTTGTTAGTAAGCCACCTCCGAAGTGTCCTTCAATGAGATAATCTCAAGGGTCCACAGACTCACTTCTGTTTTGGCACTGTTTTCCTATTCTAGTATGTGATCAAAACTTCCTTGAAAAGCCTGAGACTGTTAGCAGTTAGGAGAACTAACTCCTACATTACATTTCACTTCATTTAAAAATTTCTTGAGTAATAGTCACAGGTCTTGCTAATGCTGAAGCGGTCATCCAATCTTAAACCTCTCATTGAACAGATAGAAACTGCCCAGAAAGTGACAGAGTAATGAGAGAGGCAGCAAAGTGACCCCACGTCATCTCCTTATTTTCTTCTTCACTCTGTCCTGAATTCCCGGTGTCTTCTTTGAATGTGACAAATATGCCCAAGTGTCTCCCATCCTGAAAAAACTGACTAGAAGAGTAGCAAGCTTTGCTTCTCACCAGCACAGCCATTGGCAATTCCCCAATGCCCCTGGTCTATCACTCCCACCCTCTGCCTCAAGTCTCTTCTTGGTAAATCCTTTGGGTATTTAAAGTTCTTCACAACTCCATCTTTCCTTTCCACCTTTCTTATACATTACTTTCTCCCACATTTCTGACTCGGCCACATAGGATTTTTGTGTGTTCCTCACAGTGTTTCATCTCCTGCCTCCATGCCTTTGTACTGGCTGTACCATGTCTGCAATGCTCCTTCTCATCTCCAGATTTACCTTTTATCTGGTTAGGCTGCAGACATAAAGCATTGATCGTCTCCCTGAAGAGCCAATTCTTATTAAGTGATTGGGGGGGGGGTGTCACAAAAAGCGTGTCTCTTGGCTATTTGGGGCATTGTGATATGTGGCTTCAGCTCATGTTTATCTGTTAGCCACTCCATTTTAGCAGCCATGATGCTTTTCATGAATGTATTAACATCTAGAAAATGAGGAGGAAATGGCAAATCACTTCTGTGCCTCCCAGGAAAATCCCCAGACACAACTAATTGACTTCAATAACCTCCACCTGACCTTATCTTGGTTCCTAGAAATCCTTTTGCTTTGTGTTGTTTTAAGGCTTACTAACAGAATTTCTTTGTGTGCTGTTATTTTAGCTTTATTTTTAAGTTAATATTGTTTTCTTTTCCAGGACCCTTATGGTGTGGCTGTAGGTGGAACAGTGGGACATTGTTTATGCACTGGATTGGCAGTAATTGGAGGAAGAATGATAGCACAAAAAATATCCGTTAGAACTGGTGAGTCCCAAAACTGGTTGATAGAACTGTTTTCAATTGCAAAGCTGAGGCTAGGTGGTGTTTACCTTTATTTTCTGATTGCTAACTGATCTATTGATCATTGATTAGCACAGCAGGCACTCAATTTTGAGTACAGTTCTTAGAGGAACAAAAAACTTTCAAAGTACTCACCCTTTAAATGGATTTGGTACTTATAAGTGAGGAAACATTGGATTTATGATCAACATTAGATTTTGGCAAGTTAACCTTCCCATTTATAGTTTAATTTTCTCATTTTTAGATTCGTGAATATCTCATCACCTGATTTTCTTTTCTAAACTTGTGCTAAATAAGTATCCTCCAAATTGCTGATGGACAATTACTAAAGAGCATCCTATGGTTGGTCTGCCCCATTCTCCCCATGGCTCTATATCAGTCTCCATACAGGCTGTATTACCATAATGGTTAAAAATGAAAATAAACATACACCTGTGTTGCCCCTTCAACAGTAGCCATGACAGTTCAGTGGAGCCCTGGAGTGGGTAGTGAACAGTGATCCAATCCCAACTCTGTTTCCACACCTTGGCCAAGTCTTAATTTCCTCATTTGTAACATAGGAATGTTAACATTTGCTCGGGCTCTACTTTTTAAGGCCCCTTGCAGGAATCAAACAAAAGGGAGTACTTTGAAAACTCCAAAGGGCCATAAAATAAAGGGGGACTTATAGTCAAGTGTCACATTGGTTTTCCAAAGCATTACAATAAGCACTTCCAACAAGCCTTGCGATTTTAAGTCGTATTTATTTCATTTTAAAATCTTGTATTGTTAGATGCAGTTTGGAGGGGATGAAACCAAAGGGGAACATAGCTGCTCAAGTCATCATTCTCTATATTGTTTTCCCACACTAAGACAAGGCTACAACTCTAACCGTTTTCCCATTCTTTCTCTTCCAGTTACGATCATAGGAGGAATCGTCTTTTTGGCATTTGCCTTCTCTGCATTATTTATAAGTCCTGACTATGGTTTTTAATGAGTCCCTACTATGGTTTTTAATGAGTCCCTTCCATTTATATTTAGAGTATAAGATAGGTGTTACTTATCTTTTTTGTACATAGTGTATACTAATAGTGACTATGAAAAATGCTGTTATTTTATAGCATTGATTTGTGAGTTTAGCCCACTATATGATGGCAGTTTTACATGAAAAAGGACAACCAGTGATTCTATCTGCAATGTAGATTTTTTTTTAGACGGTCCCATTATTAAATATGAATGGTGATATTGCGTTCCCTTTTCCCTGTGCCTAAAACCAGTGTTTTGAAATCTGGTACTAACTCACTGATAGTTTCTAGAATTTTTTCCTTTCTTTTGGATATCATCTGGTAAACTGAATAGCTTCCTCTTTGAGTGTGTTCATGATTAAGATTGTCTTAAGATTGGCCAAGTATTAATGATAAGATATCTTGAATGGAAATGACTCAAGAAAACATTTGAAAAAAAATGTTTCCTAAATGTTGGCATCTCTACCCCAAGCCAGCAATCGTTTTAGAAATTAGGCTTTTTGGATGAAATGTTAGACAGGCTGATTTCACTGCTATTTAACAATAAGCAATACATAGGACTTTTGTTTTCCTAGCCCATTTTTTAAAAAAACTGGGTTGGAAACTCACAATATACAGTAATGGTCAATATTTGACAATGCTGAATTACCAAATTAAAAAAGCAAAATACTGTATTTATATTTTCTCTATAGCAAATATTGAATGTAATATGGAAATGATGTAAATAAAAAGTTGTAAAAACACTGGTGAGCTTTCTTTCTCTAAATTATTTTGTAGACGGAATAATACAAAGACTAAATAGGCAGAATTAACTATTGTTTAAGGGATGCTTTATTAGGCAAGAAGCCTATAACTACTAGATCTAACTCCTCCCAAGGAAGGAAATGACTGATTGATTATATAGTGACCATAGCTCTTCCTCTTTGCTCACAACACTGACTTTTTAGAAATGTTAACATTAACAGAAAGTTGTGATATTACATATAACTCCTGTAGCTCTCCTACCACAGTAACACTAAATCAGTAGTCTGTCTGAGGAGGAGAAGCAATAAAGCACACATGTAGTTCAAATTAGTTTGTGAGGCGAACATAAATAAGGAGAAAGGTCATTGTCAATAATTCTGAAAATATCTGTTTAGTTCTATGCCAGATAAACACAGTAATTATATCAAATATAAGTGACATTTGAAAAAAAAAAAACCATTAGCATTGAGGTATTGTTTTTTTATTTTTAAAATTGAATAAAAGAAACAAAAGGTGGTTGGTTAGGGTTTTTTTTGTCGTTTTGTTTTACAACAAGAAAAAAACATGCTATTGTTTGGCTCTTTTGCTAAAATTCTGAGTACAGTATTCTAAGGAAAAATGCATTGTTAGTAGTACAGGTTGGTTCGTTTGTTTTTAAAGCTTTACACAGATTCCTAAAGAGAACTTGGCAAAACAATAATGTAGACTATAGGGCTTTTTTGGCCATATAGTGAAAGATAGTAAGCTACTGACTTGCCTTTTCAAATGGTACATATTGGAGTATTACCAGAAAAAAAAGCATAAATCAGCTGTAATACTAAAGCCCAAAAGGCAACATTAACTTGGCAAAATTTTTATGGAACAAAATTAAAATTAAAACGGCGTGTGCCTTGTGTACTCTATCCCCTTAATTTAGTAGCCCTCATACTTGGTGCAGTGTAGGATTCTGGCAGAACGTATTGTAGTAAACCAGAAAAAAAGAATGATAGATTATCGTTATTTAGCTAAATGTTTCATACCAAAGTTTCATTCAGCAGTTCCTTTTGAGAGTTAACATTTTGTCTCTAATCTGGGTGATTAACCCCTGTAAATTTACTTTTTATCTAATTCAGATCAAGAATCAACAGAAACAGGAATAATAGGACAGAGACACACTAAGAACACAGAACTCCAAAAAATGGTTATTCTTGTTACTACTATCAGATGTTAACAATTAGAAATATACAAAGATAAATTGTCTTAAAATTTGTATCCAGAACATCATCAATTTAATTTGTCTTTGGGTTTTAATTTTTATATAAAGTGAACATGGAATTTTTCCTTGTTGCTGAGGCTCTTTTCAAATGTATACCACAGTAAAATGCATTTGAAAATAGTTCTAGCAGTGGTCTAAAAAAAATTATACTTGTTTTGGTTGACATCTGTAGGGGGAAAAATAGATTGTTGTTTGAACATTTTGTTCAAAAAAAATGATTGTCTAGTTACTTAACACAGTAACACCATGGGGACAAGAATTTCAAGATAAAACATTTACAGAGCTTCCCCGGTGATAACTCTTTAGTGCCAGGTATTTTGGTGCAAACATTGCCAGCAATGAACCTGCACCAGTAATCTTAACTAAAGCACAGACAGAGAACATTTCAAACAATGTCACCCTTCAAGTGATGTCACAGTTTGTTTGCCTAGAAAATTTTAAAGCATATTTATTATCATATATTCGACTTTAACCCATTTCAAGGCAAAGACAATTTTTTACATTACCAAAAGTCAGTGTGCCTTCTTTGGACATCCAGAACTTGGGAGGCTCCTCTGGTATGGCTAATCTATAGATAGATTCGACATCCACCTGAAATCAAAACTTCCCTTCATCAGACTATGCTATGAATGGAGACAAACAATAACAGGAGATTGGATGGGGATCAACCCAACATTAACATAGAAAGACAAAACTTAATGATTTTATTATGCACCACTTCTGTGCCTCCTGGAATAAAGTAGTGGGGTAAGTAACAACCATTAAAAGATACTGGTCATTTTCTCAAGAGTTTGAGAAGTAGACAGACCAGTGGGCAAAATGTGCCATAGGTTCTGTGCATCCTTTGGTTGCACTAGAGAAGGAATTACAAATAAAGTGCCTTTTATACTTTTACAAAAAACCTGAACAAGCAAATCCTACAGAATAGAAAAGGCAACAAGTGAAATAAAAGTTTTTTGAAGAAGTTACCATTATTCAGATTTTTAAAAAACCAGTTTAGAGCAGTTAGGGCAATGTGATATTTTTGCTGTATTTTAGAAGCAGGATTATAGTTCCTTCAATGCTGAACACTAACACTAAACTTAGACAGCCGCAGATGACTATGAAGGTGATAAGTAGCAGGGGCCTAAGATAAAAGGGTTTCTTTATGCCAATCCAAAGGCAAAAAGAATACAGAAATCACTTTAGTAAGAAATTTAACACTCAGATACATTTGAAAATAGTTTTAGTTTTTTAATAAGTCACATTAAATGCTTTCAAAGCAATTATTCCTTTAAAACCATTTTCTAAATTATAAATACTATTTTGATTGTCTCAGTGCAGCACCTCTCAGTGTTTGCTGGTGGGTAAGGGTTTCTTACATAATTTTTCTTTACAAATATTTTAGTTTCATTAAAGAGCATCAGACTGGGGAAACCCAGGCAACTAACAAAGCATAAAGCACTGAAAACATCACAGAACCTTTAAATTACTGCTTTATTTAAGAAAAATAAGGAATGTAGTGTTAAGTTAGGACATAAAGAAAATTGCAAAATTCTTGTGGACAGCAGTTTAAATTTTTTTTAATGTCCAAGTTTGATCATTTCTTCTGAATTCGTCAACATTCAGTTTCTAACATCCTGCATTAATAACCGTCTCAATACATTTCAATCGTCTCCAGTTTTTCCAAAGGAGACAATTAACATAAGATTCAATGACAGAGTTTTCTCAATCTTGTCTAAAGCAGCCATTTCCCCAGGTTTTCTAGTTCAGAACTGTTTCAAGAACAACTTTAAAGACACTAAAAATGGCTTGCCAACACTGTAGAACACAACATTAAACATTCAGAACAATTTGGTTTGCTTCTTGAAACTGTTATATTCTAATATTTGCTACTACCAATTCACTGAACATTAGGTCTATACCCCCTACTCAGAAGCAGATTTTTCTAGACCTTTGAAAACTATAAACAGGCTCATTGGTCTTTTTTTTTTTTTCTTTCTTTCTTTTCTTTTTTTGGTAGCCATACAAAAGGCAAGACAGGTTTAAGAAAATCTCTAAATGGAACTATTCACCTACAAACAATTCCTTCAATATGAAAAAAAACAATAACAGAGAGCCAAGTGGTTTTGACACTTTGAAATCACTCCCATAAACCAAAGGTTCACTAGGTCTAAATGCTTAGACCAGAAATGCTTCAACTTTATTATTCAAATGGTGATTTGGGGGCCCTTTGGGAATAACATCTGTAATGACTGACTGTTTGTTAAAATGAATAATTGTAATAAAGTGCTTGACATATCCGGATGATGTTTTTAGACAGTACTAGATTTGAATTTTTTAAGGGTTTGTCATTATTCCCTATGTAAAAGGATCCCCAGGCATGAGAAATTGGTTCTCACCTGTCCCAGAAAGCAGCAATACTATCTTTTGGTAAGCTGACAGTAGGCACATTACCTATACAGATGGGAAAACACTAAGCGCTATGGCAAAAGTAAACTAGATTAAAATGGAAGGCATGTGAAGGGCTCCTACTATACTTTTACAGTTATGTACAAATATATATATTAAATATACTATAAAAATATTTATATTTCTTTTCTTTTGCAATGACTTTAGGAGCTCAGTTCAGAAAGTTCTTACCCAATTCAAACAAACCAAAAAAAAAAAAAAAATGCACATCTTCATCTAAATCTTCCTCAAAATGGTTAAGTGCCTTTGTGCAATTTCCTTTCCACAATTCTTATTCTAGTGCTCTAGCTTCTTTGTCACACTCACTTCAGCAATGTTAATATCCAGTGTTTGTACCTTCCAACATTAATCACTCCCATGGGACCTTTAAGCAGGGTCATAGACATTGGAGAGGCTATATATACTTGAATGAGTTTGACACAAGCAAAACATGCTTACCCATACATTCAAAGTCACTAATGAAAATGTAGGACAAAAAAAAAGGTAGAAAATGGGTATCAGGTAGAACGCCATATGCTTTCTATTCTTTCAAAGTTTGTCCAGATATGGCAGAAGTGTTCTAAATATTTTGAATAATTTTCCAGTTACATGGAATCTTTCTCCATAAATTATTAGCAAGGGAAACAATTCCATTTTAAGTGCTCTTCCCTATTTTTTTCTTCAAGACTTCTGAATCACAGAGCTCTCACTGTAGCTAATTCAATAGCTCTTAGGACAACATTCCTTTTAAGGCAATGCCTATAATATCATACAAGAGATCCAAATATCATTTTCAATACATTCTACTCCAAGTTGCTATATTTAAAACCAGTAGATTGCCTTGGTTTCCTATTATTACCAAATATATGTCTATACATATCAAATTTATAAAAATCAAAGGATTATTTTCATCAGATGAGATGGTACAGAGAATCAATCCTGAATCATTATGTTTATGACATCATAATCTCATTTCCCCTTTCAGACATTTTGGCTATAAAACAGAAGAATAAACCTCTGGGTTCCAACAGACTGGCACTCTCTGCAGTATTGATTACTTTCTGAAATTCTCTGCCCACGTGCTAAAGCACAAAAATTTTTTTCTTCAGTCTCTCTTGTTCTTAAAAGTGCTGCTTAGTGCCAAAAGATTCTTTTTAGATATGTTTAAGAGGGAGGATTTGGAGGAGGAAAGGATTTTCTAGATTCTAAAAGGTTGGATTTATATTTATGATCTTTCTTTTTAAGGAACAGATTGAATTTAAGAATTATGCAACTGCTAGAATAGCTTCACCTGATACCTTCATCCTCCAATGAAGTTGGAAATATTTTAGAAACTTGTCTACATAAGTCAAGGGAGATAGCAGGAAGAGAGTGAGAGACATTAAATAAGGGGATGGAGAGTAAATGGTGGCTGGATGAAGACCATTTCAGTGGCTGCTATTTCAAAATGAGAATTTGGAGGAGGAGAGTGGGAATTAGGCACTGAAATGATTTCTCTTGATTTTCTACTCAAAATATGTATTGGGTGGGAACTATTTAAGGCAGGGTAACAGGGAGTACCTATTTACTGATTTGCTAACTCCTTGGCCGAGAGTGGAATCTCCTGCTTCACTTCAGTTCTATCAACCTGAGGCTACAGGACTAAGAGCTCACACTCTTTTTCCTTTGATGACAGGTGCTTGCTTAGAGTTTCCAAGTGTGCCTTAAAAAGATCTATATACTTATCTTATTTTTATCAGCATAAACATCTAACAAATAAAGCTCGAGTTCAGATACATGTATGTGGAATAGTGTAACAATTTTAACAAGGCAATCTTAGGTGAGGGGAAAATAATATCTCATTCTGAACATTCTAAACCACCAGTTTTGCTTATGTATGATTATAATCGGATACGAACATCAGGGTAAAAACTAGTTTTCATTCATAAGAATGACAAATCTCTTCTGAAAGATTACACAGCTTGAAAAGGGATTCTTGATATGTTAAATTTTGGTATCTGGTCCTGCTCCTTCTTACAGAGGCAGGTCCTACCTTTCTTTGGTTCTTTATTTTTCATTTCTACTTTCCTCTTTCATTTTAATGTACTACTTGCTGGTTGGATGCAAATCAATGAAAAGCTAAAAGCAATAACCCTTAAGAATAACAATGTTTTAGCCATGGTGGATCTTAAAAAAGCCTTAGGGTTCAATTTCAATCTTAATAATCTAGCATTCTATATTTTCATGGGGGGAAAAACAATATTTACCAATAACTTCTATGATAAACATTCTTGGGGAAGAGGGAGGTAGCAATTTAAAATATCCTAATAAGACTTCCTTTGCATTGATGTTTTTCTCCATATATTTGGACTTAATTATGAGTACCATAAAAATACCTTTTTTAGAACATTTTTTTTACCTTCTTAAGTTTTAGTTCATATTAGAAACCATGGTGAACACATTATTCTAATTTTTGAGTATCCAACTAATCCATTCCTACTTCCTAATTTTTTCTATTAAACTATATGACTATCAAGCCAATTTACAATTCGGTTCTTAAATATTTTGGCTTTAAAGCAGCAAAGCGTACATTTAAGATATTCTGGATATTAGTGACTGTGAAAAAAAAGAGGTGTCACTTTTTTTTTTTTTCTCAAATTATACATGATCTCCAGTTGAAATAAAGTAGTCTTCCCTGGGAGAAAAATAACAATATTTATCAACACTCTAATTTTGTTAAAACTGTACTAAGACTTCAAAACTGTAATATTGCTACAGAATCAAGACAACATAGTTCAAACATGGTCAGCATTATCACCTGAATCAAAAATCAAGGCACTAGGGGCTTTTTTTTTTTTTTTTCAAACAACCCTGAATCATTTCTGACTAAAAGAAACATTGAAATTGTAAAAGACAATAAAAAGATTTCCAACATATTTTAACAAGTTACAGTTCCCACCACAGAGAAAGTTAAAAAGTGCCTAAAATGTAAATAACATTTTGTGCAAATTACTCTTATAGTTGAAATATTCTTGAAATTATTTTTAAAACTTACATAAATATTTCCAACTATGAACTATATCAAAAGATGTGATCACTCCAGGGAGTAAAATTCCCAACCATCTACATACATAAAACAGTGCAAATCCTATTTTCAAACATAATTGAATAATTATGAAACAAGGGATATTTCTGAACATCCTGAAAACCCTGTTGCACGACCATCAGTTCCAACAATTGCATCAATAATTTAACCTGAAAAAAATCCACTCCCAGCAGCACATCATACCTCATTAACAAACTGTGACATCACAGATAAAATACAAATAGACTTGTGCCCCAGAAAAGAGTGAAAAGAACGATGTATCGTGTTGTAAACAAAAGGGAACAAAAAAGGGATGTATTAGTCTGAATGTGGTGCAAGAATTTAAGGAAATGTATTCAAACCTACAAAGAAGGGAATATGCTTCCATGCAGCATATAAAATTATTTTGCGCGCTCTCTTTTTATCCAGACATATACACAATATTTTACAGCATCTGTACAACAGAGAATTTGATTCTACACAACATCCTGAAAATATTTACTGTCCCATAATCACCTGACAAAAGACAAAGTCTTCTGGACTGTCTTCATGGCATTTTTTTTTCTTTTTCTTTTTTCTTTTCTTTTCTTTCTTTCTTTTTTTTTTTTTTTTTTTTAAAGCAAAATTCAAACCTCAGGTGTGGCAACAGCATGTCCACTGTAACATTGGATAAAATGCACAGTACTACTAGAAATGAAGATTGTTGGTGCCCTTCTGGGTTCACTTTAGATTAGGCTCCATAGGGCAAATTAACATTTGGCATGATGCTCTTAATTAGTAAAAAAAAAAAAAAAAAAGTCTGGACAACTACAACACTGTCAGAATTGGCGACATCCCTAGGATTACCTTCCTGCTGGCTAGTACTTAGTGTGGACTTCCACAGAGCACTCTTGAAAGATTTCCAATACTGCATCTTAGATAGTCTAAATTCTTCCTACCATCATCGGGTCATCAGTGCAACTCTTTATGAAACAGCCACTCTCCCCTCAGTGTCAGAAAAGGGGTAGATGCGCTACTGTGGTTGAGCTTTGGAAGGATCAGTCAAACCCTCAGTTCTATGGCGGGCAAGCTGCTGTTGCTGAGACTGATGCTGCTGGTGATGGGCCTGAGTCAAAGTGCCCTGTTGTAGTGGAAAAGCAGCAGAGAGGATAAGCTGAGTTGAAGGATTTCCATGAAGCAGCCTGGAAGTCTAAAAACAAATGACAGGAAAGTTTTTAGCCTCCATTCCCTTAGACAGGTAACAGATCTGTCCTCATGCGCCAGGCTCTCCTTAGCCACACAGGAGGTGCAGCAGGTGCCCCCAGACTGTTCCCCCTCTTTGAAGCAGCCCAAAGGCCCCCTTCTCCCACAGTGGTGGGGAATTGAGCATGAGCACTGATCAGCTTTAGCTCAACTTCAGATCCTAATTCCCATGGTCAAGCCATTCCCCAGCCACAGGGATACTGGGGAGCATGGCCACAGCTGGCTGGCAGGAAGGAAGTACTGAGGAAGAGACAGCATTGGTGTAGTTTCCTAACTACCACATCTGGATCAAGTTCACTTTTTCACAAGGACCATAAAATCTAAAGTTGAAAAAGACCTTAAAGAAATCTAGCTTAACCCCATCATTTTATGGACTATAATACAGGCTCAGAGAGGAGAAAAGAGTAGACTTAAGCCTAAGTTTTTATCTTCAAAGTCAGTCCTTTTTTTTGGTATTATTATACTTGATCAAATTATTAATACCTATATCATCTTTACTCTTTTTGTAAGCATGCATGTGACTGAGAAAAATAAAAGGCCTGTACCTTCCTCAACTATATTGTGAGATTCAATTCTTCAACAATCTGACACTTAGAATGGCGAAGAAATTTCCTGATAATCCTGGTATCAGGCTAAAAATATAAAAATCCCTTTTCCTTGAGTTTATCCATAAACTTCTATTTTATGAGAAACGAGCACACTGAACATGAACATGTCTTAAGTAAAATGACCATGTCTTAAAAATAAAATAAAATCTAGGTATTATTATAATTATGCTCTGGACATAATGTTCTCTAGTCTGGATCACTTCCTTGTTGTAGCAGAGAGGCTTGTGTAATGATCTATGCTATATAGGGTGATCTAAGACATACACGTCATAGTGGAAAATTGTCAAAAAAAAAATGATTCACAGGAGAAGGAAATAGCAAATCATTCCAGTATCTTTACCAAGAAAACCTCATGAATGACATTAAAATGATAAAAGATTAGACATTTGAGCTCCTCAGGTCAGAAGGCATACAACATGTTTCTGGACAAGAGCAGAGGAAAAATAGCTCCAATACGAATGAAGCTTCTGGGCCAAAGACTAAAGAAAAGCTCAGCTGAAGACATTGTCTGACAATGAAAGGAAAGGTCTGATGTTGCGAAGGTCAATATCGTATAAGGATCTGAAATGTAAGGTCTATGAACCAAGGTAAGCTGGATGTGACCATCACAGGAAATGGGAAGATTCAGCACTAATGTCTCAGGTGGACAGAGATGGGAGAATCTGATCAGGCGACCTTGTTCACTACTGTGAACTAGAATCCCACAGAAGACACGGTGTGTCCGCAGAACCAAAAATGACAAGAAAAGCAAAACTGCGGTGTACTCTCAAAGATGACGACCTCTCTTTGAAATCCAAGACAAACGATCCAACATCAGTCATCTGCTCCAACCACTGAAGCTAACAAGGCCGAAGTTGCTTAGTTCTGTGAACGCCTGAAAAGTCATCTAGAAATAACACCCCAAATGATGTTACATTCATCCCAGGGGATTAGAATGTTATTGAAGGAAAGCGAAAGAACAGCAATAATGGGCATAGATAGCTTTGGAGCATAAAGTGAAACAGGGCAGAGGCTAACAGAGTTCTGTCAAGGTAACTTGCTGTTCATAGCAAATAATCTTTTTCAACAACTCTAAAAGTGATTCTACACATGGACATCACTAGATTGTAGTCACGGGAAAAGGAAAAGTGGAGAAACAAAAGATTTCTTCAAGAAAATAAGAGATATCAGGGGAATATTTCATGCAAAAATGAGCATGGTAGGGACTTAACAGAAGTAGAACAGATTAAGAAGATGTGACAATAATATACAGAAGAAGCATATGAGAAAAATCTTACCATTGCTGATAACCATGATGGTGCAGTTACTGAATTTGAGGCAGACATTAGAAAGCATTGTTATAACAATGAGATTAGTGGGGGCACAGCTAGGTGGCACAGTAGTTAGAGTATCAGCCCTGAAGTCAGGAGGACTTGAGTTCAAATCTGATCTCAGACACTTAACACGTCCTAGCTGTGTGACCCTGGACAAGTCACTTAAGCCCAATTACCTCAGCAAAAAAAAAAAAAAAAAAAAAAAATCAATGAGATTAGTGGTGGTATAACTAAACTATTTAAAATCTTACTGTTAAAATGCTACACTCAACATGCCAGCAGATTTGGAAAACTCAACAGTGGCCACTAAATTAAAAAAAGATCAATTTATAAGTCAATCCTAAAGAAGAGCAATGCCAAAGAATGTTCAAATTACTAAACATGTGTTTATTTAATATGCCAGCAAGGTTATGCTTAAAATTCTACAAGATAGGCTTTAGTAATATGTGAACCAAGAATTACCAGAAAAGCAGGCTGGTTTCCAAAGAGGTAGAGGAACTAGAGACCAAATTGCCAGTTTAATCAAAAGGAATTAAAGTTGCCAGGAGAAATATCAACAACGTCACATATGCAGATGATATCATTCTGATGGCAGAAAAAAAAGAGGAATTAAGATATGGGCGAATGAGGAGAGTAGAAAAGCTGGCTTGAAGCTTAACATTAAAGAAGCTAAGATTAGGTCAACTGGTCCAAAGTTACTGGCAAACAGAGGAAGAAGAAATGGAATAAATGTCAGATTTTATATTCTTGAACTCAAAGATCACTGCAGACAGTTAACTTTGGCCATGAAATTAATAGATGCTTACTTTTTGGAAACAAAGTTATGGCACATATGAACAGCACACTAATAGACAGACAGCATAATAAAAAGCAGAGACATCACCTTGCTGACAAAGTTACGTATAGCTATGGTTTTTCCAGTAGCAATGAACAACTGTGAGAGTTGGATTAGAAGGAAAACTGAATATTGCGGAAGTGATGCTTCTGAATTGTGATCCTGAAGAAGATTTCTGAGAGTCCTTTAAATCATAAGGAAGTCAAATCAGTCAATACTTAAAGACTATTCATTGAATAGTCAAAAATTGAAGCTGAAGTTTAAATACTTTGGCTATGTAATGAAAAGACAGAAATCATTGGAAAAGACCCTATTATTGGGAAAGATTGAAGGCAAAAGGAAAGGGAACAACAGAGGATGAGATGGCTAGATCTCACAAAAGCAATGAATGTGAGCTTAGATAAACTTTGGAAAATAGTAGGGAATAAAAAGGCCTGGCATGCTATAGTTCATGGCACCATGAAAACTTGGATGTGACTGAATGAATCAACATCAAATGGACAAGACACATTGCTGGTTTTAGTTGAAAGTACCATGCTAATGGGCAATGCTGTGATTTTTATTTCTGAAAAAGCCAGTTGTCTTTGTTCATTCTAGGACCACAGACTCTGGCCATACCAATTAGGGAATCCTTGCTTGAGGAAAATTAGAGTTAGAATATTAACCACACAAAGCTGTCATGATTACTAGAAAAAAAAAAATCAAAGGATTCTTTGACCGTCAGTAACATTATCTGTACATATGAAAAATAACAAAAAAAAAAATTGTGAACACAAGAAAATTATGCTTATGTGGTTAAACGTCATCAAATAACGTGAAAGACCCCAAGACTCTGTGTGTGGGTAGGGAGACACACACACACACACACACACAATCTACTTAGTTTTATATCTATTTAACTTTGACTAAAGATATATAGGAAGTCCCAAAAGTCTCAGTACTGTTCTTAAGCTATTGTACTTAGATTTGGGTCACCTATAATTTAAATATTTTGCAATTAGCAAGTCATTTAATAAGGGGGAAAGAATCACTATGACAAACAGTAATAGTCTCACTGTGCTGTAAGGCACACTAGAACAGAGACTTTTTTTGGGAAAATAGAAAAGTTATATCTTTGGAGATCCAGCTAATTAAAAAAAAGTTAAACCTGTTTACCCATAATAATCTGTTACCTAAAATTAAATGTGTACTGGATAAATTCAACATAGAAGGAATAACCTGTAAGAACTGCTGTGATGGCTGAGTCAGCTGAGCCTGAGATGATTGCTGAATGGTAGTTAGCTGCTGTTCCTGCTGGCTCTGTTGTTGCTGCTGCTGCTGCTGCTGTTGCTGCTGTTGCTGCTGCTGCTGCGTTATTGACAACGTTTGTGGCTGCTGCTGTTGTGCAGCAAAAGTGGGATAGGCGGTTACCACCTGGCCCATAAACATAGTACTAGGTACCATAACTGCCCCACAGGCGACCGGAGCAGTAACTAATTTGGTCACTAGTTGTTGACCTTGAGAAAATCTGCAAAGCAAAGAAAAAGCCCTAGAGTCAAATATCTAAGAAACAGGCTATAAATAAATAACAATTTAATGAATAGATATATTTAGTGACTATTCACTGAAACTTTAGCAAAATAAGAAGGCAAGACTCCTCGTGGATGAGCTTAATTTCTATTTTTAATATAGAAATACAAATTTTAAAGCTTCAGTCTAAAATTAACACACAGCAGAAACATCAAGGACCCATGTCCGTGGTGCAGACAGTAACTTGTCTCTAACACAACAGAAAAGCCTTAGAGAACTGAATGAAGCTCATGGATGTCGTATGATTTCTCTATGGTCACATATCCGAGACAGGGACTGGAACCCCTGGTTTTCTAGTTTGCCACACAGTCTCTTATAACAAAAATATATACAAATAAATCCTAGATAATACAAATAAGCTTTCCTTCTGGTATGTAGTCAGATTTTTATAGTGACTAGCTCGTAGTCAACCATGAGCAAGTTGGAATTTATCAGAGTAAAGGAAATGAAAGATAATCTCTATGTTTACGAAATTATCCAGGCTTAATATAAGAATTCTAGAAACATAACTGCTTAATGATAACAATTATTACTAAGAGACAGGTATTATGGACATTATTATCCTCATTTTATGATTAACAAACTGAGGCCCAGACAAGTGCCATGAATTATCAGAGGGGATGTTTTAAGCAGCACTTATACATTCATCTCTCTCAGCTCCACTCCCTGCACTTCTGTTACTGCTGCCAAACATTTTATCAATGATGAACACAACCCTGGTTGGTTTTTTTGTCTACTCAGCATAATTCTGATCAAAATGGCAATTTCTTTTCTATTTTTTTAATTGGACTTTTTCTTCTGGAAAAAAAGATTCCCATTTGCCTTTTTTGAAATAAACTTACTTTTTAATAAGACTATATGGCAAACTGAGGAAATGGGGTTAAGTGATTTGTCCAGGATCACACAGCTCTAAATATCTGAGGTCAGACTTTAATTACTTCATAAAATGAATTACCTTAACTACAGGTCTGGTACTCTTTGGAATTACTATGTAAACTGCCCAAAATGTTAGTTACATTTTTTTTTACAATTTGTCTCTTCATACTTTAAAAATAAATGTATTTTACTTGAAAAGTATAAAATCTGGAATCTTTTATCTCTTTATTGAGTAAAAAGATTACACAAAGCAAACTGAAAGTAGTCACAATAAAATACATAAATTTGTAAGACTTCTATAAGGTAAATAGTATAATTCTCTCAATTCAGTTTAAACTTTGAATTATCTTTATTGATCTGCTACTTACTGACTACTGGGAGCTATGTAGTTTATTTGTAATCATTTGCAATTCAAAATATAACTATTAAAAGAAACAATGTTATGTTCTCCCAAGGTAATGTTACAAATATCAATTGAGTCCTTAGGACAGCCCTTAAAAGCTCATTTAATCCAAAATATAATTGAATCATAGTGGTAGTTATAATTATCACTTTTAATACATTTTATATGAAAATTCTAGGATACTCCAAAGCACCAAGGAGGGGATAAATTTTTAGGGTTAAAATTACTCATATCTGATGAAGGTATAAAGTTAAAACTAGAATAACAATGCACCTCAGTTTAGATCCAATATTTGGCAATTCAATTATTATTCCTCCAAATTTGAAATTAAATAACTCTTACTATCGCAAGAGTTGGTTAGTTCTCATTAAATAAGTTAAACTTCGAGACCATAAATGGGAATATAAAATTAAATATACATAATAGTTACCTTATCTGTCTGTCCTGGGTGAAAGTAGTTACTGCAGCACCCTGATTATTGTTTTGTGGTATGCTAGATGGAATCTGGACCATGTTTCCCGTTGTTGGCTGAGAAATTACCATAGTGTTGTACAGTGGAGCAGTCAGCGTGCTTTGAGTCTGATTGGAAAGAGAGGTTTGTTGATTGTGTCCACTGAGAATGTTTGGTTGAGTTTGCTAGGAAAGATAACATTTTACAAATTGTTTAAAAAAAGAAATTAAATGAAATATATTCCAAGGATATTACTATTTTTTGACTTGGCCAGTGGAATTTTCTTACTTAAAACTTAAGACTGGAGGGAAGTGATTACAAATATACTTTTGAGAAATGATACACATACAACCAAGACTAATGGTTACTAAATATAGTATTTAATTTTAAAAGTTTCCAATTACCCTTAAGTAGGGAGCAAAATGTAAATTCTGGACACACAGAATAGATAATTGTTTGAACTTGTTCAAAGCTAATATTCTGCATATCACAGAATTGGGCATAGAATATATTAGAAGAATTTCAAGACACATTCTAGCACTAAAACATTAAAATTTATCACTAAAATAGTTTTGTATAAAGTTATTTAAAATCATTGGTCTACATTATCCACTGGACTTCTTATTTTCATATACTTCTTAAAAACAAGTTTTTATTTTATTTCAGAAATTTTATATGCTTAATCACTCAATGATCTTTCTAACTTGAAAGCACTTTATAGTTTACCTGAGTTGCAGGACTTTGTAAAGACTGTTGTTGCATCATATGCTGAGAAGAACCAATATGTCCAGTATTTAATCCACTTTGAATCTGATTAGCCTGAACAACTTGACTTTGCATGTTTATAGGAGTAAGTTGTTGCATATTTGATGAATTTCCAGAAGACAGTTGAACAGAACCAAAATTCAATCCCGGGGATGATTGCTGTAAAAACATCTTTAAGAATATTTTAAAATAAGTTGTGGGTTTTTTTTTTAAACAATTAAAACTAATTCAGTGATGAGAACAGTTCTGAATATTCAAATTTTTATGCTCAAATTCTGTTTCATAAAGCTACTTTTAAAGTTTTATCTGAATACTTTACAATACTTTAATGTCTTCAAATATGAAAAAGATATCCCCAAACAATATCACATTTCAGGAATCTCACTTCTAATAACCCCCTATAACCTGACTTAAATTTGGATTTCTTTAAATTAAAACTCTTGGGAGAAGAAAGAAAATTATCATCATTACATTTTTAATTAATTATGGGCTTAATGGATACATTCAAATTTTACTTTCTAAACCAGTTATGAAACTTCAAAATAATCAAAAATGATTGAATACTGAAGGCAAGTAGAGGAAGGTGGGCCATAATATAGAAGAAAAAGTCCTGAACTTGAATTCAGGAGATCTGGGGCTAGATTCCAATTGTGAAACTTTCTGTAAGTCACATGGACAAGGGCGAGCCTCTCTGAACCTTAAAATGGGTATCTGTAAAATGGGAATCACAACATTTAGAAGGAGTAGAGATAAAGAGTAGTATTGAGAGGTACATCTGAAATTTGGCTGAATGAACTGATCCAAAGAATAATGATTAATGGAGTGACTTATATCAATTCTTAACTAAGAAATCTATGGACAGATTTCAAGGAGTCCTTCAAGGACTTACATCTTTATTTTCATTAACCTTTGGTTTCCTTTGTAATCTCACGTATTTTACTTTTATGGCTTTAAAACCATTCTGAAAAGATATCCACAGACTTCACCAGACTGTCTAAGGGATCCATGACACACAAAAAAGATCAGGAAGATCTAACCTAGATCTATCCAATGGAATGTTCCAGGGATTTGACCATGGTTACACCATTTAAATATTAAAATGTTTTAAACATTGACTCGAAGCTGGGAAAGGCTAACATACTGAACTCTAAAAACAATGGGCCTTTCATGATGGTCCCAATTGTAAATGTTCTACCTCATTCTTTATTTGGTATTTATTTTTAGGCAACTAAGTGCCACAGTGATAATGCTGGACCAGAACCAGGAAGACTCATCTTGCTGACCCCTTCCTAGTTGGGTGATCACAAATCCTGTTTGCCTCAGTTTGCCATCTGAAAAATGAGCTGTATCCTTGTCAAGAAAACTCCAAATGGGATGGTTGAAGAATTGACAGAACAACAAAAGTTTATTCTTAGGGGTGTGTGTGTGTGTATTTGCCTTTATATCTCTACTGTCTACCACAGAGTAGGTGCTCAATAATTGCTTGTTAAATGATTATTGAGTTCACTTTACTTCTACCTCATGGTCAGTAAGTCTATGACAAGAATATTCCTTTTTTTTCTTACACACACACACACACACACACACACACACACACACACACACATATATACATACTCACAAATGCTGGTAGTCAAACTTTATTGTCACTTACTTGTAGCCCTTGACCATGGACCATCTGTAGTTGTTCTTGGATTTTTCTGAGTTCTTCTTGTTGTCGGTGAATATTTGCCTCAATCATTCGGGTCCGTTGTTCCAGCTGATCTTTTAAGTGCTGCATGGCTCCCAACTGAGCTGAAAACTGAAACATGGGCTAAAGTACCATAAAGAAATAAAATATTTCAGAACTATTCCTTCCCTATGACTCTAGAATAAGTAATTCGTTCCTACCTATTATATATACCAATGAAAACCAGATTTTAGCTGCAAGCATAATTTCATATAAAAAATAAGACTAATGCTAACTCATATTTCTATAATATGTGAAGGTCTACAAATGTTTTACATAATTATTTCATTTTTTTCTTAGTGCAAATGTTCACTATTTAGAATGATGGCAGCAGAAGAATCCAAACTTAATTTGATAAACTATTACATTATGCTGAGTCGCTGATACCACTAAGACTTTGCTCTCAGGTAATGTTAATGGGGACCAAATAAAGAAATGTAAACTTTCTAATCATAACAAAAATAGAATCAGGGAGCTATTTCTTTTGACATAACATTATGAATGGAAACAGTTCCCATTTCTAATTTTGCTGTTTTGCTTCTTTAATAGTTTAGTAAAGAAAATAACACTTTATTTCTTCCCACCTTTACCTTCAATGCTTTCTTGTTGAATGCCAAACAAAGAAAGGAAACAGTACCCGTAAAGTCAAAATACATTATATATATGCATTTTAAAATTCTGTCTAAAAGTGAGGACTGCCTGAGTTACATTTTATATAATTATTAGAGGTGAAAAAAACCTTAGTAGAAAGGCAAGGGACTAGATCTCCCTTGTAAAAAATTTCTTTCTTCCTTTTTTAAAAGAAAAATTTAGAGAATTAAGGGGATGCATGATATCTGATTAATAAAACATTTTTATAAAAGAATAGTTTATTTTTAAACTATGCTTTCATAATTTAAGTAATTTCAATTAAATACAAATGAGAAAATGGCAACATCAAAAAGTAAAAGAAAAAAATCAGAGCCAAAGTGGTATGTTTTAATTATTAATAACAAGTAAGGTTTTAGACTAATCATGTAACTTCTTGTCTCTACACAGAGCAGAACTGAGAATCAATATGTGAGATGGATAGTTTCCTCAGCTGGAGCTCCCTGCACCAAGAACTTCAACCAAGAAACTGATCCCTGTAGGCTTTAGTGAACCAAAAATTAACATTATCTATGTTGTGTTATATTTCTATTTTTTAAAAATAGACAATTACAGTTTAATCTGGGTCATCCCACATGGGACTTTTCAAGCTCTCCTGCATACACCAATCCTTTCCCCAAAACTTCCTAAGCAGCAGATCACTAAGTATAGGCCCAGAGCCAACCCTTATTCCTATTACAAAAAATAATAGGACATTTTTATATACAAGTCTTCATTAACATTTTTTAAAATTAATGAATGCATAGTAAATATTTTCAGAAATTACTTAGGAAAAATATGACTAAATATTTAAAAGAAATCTGTAAGAATTAAGTTGACTCTTAGCATGAGTGTTTTATAGACCATGTGCTGATAAAAATTATAACTGAATTTTTTTTAATGACTCAATGGAGCAACACAGTTGGTAAAATCCTAATATGATGCTATATTATCCAAAATTTTATACTATAATCAATATATCAATCATGCTAATGAAATTACGTACATTTAATATTTGTTTATATAATCTGAATGATGATAGGAAAACAATAATAAATTTTAAAAGGAAAAAAAATTACACCATTTTGCCTATCAGGCAAAACTTCCAAATCAGAGAATATCTTTTTTTTTTTTTTTTTTTTTGATGAGGCAACTGGAGTTAAGTGACTTGCCCAAGGTCACACAGCTAAGAAGTATTAAGTGTCTGAGTTCAAATTTGAACTCAGGTCCTCCTAACTTCAGTATTGGTGCTTTATGCACTGCACCAACTAGGTGCCCCTAAGATATATTTTATAAGAAATATAAAAAAGAGAGCTAGAAAACGCTTCAAAAACTAGACAATACTTAATAATGCTTTGGATCTAGTCTTGGAGGGTTTTTTTGGGTGGTTGTTTTAGTAACTATAAAATCTTCTTAGAAGCTTAATGGGTAAGTCAAATCATTCATGTCCCTACTGGGAATTAGCATTGCATAGAACAGGACTGCCAAAGAACTAATGTCATCTATTCAAAGGGAAAAAGAGAACACAGCCATGGAAAGGTGCTTTGGGGCTCTCTGATAGCATGGGATCATCAATTCAGAGGGACCACAGAGCCCATCTAGGGCTCCTTCTTCACTTTTCAGATGCTGATCACAAAGGCAGTGAGAGGAAGAGGTGAGATGTGAACCCAGAATCTCCAACTTCACAACTAGTGCTCTTTGCATATACCTGAGGCTAGCATATAAATCTATTTGCAGGATTTTTTTAAACGCCCATAATCAGGGGCAAGAAGTAGGTTTTTACTTAAGAGTTCATCTACAGTCATTAAGGAAAAATGCTCTAAGTAAACTCAATCTAGAATGCCCTCTGATTTTAAGAAATGAGTTGAAATAAAAAGAGTTAATGATTAATTTATAGTTATAATGCATCAATTTGCCATTTCTTTCTTTAAATTTTGCTTTAAAGTATATTATCAAACTTATTTTTGTGCCATTATAATTCTAACAGTGAAAAAAAATCAAATGGTTAGATCATATGTGTATAGCTCTAAAATTCAAATGACAGGCATATAACTAGAGGCATATATATTTGAACTCGGGTCTTCCCAAGTCCAGACCCAACACTCTATCCAAGGGATATTAAAGGAGAACTATCTGTACTTTCCTTTCTCCCTACCAAGAATAGAATGTAAATTATTATTTCTTTTACATGTTAAGCAGATTACCTATTGATTATTCATGGTTCATCACAGAGAAATGGATGTAAAAAACAAGTGGAGTTTTGTCTTTCAACTTCAGAATGTGTCTTGAAAATTCAAGCTATAATCAGAGGTGGTAAATGTCAAATTGGAAATTAGGATCATTCATTCAGGCACATAATGAACATTTACTATGTATAAGGCAATGTATATTGTCTTAACTATATCTCTAATCTCAGTAACCTTTCAAACAAAAGCAAGTTATTCAATTGCCTTTTCTACAGTGAAAGAAAAAGAACTATATTTTTTCCATCTCAAATATGCATATTAAATGAACAAGTTACATAAAGTTGAAATCTCAAAAGTGTAATAATTAACCTGAACACAATTCATTTACAATAATCAAACAAAACCAAAATTCATTTTCATACCTGTGACATTCCTTGTTGAATATGTAAAGTTGTAGCTTGAGACATCATTGGCTGTGCTAAAGACTGACCAACAGATTGAGAATTTAGGGACTAGGAAAAAACAATAATAATAACAATATTGGTTTGGGATTTTTTTTTTACATAAACACTTCTACTTGAAATAAATATTCCTTTATTTATTTACATCTTTACTAAACTTTTTCTATTCATTAATTAAAAAAAATTATTTTCCTAGTTACACGTAAAACATTTGTTTTTAAAATTTTGAGTTCCAGATTCTTCTCCTTCTTCCTCACATCCATCATTGAGAAGACCCATATGAAGTTGTACATATTTCCATAAAAGTCATATAAACATTCTTTACAAATGAAAATAAAATTTAGATTTTAAGAACACTCATCTTTAAACATGTTTTCTTACAATAAGTTAACCTATATATTTTTAACTTAAAAATAGTTTTAAGTATTTTTTAAATGGAAAATATTTCATAAAACATTTAGGTCTACAGGTAAATGTGGATGTTCCATCTTTATCTCTTTGGAGAGAATAGTAAATAAGTACCATAGATCTTCTTTATGTGAATGTTTATAAAAATATTTTAAAGAAAATTATTCATGTAAGACTTTACCTGACTACTAAATGATGACCTTCTTTGAGCTATTTTTTCATGTCCAGGTAAATGTTGTCTGGGAGGAGTGCTATTATCTGTTGCTATCTTTGTTGGTGTTGCTGGTATTAAAAAGCAAAAAAAAAAAAAAATAATAATAATAAAAAAAATATATATATTCATTAGAATTTACAAAAATTTTCCTGACATTTGTTTCAAAATATCTTTCAGTAAACATTTTTTAATACAAATTCATTTTTAGATATTTAAATATAATTATCCATTTATATTTCTATTCTTTTAATTGAGCATATAAAATGTTCAATGTAGAAAAACAACTTCATCCTGAAAAAGTATTTGCAGATTGGATGAAACCTATAAAGCTGTCTTCTTGTGGTCAGAATATTCTAAAAAGTACATCAAATTTGTAAGGTTACTGGAAATAACAAAGTTATAAAAATGAACATGTAACATTTGTTGTCTCTCCTACAAAAGGGAAAGAAACTTTTTTTGAATGAGTAATGAAAAAAAAATCAAAACTTTACATGTATTTAACTGATGACTTAAGCACTCATTCTTTTAAAAACTGAACAATTAATATATGTTGCAGAAATACAAACATTTGTGATTTTAATTAGGGCAGCTGGGCACCACAGTGAGTAGAACACTGGGCTTGGAGTCAGGAAGCCCTAAGTTCAAATCCAATTCAGATACTTCCTAACTGTGTGATCCTGGGCAAGTCATTTAACCTTGTTTGCCTAAGTTTCCTCATCTATAAAGGAAAGAAATGATAAACCACTCCAGTAACTGTGAGAAGTGAACCTCAAATAGGGTCACAAAGAATTGGACACAGCTGAACACATCTAAGTTCTATTTAACGCTTCAAAACCTTCATACCACAATTTCTAAAACTAAAGACCGCTTCAGAATTATGCTACTGTGAAAAATGAGATGAAAAGAAAAAGTGGGTTGCCATTCTTTAAAGAGAGGCACTTCATCAGTACTTACAGGAAGGATCTGACACTGCGGTATGAGAGGACTTCCGTGAACTTCTGGATGAAGCAGAAGGAGTTGGGCTGTGATCAAATCTTTCTAATGCTTCTTTGAGACTAACAGTGTTAATACGATTATCAGATCCAGAGTCTTGGCTCTAAAAAGACAAATAATTATTATCAAAATAAGTACTCTGTTGTGATTTGTTTCAAAGACAAACAATTCATTCTGAAATATATATTTTAAAAATTTTGTTACTTTTTCACTCTTATCAGCAAAGCAGACCTTTCTCCAAAGCATTCAAAATGTTAGTTCTCATGTACAAGCAGGGGACAAACACCATTAATATCATTTTATACATCATACAGATTCATCTAAAAGTCAGTCATTGGACAGAGAATAAACATCATGGGCATGAAATGAAATCTCAGAATTGCTTTCATTTACATTTTTCTAACAATATTTTGGAGCAATTTTTTATATGGCTATAGAAGTCTGGGTTTCTTGCCTTAAGATAACAATTTATATCTTTAGGACATATATCAATTGGAGAAGGGCTCTTATTATAAATGTGATCAGTTCCTTATATATCTTGAAAATGAGATCTTTATCAGAGAAACTCATTGCAAAAACATTTCACAGTTCACTGTTTCCCTTTTACTCTTAGTTGTATTAGACCTGTTTCTACAGAAACTTTTTAGTCTTCTGTAATGAGAATTATCTATCTTATCTTCTCTGATCTTCTCTATCTTTAGTTTGGTAATGAACTTATATTGTATCCATCAATCTGATTACATGATTTTTTTCCCACACTTCTCTAATTTAGATCACCAATCCAACAGAAGTTTTTCATGGCATGAAATGTAAATCAGTATTGGTCTAAATTTAATTTTTCTCATGCTACTGTCCAATTTTCCCAGAAGTCTGTGTTAGGGATTGTTTCTCAGCAGCCACTGTCTTCAGTTTACAAATACAATGGTAATAGAGACTGACGCTTCTACATGTGACTTACTTATTCTGTGCTACTGATCAATCTCTATTTTTTAACCAATAATAAATTGTCTTGAAAATCTCGTTTTACAGTAAAGACTGAGATTTGGTACTGCTAGACCCTCTTCCTTCTCACTGTTTCTGATTATTTCCAAGAATCTTATCTTTCTTGTCACCACATGAATTTCATTATTTTTTGAAATTCTAATTCCATATTTATGTTATTTTATTTGATTCTTTATGATAGTTTAATTGGTATGACATTGAATAAGTAAATAAATTTATGTAGTTCCGTAATTTTTATTAAATTGGCCTTTCTTATCCAAGAATAATTAATATTTTCCAATTATTTAGGTCTGTATTTTTATAACCCATGATTTGAAGTTGTATTTACAATTTTCATGTTATATTAAGAGTAAACACCCATATAGTTAGTACTGGATTAGTTATTGTATACTCATAATTATTTTAAGTGGAACTTCTCTTTCTTTTCCTGATAATTTGCATGGATTAATTTTATATCTTGAAAATATGCTTAAGTCCCTTGTTGTTTCATTTAATTTTTAGTTGACAGTTATGGAGTTAAATACACTATAATAACACCTAAAAAAGTGAAAATTCTGCTGCTTCTTTACCTATACTTTTCCCACCAATTTTACTTTCTTGTCTCTAATACTATGTCAAATAGCAGGGGTAATAAAGAACATTCTGATTTTATGGGAATATTATACTTTCTATTATGTGTAATGGAAGCTCTTGATTTTAGATATATGCTATTTATTATTTTAAGGAATGGTTCATATATTCTTATGTTTCCCTAGTATTTTGACAGAAATAGGCATTATATTTTGTAAAAAGCTTTTTCTGCATCTAATGATATAATTGTATATTTTTTTTATTGATTTTGTTATAAACATGGTTAATTAAACTTATGACTTCCTAATATTAAATAAACTCTGCATTGCTGTTACAAATCCAAACTGGTCATAGTATATAATCATTGAAAAAATGTTGTTTTGCTAATATTTCTTATATGTCCTTTGCTAATATTTTATTTAAAAATTTTCTATCAATGTTCATTAGGGACATTAAGTCTATAGTTTTTTTTTTTTTTCTCTTTTAACCAAAACGATGAAAAAAGAAAATGATAAATGTTTAAGGGGCTGGAAGTATATATAACAGGTACAATGATGAATTGGTTGATGTACCTATAGCTAAGTACAAAAATTCTGAAAAGAAATTTGGAATTATTAACAAAAAGTTACTGAATAGTGTATGTCCAATGATCCAAGATACTCTGAAGGACTTATGATACAAAATGCTATCCATATCCAAAGAAAGAAGTGATTGCATCTGAATACACATTGAAGCATACTTTCTTTTTTTCTTGAAGGGTTTTGTTTTTGTTTTTGTTTTTTGGGGGGGAAGGAACAGAAGATCTACATTTTCTTTTGCAACATTAATGGAAATATTTTGCATTACTTCACATGGGCCTTCTTAATGGGAGATGGGGTGGGTGTGGGTGGAGTGGAAAGGAAAGAATCTGGAACTCAAAGTTTTAAAAACAAGTGGAGAAAATTGTTTTACATATAACTGAGGAAAATAAAAATATTAAAACATGAAAAAATACTGTATGCCTTCTAATTTAGCTATAACATGGGTGGGCCTAAAAAGTCCTACGTGTACAACATATTTTATGGTGGTAAAAAACTGGGAACTAAAGGAATAAATGAGAAATGACTGATTAAGTTGTGGTTATGAATGTAGCAGAATACTAAATGAAATATTCTAAGAAATCAAAAAATATATAATTTCAAAGAAAAAAACATATATAGTTGTATTCAGAATACAGTAAACAAACCAGAAGAACAATTTATACTATAACATCAATATTATAAGTATAAAAAATCTGAAGACCTCTATAAACTGATAATTAAATGAAGAACAAATGACAGAAAACAATTTATACAGTAATACTACTGTAAAGACAAACAACTTGGAAAGTTGTAAGAACTATGATCAATACTATACAAACAATAATATCTTGACTATCCAAAACTCCAAAGGAGCATGATGAAACATACTATCTGCCACCTGATTGAGATTTAAGATACAGAATGAGACATTTATACTTCTGTATACAATCAATGACAGAATTTCCTTTGCTTTGCTATGCATATTTGTAATAAAGAATTTTTCTTTTTCCTAAAAAGAGAAAATAGATATCTTGAATCTAATTTCTTTTCCAGAATTCTATATTTTTTCCCTTTTTTATCACTAATAATGGCTTTTTATTTTCAAAATACATGCAAAGATAGCTTTCACTATTCACCCCCTGTGTAAAACCTTTTGCTCCAAATTTTTTCCCTCCTTTTTCCTCCTCCCCCAGAAAGCAAATAATGCAAGATAGTTTAAACATGTTCAATTCTTCTAAATATATTTCCACAATTATCATATTGCCCATCATGCTGCACAAGAAAAATTGGATCAAAAAGGGCAAAGAAAATGAAAAAGAAAAAAAAAGGCAAGCAAACAACAACAAAAAAATGAAAATACTATGTTGTGATCTACATTTAGTTCCTATAGTTCTCTTTCTAGATGTAGATGGCTCTCTCCATCACAAATCTATTGGGATTGGCCCTGAATCACTTCAATAATATTTCAAATAAAGTAATAACAACAGTATCAAATGAAATTAAGTTTTTTATGTTTTATTATATTATGAAACTCCAAACTGGAGCCATACAAGTGTCCAAAGTCAATTTATGCAAGTTTACTTCCATTTTTATATAGCATCGGTATCACTTTGAACTATAAACTCTGATGGTGATGTCTCAAACATTTGTGGAAATCACTTAACCTCATTATGCCTCTGTTTGCTGATAAATGTGGGGAGGGAGCAGAGTTGATCAGAATGCTTTCCTGACAGCCTGATAGATAATCACAGGAAGCATCGGGAAGATAAAAGATAATGAAGTGGTCAGGTCTTAAAATGAAGAGAAAATAAGTGTTTATACTTCATAACTCATTCCATAATTCCTTTGCTGAAGACACTGAGTAAAGTGTGATATAATTAGAATGAAACTATTTGATGGCTGGCCAAAGGATTGTTGACTGTAGATAGTCCTTCTAAAAAGAAGTAGGACATATATTCTAAATGAAGAGTCCAGGAAGGAGATAGCCTTAATGAGAGCAGAGAGGAGAGACAATTATAGATAGACTACTGGAGGATTGGCATATAAGAAATAAAACTTTGGACCAGGGCAGGTAGAGACTACGTAGTCCAGCTGAATGACCTTCCCAGGAGAGATAAGAGCAAAATGGACACCATGAGTTGTCTCGGACACTAACGTTCCCCAAGTTTGTGCTTCTCTATTAGTGTCATCTATGTATATGCCCTCTCTTCCCACTGATGTCATGTATAATCATAAAAGGACTTCATATTTCTGAAGGAAATGTTTTATCATAATTGTTTTTACAATCCCATTTCAGCAAAATGTCTATGAAGGTTAAGGGTGCTGGTGAAGGGTTTTAAGCTATGGTTGTAGGAATGATGAAACAATGCCTTGAGCTTGATTTGAGAGGTGTCTCTCAAAATAGTAAGTAACATAAAGGTGCTGGATTAGGTTTCTTTCAGCTCCAAATTTAAGATCCTGTTATCTGAAAAACTGTTAGAAATTAACTCATTTGTGATTACTAAATTCTTTTCTTTATCCTATTAAGCTTTGTGTAAACATAATTAATAGGGAAGAGGATGATAAAAATCACCCCTCCTATACACAAAAAAGTCAGTTTCCAAGCATCAATAATGGAAAGGGATAAGCAGCATCAGAGGGATTATACAGATAGCACAGAAAAATGAAGCTGGAAAGGACAGAAGGCAGTCAACGAAAGTAATCTTTCTCAGACATCAAAGATATTCCTCACATCTGGAGAAAATAATTTCCACATCAAGTCAACATCTTCTCTAAGAAAAAAGTGACATAGAAAGATAAAAGGACATCCTCACATTAAAAGGACATTCTTTTTAGGTAACTTGCCCAAGACATAAATATTTTAATCAAACTGGATCCCCTGCCCTTAAGAAAGGGAAGAGGTGAAAGGGAAGGGAAGCATTTGACAAACTCCACATTAAGCACTTTTTACAACTACCTCATTTGATTCTCTTCAAGGTAGCTGCTGTTATCAGTTCCATTTTACAGTTGAGGAAAATGGGGTAAATAAAGATTAAGTGACCTGACCAGAGCCACAGAATAATAAGTGTATAAAATAACTAATAATAATATCTTCTTACACTCCTAAGCTCCCTCATATTTTCCACCAAATTTCAGTAGGCTGTAGATATAACAAGAGTTCTTGCCATTCCAAATCTCTTCCTCTAAGTTAAGATTTAATCATTTCAATCTGCTCAAAACAAACCATTTTCATTTTATAAACAAAGTTTGAGGAACATAAAAGTAAAATAATTTTAATTTAAAATGCTACTTCTTAAATTATTATAATGAATGAAAATACATCTATTTGTTATAAATGTTAAGAAACCTACTTTGTCAGCTGCTATCTCAGGAAGAGACTCCTTAATGCCAAGCTCACGTCGCCTTTCAGCTCTAACTTCTGCATAACTGAAAAGGGAAATAAACATATAAGAACACATAATACTGTCACTCTGATCACTTAAAACTTTACTTTTGATCTTTGCTTAGTCACTTGTGAAATATTTCTACAGTCTTTTCTTTGTGAAACACACATCAAAACTAGACCTACAGTTTTTAATTCCCTTTTCAAAAACAATACTTCTCTTAAATAACCCCAAATTTATATATATTGCTGAAAATTATTACTAATGAATTAGTAAGTGAAGAGAAAGTTAATATTGAAAATCCCCACTTTTACTTCTAAAAGTAAATCTAGTTGAATTCTGTATATACATTAATGTTATGCTTTCTTCCAGAAGTTACAAAATATTATGATTATACTTTTAAGATAATTTCTATTACTTTTTTTTTCTCTTGCTAATATTGGTTTTTTAAAAAATGGCGATTTAAAAACCACAAACATATTTTATTTCCTTTTAATTAACAATGTTACTAAATTTATTATTAACTATTATCTAAGACTCTCTAAAGGAACTATTACCTTACTACTGTGTGCGTACAAACAATAAACTCTGGCCTTGAATTCCATTGATGATAAGTGATATAGTAATGAGTTTGAAGCCAAATCCACTGTTGCCCTTTTGTCAGGAACCTATAATAACAGGACTTGCCCTTCCCGTATTGCATTACTAGAGGAGGAAAAAAAAACAATTTTTTTCTTGATTTATATCTTTAATTATTAGGAATGATTTCCATACAAAAGCTTATACTTTCTTAAAGACTCTATGAAAACTTGACTTCCACAAACTCTGCCATCTACAGTGATTCAGTCAAAAACAAACACTCCCCAGAAGTAATTTCATGATTCAGTTAAACAGTTAATCTGTTATTATTTAACTCAAAATTATGTCACCACACACACACACACACACACACACACACCCCTCATGCATGTGCATATAAACACACAGTTAAGAAAGAGAGGTCTAGTCTTGTCTGTTGTTTTGTTTTATTTGTAATAAATAACTGATTTCAAATCAATCAAGCATACACATTGTGGACTTCTGTTAATCAAACTGAACTGGGGAATTTGCTCCTGGTAGGCAGTCTCCTGGCCTAAACTAAATATTCAGTAATAAATATATTTTCTTTACACGTGAAACTGCTTCACTCAAACAAAATTTTCTTTGAGTTTTAGCATAGCTATTTAACCTGCTTTATTTAGAGGGCTGTACTCAGTCAGTACAGGAAAACAAAGACTTAAGTATCAAATTTAGCTTTAAAGTATTTTATTTTTTAAGATAAAACAATATTGACACATTTTTAAAAAATCAAAAACAAAAAAAGAAATGTGTTTTGGTGGATTCTCTCAATACATAATTTATATCTTTGCAAACTTCAATTTCATGAAATAGTATTTTACTCAGTAAATAAATAGCAATCAGCCTAACAAACCATTTCAATTTCCAAAAGAATGTTCATCGTAAGGATATAACTTGCTCATTATATAATATTTGTGATATGCTATTTAACATTACAAGTAACAGAAAATTAACACTATTATTTATGGCCCTTATTTACCAATCTCAATGCAAATATAAATATGCAGTGAAATTCCCCATTTTTTACTCATATACTAAAAATTATCACATCCTAATAACTTTCTCTTATCCTCTATTATGAAGATTTCAATAGTTGAGAAATGTTATGAATACAGTGAAATATTAACATTTACTTACAATGTTCATGGCATTTTGCCAAATTTTCTAAGTCATCCACATGATAATAATCATACCCTGATGTCCCCAGAACTTCAAATGGCAAATATCCTATTATGGGAGGAGCCCTAGATTAAACATTAAAAAAAAAAAAAGGCAGTTAACCTTATTGTGATAAACTCACACAACTAGTAAAATCTTTTGGTAGATAAATTTTAGAAAAATGCATAAAAATTCCAAAGCCAATTCTGATTAGCTTGAAAAAATATAATGTCTGTTTCCCTAAATTTTTTTCTTAGATCCTACCTGTGATCTAGGAAGAGAAATTTCCATTCTAAACTATGTCTGGATGTGAACTCTTCATTGGGCTCTTCAACAGTGCACATTTCCTATAAATAAGCAAATAAAAAAAAGTCTTAAAATGGATCATAATTTAGAAATATTTTCCTGAATAATTCAGAATGATCTTAATTGTGTATATTGTTATAAAAACCTAGCTGGCAATGAATGATAAATGAACATTTCAAAAGTTTTAGGGCAAAGTAAACCTGGCAGACAGAGAGGGTTACAGCATGTTTCCAATGCTTACTGGGATATGAGGTATGGAGTAAAAGACCTCATTGGAGGCATGTATTGTGAACAAGATATAGCAAATGGAATGGTCCAGTGTTCTCTCTTAGAGATTAAAGGAACCAGATGAAAATGAGCACTTGGTGGAACTTCCATGGAGGACTTACATTATGATGTAGAAAAGCACATGTGAGAGGTCAATTCAGTTTTCTAGTATTTGGAGAAGCGGCCCAGAATAAGCTATGAGATCTAAGTAAGACAAGCTATTAAAATATCTGTACTATTAAGCACTGAAGTCCTTTATCCTTTTACAGGATTTCAGGTTAGGAAAGAGAATAAGGACAAACCCTAGAAGCCCATGGTCATTACTGCCCCCAGGCCATGGGAAAAGAGAATGCATGGAGGGGTTGTCTGGCAACCCAACTGCCACCAAAGTGCTTTTGGGAAATGATGGTAGAGTTATAGTTGTGATTCTGACACATACTGATCAACCTCTATCACAACATTTTGAGGGACAGAGAAAAGTCAAGGGCTAGATTTGAAAGGCTGAGATACCCATTGCAAGAATGAGCAGTAGAAAAAGGAAAGAGAATGTTTTTTTATTGGTAGATCAAGCTACTTGTTTCTGAAGGAAACACTTGGACACATCGACTATTCAATGAATCTTTAACAAATTCAGGTGGAATAATCAACTATTGATCATCCATATTAGGACATTCTCTTGTGAATGTCTCAAAGAAGATCATGTAAGTTTAGCATTGAAAGGACCTTAACATTCACCTAAACTACCCCTTTCACTTTTTACCTGAGAAAATTGAGGTCTGAAAAGTTTTGATCTGACTTATCTCCATTCACCCAGGCACTATATTCATAACTCTTAAATCTTAAATTTCTTCTAGCATATGTTGAATTCATCTTCTTCTCATCTTTGGTTGCTTTATTTTCAATAAATGCAAGTTCAATTTATTAATAAAATAAGAATAATTCACTAATAAAATGAGAGTAAATTTATAGCAATAAGATAATGATGGCATTTTAAAGTACAATTAATATTTTAAAAATCAGCTATTTAAGATTATTATCTAGACTCTTGACTTTTCCTCACCATGATTAGAAAGAGCTAACTATGCTGTTATAAAAGTATAATGGTATTCAAAAAATGCGGAAATCAGTAAACAAATAACAATATGCACTTAAAGTACACATATGACTTCACTGCAATGAATCTAAAGAAACACCTTTGGTACAGTAAAAGGAGAACTAAAGATGGAATCTCCCCAGTAGCTCATATATAGGTTTGGATCCAAGGGCTCATTATTTAATTATTGAGCCTGAGCCTCCTCAGTTGTGAAAGGGGATAGTATTTGTATTAACTACCTCACAAGACTATTGTAAGGATAAAATTTTATGAGCATTAAAACACCACATAAATACAAATTATCATAACTATAAAAATTATGGAATTGAATGATAATGACAGGATTTAAACAACTATTTGCAAAATGCTATAATGGATTGTACATACTCAACAGTTCATAAGTTCCAGACTTCAATGTATTTCAGTTTTTATTATTCTAGAAATAGGAAAGAATGCAGATAGTTCAAATGACAGGCTGAAATAATATCCTATTGGGAAGCAAAATTCTAAACATACCTTAATGAACTGAGGTGTAGCTAACCTAACAGTAGCTACAAAACAAATTCTGTCTTCATAGGAAGGCCTATGGGATCGCTGTATGGTTCCTTCAAAACCATTGTGTGATGAACTGGATACTGAATGAATGACAAAGAAAAAAATATCAGCAGTTATTTCATCTATTTTAAACTTCTATTCTCTTGGTCGATGCCATTCAATTAAACATTAAACATTAGCCAACTGCTGTGAGAGGAGTGGAAGGTGCTAAAGGAGATAAGAAGTTTCTATGTCTTGGCTCCTCCCCTTACAGAGCTTACAGCTTAATATAGGAATAATAATATACAGATAACTGTGAACCATAACTACTTCAACATGACATAAAACATCTCACTAGCAAAGAGATCTGATGAGGAAAAGGTCATTACCAGACAGAACAAGGGAAGGGTTTATGGAGGAGAGGGCAATGTGAATTGACTTTTAAAGAAAGGATTTCATCAAGGAAAGAGAAAAACATTCCAGGCTTAGGGTTGAGCCTAAGCAAAGTAACAGAGATGGAAGAATATAGGTTAGGGCATAGTAGTCCAATTTACCTAAAACACTGGTCAGAGGGGTGCACTATATGGTAAGGATAGAAAAGTAGAGTGACACTTCCTTGTGGAGGGCCTTGAATGGTTGGCAAAAGAGGCTAAAGTTTATTTTGTAAGCCAAAGGGAGATACTGAGAATTTCTGAGCAAGAATGCTATATGTAACTGTAAGATATGTAAAGAAAGATAGGAGGTTATATGAACAGGTTGAAATAAAGAGCATACTGGTGGGGGGAAAATCTATGAGGAGACAATTTCAATAGTGAGACAAATAATAATTATGTAGACCTATGTCCTAGGGTGGTCTGAAACACAAGTCCTTGTAAGAAACAATAAATACATGAAGACAAAGAGGGTGAGGGGGAAAATAAGTAATTTGATTAACTATGGTATTACTGGTACATTGGAATGGATATATGCTATAAGCAGAAAGAGATGCAAGTCAGTGGAGGGAAAAGATTGGGGAGTCTTTTGAAAGTAGCTGATAGCTGAACCCATAAGAACTGCCAAGCAAAGATGCTGGAGACAGAGAGAAGAAGCAGAGTGGCTAAGAAGAGAAGCCAGGAGAGAAAAACTATGTCTGAATCCACGGGAGAGGACATGTAAAAAAAGTCACAGTAAACAACATGAAATGCTCAGAAAAAGGTTCAGGTGACGGTCAGTTTGGAAGTTGGAACTTTTGTAAAAAGACTGAGGATTATTGAAGCATAGAATTACAGCTCACAGGAGCCTTACTTAGAAGTCCTCTCACATTTAAGATGACAAGTTGAGGTTCAGCAAGATTAAAATGCTTTGCACACGTTCACAAAGGAGAGTTTGGTAGTGGAGAGGACAAAGAATGGATTTTTAGCTGGATAGCATGTAAAGTAAAGATTAAAGGGAGGGTTTGGAGAATTTAGAGAAATCTGGACATTAGGACAATAGAAAAGCACCAGCAGAAATAGAAAGATGAAAACACCCAAAATGAAGGGAACAATTTCTGGAACAAGAAAGTTGTGGATGGAGTGAGGAAAGCAGGACTAAGATTTCACAATCACAGGAAACTTTAATGAGGAAGAAGTATACCTTTTCCATCTATGATTAGAAGGAAATGAGGAATGGCAGAAGATGCTGAGTTTTTTAAGAAATTGAAAAAAGGCCTGTTAGGTGTCCTCCATGTCTCATGGAAGTAGAATTTGTCATATCTACATATGGGGTTGGGAGTATAGCGAAAAGAGAAAAGATTGAAAACAGTCAATGTGGGAAATGAGAATGGCAAGTAAAGAGTGGAAGGTTTGATGAACAGACTGAGTTTAGCCAGTATAAATTTATGACACAAATTTTAAGTCTTAATTTCAAATTAAACATTCCAATATAAGAATCATTCTCTGGGAACTTACCATTGTTCAAAGATTTGAAATTTCCTATAAACTTCACAAATTCATATGTAGGTGGTTCTTTTGGATCTATTGTTCCTCGGAGCATGTGGCAACAGAATTCAAGCTGATTTTTTGCTGAGAAGCAAAAAAGGTATTACTAATTAAAAAATATTTTTAACTTCTCATTTGGCTCTCCATGTAATCTCTTTCCTTCATTTTAATGCCAAATTCCTTGTATCTATCCTTCCTGTTGCTGTCACTTTTTAAAAAATAGTATTTTATTTTTTCCAGTTATATATAAAAACATTCATTTCAACATTTAACATTCATTTTTACAAAATGTTGAGAGTTTTAATTTTTTCTTCTCCCCTCCTCATTTCCACTCTTCCTAAAATGGCAGGCAATTTGATTTAGGCTATTTTTGTGCAATCATGTAAAATCTATTTCTATAATAGTCACAGTTGTGAAAGAAAAGAAAAAAAGAAAGAAGGAAGGAAGGAAGGAAGGAAGGAAGGAAGGAAGGAAGGAAGGAAGGAAGGAAGGAAGGAAGGAAGGAAGGAAGGAAGGAAGGAAGGAAGGAAGGAAGGAAGGAAGGAAGGAAGGAAGGAAGGAAGGAAGGAAGGAAGGAAGGAAGGAAGGAAGGAAGGAAGGAAGGAAGGAAGGAAGGAAGGAAGGAAGGAAAGGGAAAAGGAAAAGGAAAAGGAAAAGGAAAAGGAAAAGGAAAAGGAAAAGGAAAAGGAAAAGGAAAAGGAAAAGGAAAAGGAAAAGGAAAAGGAAAAGGAAAAGGAAAAGGAAAAGGAAAAGGAAAAGGAAAAGGAAAAGGAAAAGGAAAAGGAAAAGGAAAAGGAAAGGAAAGGAAAGGAAAGGAAAGGAAAGGGAAAGGGAAAGGAAAGCATGGGGGGAAAAAGGTAAAAACAGGATGCTTCACTCTACATTCAGAGTCCACTATTTCTTTCTCTGGATGTGAATAACATTTTCTATCATGGCTCCTTTACAACTATCTTGGATGAGTATATTGCTAAGAAGAACTAAGCATTTATAACATTCACACATTGTTACTGATACTACATACATGTTCTTCTAGTTCTGCTAATTCCACTTTTTATCAGTTCATAGAAGTCTTTCTTGGTTTTTCTGAACTCTGTCACTTATCATTTCTTACTGCACAGGAGTATTCAATTATATTCATATACCACAGCTTGTTCAGTCACTCTCCAATTAATGCACACCCCTCAATTTCCAATTATTCGCCATCACAAAAAAGAACTGCTATAAATATTTTTATGCACATAGGTCTTTTCCCCTTTTTTATGTATTCTTTGGGAAACAAATCTGGTGGTAACCTTCACTTCTTACCCTCTTATTCCTTACTTAACCCTATATGATTTCCACACTCTAGCAAACTGCTCTTAAATGTTACCAGTGACGACTTCCTTCTTGTCACTTCATATTGTAAATTAGAAAGCAGACAATTTATTTCAATAATATCTAAGAAATTTCAAATTATCTGTGATAAAGGTAAAAAATATAGACATGTCACTTATACAAATATTATATTTATCTGATTTATTAAGTAAAAAAAAAACCATTAGTACCCTTTATGAACCCACTACTTACATTTTAGATACTCTGGTGTTAATGAATCACTTTCCAGAAGATGAGTTGATAATATTTTATAAACTTCTGAATGTTCCCCTTCTGGGATAAAGTTAAATATGCTTTGATCCACAAGATCAGACTAAAAAAGGGGGGGGGTTAAGACAATTACAATGTGTTCAATTACACATACATAAATTAAAAATCACATAATTAAGCTACAAGTAAAAGCACATAATTAAGTTTTAACTTACTGACTTTCCATTCGTTATATTATGATAGCCTGAGACAATAGTAATAAGCACTTAATAAATACTTATTGAGTAAAGTCAAGAAAGGCTTATAGAAAAAAATATAAAGCTGAAAATAACAATAAGGGAGAGTGAGCAACAAAAGAGAAAAGTTCTTTAAAGGATAAAGAACTTTGTAAGCATTTCTCTGATGGAAAGACCAGAAATGAGCAGAATTTCTGAAATGCAAACAAAAGAATTCAGAAAAACTTAGAAAGGACAACTTATGAGACTAGGGACTATCCAAGAGTGCAGTGTTAACATTTTAATAGAAGGAGAAAAAACACATCTCCTTTCAGAAACTTATAGCTTTCAAACGTTACTGAGTGTATAAAATTAGGGAGTGCTCACTACTCCTGAGTTATATAAGAAGACAGAATAAAGAGGGAAGGAAGATTTATATTCTTATTTGAAATACACAAAACTGAAAACACACACAAATAACATCAACACACACACACAGACAGACACTGTGTGTGTCCATCTGCCTGTTTTTCTCTCTTAGCTTCCTTCAAAGTCATAGCTAAAATTCCACCTTCTAAAGGAGCTTTTTTCAATACTCTTTAATACTAGTGTTTTCCTTCAATTGATTATGTTTAATTTATCCTGGATATAATTTCTTTCTATAAATAAGCTCCTTGAAAATAGGAATTGACATTTTTGTCCCCCCCACACTCCCTCTATTTTTTTTTTTTGTCCATTTCTATAAGCCCAGAACTTAGCATAGTGTAGATGTAGCACACAATAGGTGCTTAATGTTGCTGACTGACTGAATGACCGTTTGGTATAGAAATATTTTAAGCTCAATAGGGAATAAAGTGAAGAAGTTGGGAGTGGGGATAAAACTTGGTAAGGAATAGTCACAAGTAAAACAAATTTCCTATCCTGAAGGGAAGAATAAAAAGAAATAAAAAGAAAAGAAAAGAAAAAAAAAGGAACTGGTACTGAACCATCAACAACCAAATGGGAAAGGCTGAACAAACTATGATATCAAATATAAAGGAATATTATTCTATTATAAGAAATTATAAAAGGGATGATTTCAAAGAATTTTGAGAAGTAGGAACTACTGCAAAGTCATGTGAGTAGAATCAAAAAGAAAAAGACAACTTATAAAAAGATAATATTGCAAAGAATATCTTAAGAGCTCTGATAAATGAATACATGAATGTTTCCATATACACCTATAATACACACATTGCTTAACTACATTTGTTACAAGATTTTTTTTTAATGGGAGAGAAAATAGGACTATGGAGGAAGGGAGGTTATTAATATTAGTGCCAAAAAAAGGTACAATTTCATGTACAATATTTTTTGTCCTATGTTATTGAAACACTTTGTTTTATTCCATACATTTTTTTAAAAAAACTAATTTTTTAAAGGATAGAAAGAAATTTGTAGCATTTATTATATATTTTTAATAGATTAATGGCTTACTATACTATCTTCTTTTATGAAAATATTCTTTTTTTATATCTAAATTAAAAAATAATTTTTTAAAAGATTATTTCTGTCAACATTGATAAAAGGATTCTACTAATAATCTAGTAAACTCTGTGAGGATCCTTTTTATTAGAACATAACTCATAAGAATTTTAATTTTCTTCCCCAAATCTAGAAATGTATTTCTAAATTGCTTTTTTATTTGGAGTCATTTTGGATCTTCAAAAGCAATTTTAAAAAAATCTGTTGATTTAAGATGTAAGTCCATAATTCTGTTTATGGGCAAATATATCTATATGTACAATAACATAAGAATAATTTAGCTCCTATATAACATCTGCTATCTAAATTCAAAGTGATTAAAATAATATTAAATGCCTTCGAGAAAATCGCTATCAAAACAAACATAAATACATCTAGAAATGAGTGAAATTTTTAAATGGAAACCCCAATTAACAATGTCTTCAGGTGGTATATTTATAAGCCTATAATAATCCATGAGATGTAGAATTTACATACACTATCAATCCCACTTCAAATCTTACACATAAAAGAAAAAACAATAAATCTTGAAATGAAAATCTTTAATAATAAAATTGTTATTATTGGCACTTTCAAAAGTATGGGAAAGACTGTATTTTGTTAAGCTCAATCTGGCATGCTTCCCCCACCTTGGGTTACCGCCTATCTACTCTGTATATATTTTGTAGGTTTCTAATTAAATAGGGCCTGATTTTGCCTTTTTTTTTTTTTTTGTAGCCCTAGTGCTTAACACAGTGCCTAGTGCTTTATAAGCACTTAACAAATACTTATTAATTGATTGATATATTTTAAATCATGTTAAAGCTGAGTTGATAAGCTAAATCTGTGGCCAAGGGCTCTATGTTCACCATGTATCAAAACCTTTGAAGGAAAAAAAAAAATCAATTACCACAGGACTGTCTCTTCAGGGAAGATGACTTCTGTTTTGGGCATCACTTCCCCTGCCCGGCAGTTGGCAGCTACCCCACATCTAAATTAATTAATAACGAGCCTATATCCTATTCCCAAAGGGGCTTGTTTTTAGCCAGCTATTAAGAATGAGAAATGATATTCTAAACAAATCACTGTTCAAATACTGCTTTAAAGATGTCCTTCCAACCATTTACTATAAAATAAAGTTTGTCTCCTTAACATTGTTGCAAAGTTTTCTTCACTGCTCCCAAGTATTCCCTTATCCAAACTTTCCACCCCAGTCCTATGTCTTGTACATATCATTTCTATACCCTTACTTATGCTGTTTCTGTGGTTTCTCTTTTTAATTATCTAAAACATCTCATCTATCAAAGACTAAACCTAATGTCTATGTCTTTGTGGTTAACTCTACCACTCTGATTAGACTAAGCTCAGGAAGCAATCTTTTTCCAAAATCCTGTAACATTTCAGTAAATATTTTGTGCCCCTCACTTGACATTTAACATTATTTACCTTCTATGCTTTCTCAACATCTCCATCTTTCGAGAGACATAAAGATCATTCATAAAACACAAATACAATCTGTCCATATTTGACATTAGAATAAACTGGAAGTAAAGACTATGTCTAAAAGATTGTTTGAATATAACAGACATATATCAGATATTTGCTGACTACAATTTTAAGGAATAAGAGATTAAGGGAACATTTCCCAAAGCACTCTATGCATCATGAAAGGATTTCTTAGTAAGAGAAATTTGATGTTAGCAGTACTTTTCTCTCCAAAATATTATTAAAGATAGAAACAAAAGCAGTGATTTCATTGGTAAAGGAAACTTCCGGGTAAGGAAATTCCCTCTATCAGTGTAGATTGCCATTGTCTCTGAAATCTATCAGAGTTGCTTAGTCACAGCCCTTTTGTGTCAGAGGTAGGATTGACATAACTGCCTTCCTTCTATTTTATGCTCTTTGTGCATCCACCATGCAACTTTCCAAAATAAAAGGATACAAATTTTTAAAAAATAAAAGGACAAATTTTTCCTATTGCTTCTACAAAAACCCAGAAGATAACTTTGGCTTTGCCAATATATTTTAAGCCTAAAAATGGACTATCTCTAAATTAGTTCAGAACATGTTAAATTAAGTGTTATGTCTCCTAATAAATGGCTCCTGATAAGCCTATCAGCCACAGAAATTAGTTTATGAACTGGAATTTCAGTTACTTTGGAAAACCAGTGTGAAATCCCTTTATTCATCAGATTAGCCCTAATGCCATATGTGGGGAAGCAAGAAGGGAAATATGAGATTTATAATCAGAGATTCTAGATTAGAATCTGGGTTTTGCTGCTTAATTACCTGTTTAATTTTGGGCAAGTTACTTAATCTCTCACCCAAAATTCCCTGATCCAAAAAAAAGGCGGACAAATTTAAAATCTTTTAAACACACAGTCTACAAAATGACATCAACTGTCATTGAAATGCTTTATTTCCCCTTCACAGCCTCAGCAGGACCTTCATGTCTGCATTTTGAACAGTTACCATAAGATGGCAGAATTTTCCTGCGTGGCTAAAACCTACCTTTCTCTTCATAAACATAAACTGAAACTCCAGGGATTTGCTTGTTCTTATCAAAATAAACTAAAATTCAAGCATTAATTTTGACTTGATAGATACCAGGAAAAAGATATGTGTAATGAATATACTTATTAAAACAAAAGGCAGGCTTTTTTTTTTCTTAAAGATAAAACTAACTTCGTTTGGGGTTTTTTCCCCCCTTTTCTTTTACTGTCTTTTAGCTATCATTAGTGTCTCAACCTACATATGTGAATCTACATATTTGTAGGCTTAGAGTTGTTCATGGCCTAGCCTGACATCTTTGCTTTCCCATAACTGAGCCACTTAAGAGAGCTAGATATCAACTTTTCAATTACACTTGTTAGCTGTTTTTAATGAAGCTCATCATACTAAAGAAAGATTCTGTTGCCAGTCAAACTAGAGATTGGATTTTTCCATTTAGCTTCTGTTTAATATCGAATTCTAATTCAAAGACACTAAATTCGGAGAGAAGTGAGACAATCCAGGTTTTTTTCTACCTCCTTCACTCCTAAACATAAAAACATTGTCTGTCCAAAATGTTTAAAAAACAAATAAAGTCTTGACCCTTTCTAAAATAAACTCAAGAAAAGTCTCCCCAACATTTTTATGTAACTGTTGTAACAGGTAACTCCATCCCTTATTACCAGCACTTTCTGGGTCTGAATTTTGGTGGGCTAGGATATGTTTGGCCATTTTTTTCTAAAGGCCACTGTCCTAAGTTCTACAAAACCTTTTAACAAACTTTGACAAATATATTAAAATATACCTTCTTAGCATTGAAAAAATTAGTGAACAAATTTTTTCCTTTCAGAGTAATGGAAGGAAGTAGCAATCAGGAAAAGATATCTCATCTCAGGTCTAACAATCAATCATTATATCTTTTTGACAAAACAATGTTTCTGAGGCTACCTCTTCATCTGTAAAGTCAAGGCATTGAATTCAAAGGTCTTTAAATCACCTTCTAGTCCTACATTCTGACTCCTATTAATTAAGGATTAATGAAGTAAATCCATTCAATTATTTCTACTTCTCTTTTCTTCTTAAAGTAGGCAATCATTTTCTTCCTTGCTCCCTTCATTCCACACCTTAAACTATGCTTTTTTGTGCCTTTGCTTTTATCTGTTCAATACAACTTAGTTTCCTGAAGCAGAGTACTGTTTCATTTTTGTCTTTGTAACTTCAATACTTTATACAATGCCTAATACTTAAAGCTTTTAAGCAGTTATTAATACAAAATCAGTTAATTGGTTTTCCAAACTTATTTAGGTTAAAAAAAAAAAAACACTCCCAAACAAAAAACTTCTATTATAATCACTAGTCACTAACATATGAAAATATATTTGAATTTATTTCACAAATTTAGACTTGCTATAAAGTCATGTGATCATGTACAATAATAAACTACAGTCTCAATTTATTACCTTGCTTCATTTAAGTTGCAAAAATCAAGTATTTAATATGTCCTGGCTCCTCCTCCTCAATAAGCATTTATTAATCACTTATTATAAGCCAGGCACTGTATTAAACTGGGGAAACAAAGAAAGGCAAAAAAAATGGTACCTGCCCTTACAGACCTCATATTTTAACATTTACAAGTAGTAATACTTCTTTCTGATCAGGATACTACATGTACATTTTTCTTTTAAACTGGCACGAAAACAAGGATGATTCAGTAATATGCTAATTATGTTTCTTGCATTGTTAAGTGTTACTATATTATCTAGATTAACACCATTAGGGAAAAAATATGGGTGAATTAATTCCACTATTACAATATTTTTTAAAACACACAAATAGACCAGTAAAGGTGGCAACATAACCTGAAGAATGCCCCTAAAGTTCTCTTCTAAAACTTGTATATAAATATATATAATGTATAGATATATGTATACAAACATATCTATATCTATCTATATATATATATATAGAAAGAGAGAGAATATAAGAGTGTATTTAAAAAAAAATGCCAGTTTAGTCCTGGTTAGGAAATCCAAAACAAAATCATGCCTCATTTTCCAGTCAGACTAGCATAAAGAGACACAGAAGTCTGCTGTTAGTGGCAATAGAATCTATCTAACCAGGAATGGCCATGTGGGGCATTCCAATGTAGGGTCAAAAAGGTCAAAACTGCACCAGTCAAAAAAAAAAATCCCATATCCACACACAGTAGGACCCAAATTTGTTCAGGGAACAGGAACAAGTGCCAATATGCAGTTCTGCTACTTGCTAATTAGTTATGGAACACAGATTCAGTACATGACTGAGGATGGAATGTAAGCTTAAGGATGGTGGTCCAGAACTAAAGCACTCACTTGCAGACCCTAGGTCATGTACTGAGCAAGGACCAAGTGCAAAAGAATGCTGTATCTAAGTGTTTGACCCTCAGAACAAAGCAGGGCCTTAGTTCTACCCTCCAAACCAGGCTGAAGTCTGTAGAGCAACAATGCAGAGTAAGAATTTCTGACCAAAGGGGAGCATGTAGTTCTGTCACTTTGAATCTGCAGAGCTTGCCAACTAGCTGAAAAGTAGCTGGATCTAGGAGCAGTTCACTGGAATTCCAACCAAGGACAGGACTAGGGGTGTATTGCTAAGACTCAAAGTTAGCGCAAGAATTTGTAGAACTTCTGTAGATCAGAATGGCAACATTTATGACTGTCCTGGATCAGACTGCTTTTCTGAGGAAGCTTGTGGTGCAGTGAATAGAGTACTGAATTTGACTCCAGAAACTCTTGAGTTCTAATATAGCATCAGATATTTACAAGCTTTATGACTTCAGAAAAGTCATTTAGTTACTATTTGTCTCAGTTTCCTTAACTGAAAAAGGGAAATATCAATTACCTCACAGCATTGTCAAAGGTTCAAATGACATAATATTTGTAAATAGTACTTAGCATAGCATTTTGCACACAGTAAACACTATATAAATGCTTATTTTCACCTTCCCACCTTTAAAGATCTTGAGATCCTGAAACTGCCCTCAATATCGCAAAAAAGCAATAGGAGAATTCATAAAGATACAAATTCAACTCAAAAATTCTCTTCGGATGCTTTAAAGTGAACAAAATGCTTGAGACAATTTCAGAAAGAGAAAACAATTCAAAAAAAATCTATAAGCAAAGCCACACTCAAAAAAAGACAGTGTGAACACAAGTTCAACTAGAATTCTTGAAAGACATAAAGCAAGAGTTTAAACTGACTTTATAAGTAAAATGAAAATATAGGAAGGAAAAAGATGAAAAATAAATGAGACCTATAAGAAAAAGAACTGGAAAGAAAATTAGTAACAACACAACACATACAAAACTTTATCTAAAAACTATGCAAAACACATTCTATAGGCTGAGATAATTTATTCTGGGTAAGAAACACTATTGATTTTTAAAATGTTTTTTATTAATTTTATATGCTAGTGTTAATTTTTAATGATTAATACTTGCTTATAATCCATAATTTTATTTTAGAATACATTGCATTGCCAATCTTTCAAATGAAAAGACAGGAATGATAATCATATTACCAGCTTACCAATAAATAATAACAGCAGAAAATCAGTTTTTAATAAAAACTATTATAACACCTCAATTAAGCCATATAATGCTGTAGCTCCATTCTAGATGCAACTGTAAGTCTCCTCAGAAGAGATTGCCTAAAGGAGTCCTCATCTGAATTTTGCTTCCCATTCATTCAATCAATCAACAGCTATAAGAGGTCCATACAACTAAAAGTTTGTTGAGCAGATCACTAAATTGAGTAATGCCCCCATGAACCTTGTCTCTTGAAATTTCATTTTGTATTACATCTTTCTGATCCTCACTATTAGAACTTTAGAAATATGACATTATCATAGTCATGTTATTTATTCTTGATCAAGGAAGGCTGGATTTTTTTTTTTCCTATCCCCTTTTCTCCCTAATTTTTTTTTTTTTTTTTTGAAAGCTTTAGTTATTCACCATCTAGGAGGTAGCATCCATCTACTTCGGTTCCATTTACTTTTTTTTTTTTTTTTTTTGGCTATGTTTCTAGGATATGCATATGCCTCTGTAAAAAGTTATTGGTTTCTGGTGCTTATATATACCTCTGGGCCATAATTATCAATATGTGTCTTTTAGTATGCTTAAGATCATAGAATCTTTTTTTTTTTTTTTTTTTTGGGCTGAGGCAATTAGGGTTAAGTGACTTGCCTAGGGTCACACAGCTAGGTAGTGTGAAGTGTCTGACACCAGATTTGAATTCAGGTCTTCCTGATATCAGGGCTGGTGCTCTATCCACTGCACCACCCAGCTGCCTCTTTTTAAGATCATAGAATCTTAAGAGCCAAAACAAACCTCTGAAGTGATCCAAACCACATCTCAATACTAAATCCTATATAGTCTATATAGTATCTATATCCTATATAGTATCCATATAGTATTCTCCTTGAGGGGAGGGATCATGTCTTATTTATCTTTAAATTCCCACCCCACTACACCATCATGTTTATTATTATTCTTCTTATCAAGAAGGTTTTCTTTTTTTAAAAATCAATCAACAAGCACATGAATTGATCTAAATGAACTCAGATTCTCTGATTCTTCGGTTTGTTTATTAAACACTATGGGCTAAGTGTTAGTCTACAAACAAAAATAAAAACCAGTTTTTTGCCCTGAAGGAGCTTACATACCAATGGAGAGAGAACAAATACATAAAAAGATAACAAAAGACACATGAAAACTAAATAGAAAATCACATTTGAGAGAAGACATTGGTATGTGGAAAGACTAGGTAGAGCCTCCTTAAGGGCTTTCATTTTCAGCTTAAAGAAAGCCAGGGATTTTAAGAGAAGGTGATGAGGAAGATAATTCCAAGCAAAGGGAACAGACAGTATTAGGATATTCCATTCTCTTGTCATACCACTATGCTAACACATTAAAAATGAAAGGAAGGACAAGTAACGGAGCATGATCCTATACATTACTGTTACTTAATTCAATAAACATTATTAAGCAGAAGGCAAAACACAATGATAAGCATAGACAAATTCAATAGGTACTATATAGCTACACTAATTGATTAAAAAAAAAAAGCAGAACTCTAATTTCTCTGTGAAACAGTCTATAGTTTGCTTCATTACTAACCATTTTTTATACTTACTGGTAAATGTTCAAGTAATGGAGTTACACTTTCAGATACATATATTATGCTTCCGTCTGTCATGATTGCTAAAAAAAAACCATCAAGAGCCTGAAATTAAAGATAATGGTCAGTTAAATGAAAAGAAGAAAGTTCATATGATAAATAAAAATGTCATTTTATAGGATAAACAAAAAGGTATTTATAAATAACTTTATCTAGATTTATAAGTACACTACCAAAATATTGTAGTATTTCTCCTTCAATTTCTTTGTATGTGTGCATTTTAGCTCTATTCCATGTATCTAGATTTAAGAATAAAAACACAAAACAAACCTTTTTCATTCTTTTTTTTCCTATCAAATTATACAGTACTTAGGGGCAATAATTATCCTTCAGTTACACTTGCACAGTATTCTGTACATAAACATATTATGACTCATTAGAAGGTGTTAATGTATATACACTTATGGGGTACAATTCCCCCCCCCAACAATTCATGCTTTTGATGTGCCAACAACTTTTAGTATGGATAAAGTCTCTCAATGTTTTTTCAAGATAAAATTTTTACTAATATGAGAATAAAATATATCAATGTGAATGTAATAAAACAGCCTATTGTTGCTTATCCCCAATATTGGTAGATAATAAATCAATAAGTCCCATTGCCACTACCACTGATGACCTACTTTTAGTCTTCTATCATGAATTCTGACTATTAAATTAAGAAAACAACCAAGTGTCAGAAGTACTAGGAGAATATGCAATATGTTTATCTTATATAGATGAAAGGTATGTGTATATGCATTCAAATACGTGTGTGTGTGTATGTCAAACATTTTCAAAATGAAAAGATTTCTTTCTAGAAACTCTTAAAAAATTAAATTTTCACTTCATTATCATGAAAAAACATATATCATATACATTTTTGGCACTTAGTATAATGTTTTAGACATGTATTAGATGTATGACCCTAGGCAAGTCACTTAACCTAGTTTGCCTCAGTTTCTCATCTGTAAAATGATGTAGAAAAAGAAATAGCAAACCACTCCAGTATCTTTGCCCAAAAAACCTCAAATAAGGTCACGAAGAATAGGACACAACTAAACAAAATATTTACTGCTATTAGTAAAATGTATACATCCGCACACTCATATATACATGTCTATCTGTATTAAGCAAGCAAACATATATTAAGTACTTAGTGTACTCTAGACACTGCTAGGCACTAGGAATACAAATACAACGAATTAAGCAATTCCTACTCACAGTCTTGTGTGTACGTAACATTCTTCCCTCTAGATCCTTATTTAAACATAAACTGGCCTGCCCATTTGCCATATTTTAATGTTTCAATTTAAGACATAGGAATAAAATACCTAAATAAAAGGTCATACTTTAATTGGTTAAAGTTTTTCTGGCCAGTACACAAAATAGTGTACTGGCATGTCAGCAATAGCTATTTTTATTAGACGTAGTGCAAATAAGTAGATCAAACACCATATAATTGAACAGATATACACAAACACACATATTTTAATGCAGATATAGGTGTATATATTATTATATATGTCTATATGAGTATGTAAGTATATGTTCTGGCCAGAGAAGCCATAGTCAGTGAAATTTGGCCTGATGAAATCAGTTTTTTTAGGTTTTTTAAAGTTTTATTTCTCCCATATTTTGAACCAAACACTGAAAATTCTGCAAAGAGGCATTATTTCTTTTACCTCCCAAAGTCATTTTGTTAGGTTTTCATGAATGTTTTTAATCTTTAAATATATTTGATGCATAGGAAGAGCAACTATGTTACATTGCCATACCTCTTAAGAAGTAAAAATGCATGATTAGATTTTTTTTTGAGGGGTGAGCATCTCAACAGTTATATGATATTTAAAACTGGCCATTCTCTAAAGTACCACTCCAAAGCCTCATCAAGACTTGAAGGTAATTTTGGTTTGTCTAAGGAAGTACAAGTCTTACCTGAATTCTGACAGGTACAACAAGCAGCTCGTAAAACACAGAGTTTCAGGCTAAATGTCAAACTGTCTGCTAACAAAATACTAGTCAGACTTAATTTTATTACCAAAGGAGAGATGGTGGATTTTTTTTTTCCAGCCACAGCAATTCTAAAAGACCAGTGACTGAGGCATAGAAAAGTTTCAATCTATATTGGTGGAGGGAATGCCCCACAGCAAAGAAATCATGGATCCCAGAAGTATTATATACCTTATGAGAAGATTTGACAATTTTGATAAAAATACATCACTACTAGCTCTCAAATTAAATGGATTTTGAAAACTTCCTTACTGCAAAAGAACACATGGTCATTTCCTATAAAGAACTTTTAATGAGTTAAGAATGAATTACTTTCGTTGTAATTCTAAAACTTAGAATCACGTTTTACTATTATTTTTAAATTTAATGAAAGATAGGCCTTGCATTAGTCAGTCTATGACAGAAGATACCAATTAATGAATGTTAAAATTATTTCCAAGGAAGCCTCAGAATAAAAACAATCAAAAAAATTTATCTTTCTCTAAGACTGCAAAAAATCCAAATAATATGAAATCTAGAAAAATTTAGCTTTGGTTTGCTCTAAGTTATAGTATAAAAACCAAATGATTACTCTTCACTGGAGGTATAGCTTGCCGAATTAAATTAAATCACAATGATACCCTTTATCAGAAGTTATTAAGAATCTCCTGAAGTAAAAATTTTTAAGATGAATTTTAATATACCTCTAACATTAATTGTGTAAACTCTTCATTACTAAGGAATGTTGGTTTCCAGTCCTGTCGTATTTCACTGGCATCTGACTGTGCAGTAATTTCTGTAAAAGATTAATTAAAAAGATTATATTTCATATATTGTTTTTCTACAATAACCATTAGGTGAAGAGCAATTGGTTTTCACTTTTATATTACTTATTAAGACAAAAAACTGTCTCTTTTAAAATTTTAAAGTTACAAAACAAGTATTAAAACTTGAAATCTTCCCCACAAAGATGTAAGAGAACCAAGATAAATTAAAATTATCTATGTAGGGGTTTTATTTTGTAAATTATAATCTGCTTTTAAACAAATAAAACCAATATTGGATTCAGCTAGTATTGCTAATACAGTTGAATTTATTTAGTTGAAAGCTAAAAATACCTTTGTGCTTCCTTAAAAAATCAATGCTTTTCTGTAGTACAGTAGATTTGTCCATCTTCCGAGCATTACCAGGAAGCATAGATCCCAATTCTTTAATGAGAACATTAAACTGATCTCTCCGCTTCTTTTCAGATTTGTTTCTAGATACTCTGGGGAAAGATTAGCAATCATTCAATAGAGAGTTAGAATCATTATCTAATTTAGTCCATTGGCCACACTTTTAGGTGACAAAAACATTCATGAGATAACCAATATTTCTTTACTCAGAAATCTAATACCTTTGATACTAAAGATTTCAAAAAAATTTTTAAATAACAATTATACAAATGAATATGCCACATTTTGGAAGCTAACAAAAGACATCCATTTATTTATTCAGCATAAGCTAACAAATATTTTCAAAAAGGTGACTATTCATATAAAATCAAACTGAACAATGTTCTCAACTCATTTGAACAATGTTTTTGATTCATTTCATGAATCTTTACATTCTAAACCTCAAAATGTGAATGTCTTGGTTATAATGAAAGAAAAAAATATTTAATCTATAGCCAGATATACTGTAAATTGCATTTCCTTCATACTAAAGGAAAGAGTTAAATAACTCATTAACATAACTATTTATTTATGAAGAACAACAGTAGCTATATTATTTATTGACAGGCGATTTGATATGGATTGAAATGAAGTTCATTTATAGCTCATATATATTAATAAACCCAGTGTTTAAAGCATTAATCAAAGTTATCACTAGATATTCCAGTTATTGGAGATGAAAGAAAGTCAGGTCCCTAGCACTGTGCCATCATACAATCTCCACTCATTTTTATTTATTTATTTATTCATTCATTCGCTTATCTATTTTTTTATTCACTTACTCATTCGCTTATTTATTTATTTATTTGTTTTGCTGAGGAATTGGGGTTAAGTAACTTGCTCAGGGTCACATAGCTAGGAAGTGTTAAGTGTGTGAGATCATATTTGAACTTGGGTCCTCCTGACTTCAAGGTTGGTACTCAATCTTCATTTATTTTAATGTCACTATTTCAATTTAAGCAAGGAAACCTTGAAATTAAAGTGTTATTTTCAAAAAATAACTTCTACAGACCATGATCAAGTTAAGATATGTAGCTGCAGATATAAATATTTATACATCAATGCCTCTTTGAGAAGTTATATGTAAACAATGTTTACTGACTTAACCTCATCTCCTATTAAGTTCTCCATAATTCCAGATATTCTTTATCTGTATTTATTTAAGCAATTCACTGTCAATTTAAAATCAATCACCTTAAGCTTTAAGGTTTTTTGGTATTTATTCATATCTGTGAGTAAATGATTTGATAACACTTAATTGCACCAAGGGCCCTTACAAGGAATTGTTTTAATATCTTATTTTTATGTAACATTATAACCATGTTCATATTTATTTGCTAGTATAAATTTTTTTTAAAAACACACTAAAAATTCAGGATAAGTTATGCTATAAAAGCATAATGATATAATTTTTTTTTCATTTTCATAATACATTTGAATTTTTAAGGTATCAACTTAATCCTTTATTTGTAAATATACATCTCAAATAATCACCTTTTTGCTTTATCCTTGTCATCTTCTTCCACCAATCCATCAAAAATACTACCGTCATCTCTAAAGGAGGTATTAAAACATTAAAACAGAAATTAATGGCATACTCACTATGAAATGGGTGGGGGAGGAAGGAATCACATTACTTGGTGATCCATATATTATAAAATAATCTTAACAAGAAGACTTTATAATTATTTTACAAAAACAATGATACAAACAAATCTTCAAAAATGAACCCATTTCTATTCAGCATATTAAAGGCTTATAAATTATGCTGTTATTTAACATTTAAATATATACATATATATATATATATATATACACACACACACACACACACACACATAATAATGTATTTTTCATTTTTATACATTTAGCACTGAGGTAAGACAGTACACAAAGTTGTCCACCCCAATGTTATGAAACATATTTGCAAATTTTGAAAAGTATCTCTATTATCAGTGATCCTGACATTCTTACTCAATAATATACAAATTTCAAGTGGTTTAGAAATTCATCATTAGTTCCTATGGTCAAATCGTTTATGTCTAAACAGGCATGCTCACCAGTAAGAACTTCTCTTACATATCTTCTTTATGGAAGACACAAGACTGCAATCTTCTCTATTTATCTTATCACCACCTCTAAATTATAATATTGTATTTTACTTATTATTAAAAAAAAAAAAAGGCAGCTGAGCCCAGAGATAGAATGTAAAAACACTTGTTTAAGTACAAAAACCTTTTTCCAGATGTTCAATATGAATTAACTTGATACTGAAAAATTAATGCAAATAAAATAACATCCACTAACATACCTGTCTGCAATTGAGCTCATTTTATGACAGCTTATGGTAAAATACATAACATACTGCGCTTTCGTCTTGTGGTAGACATTTGTACATCTACCTGGGTAAGAAAAGAAATGAGAAGGTATTAACTTCCTAGTTAAGGAACTTGTTCATGTTCACAGAAAATTTTAAAAAATGCCTTTTAAACTTATTGAAGTCTGTTAAAAATTTTAGTTCAATGTTTATTCAATTAGTATGAGTAAGCACTTCTGGTTCATATGAAAACATAAGACATACCTTTAAAAAAAAAAAAGATAAAAAGAACTCTTTAAAAGAATGCCAAATCTCAGTCTGTACCACTGTTTCCATTACAAAATAAAATGCAAAATGATTGGTATTATGAAAAAGAATTTCTCTTAATAGGTAAGTGGCAAAAAAAAACCCAAACCAAAACGACAACAACAACAACAAATACCCAAATTGTATCCACTGATCTTCCTTCTCCACATAACACTATCTTTTAGTGATTTCATCAGTTCTCAAGTTCAGTTATTTTCTTATGGAAGAATCCCAAATTTATATATTAACATTTACACTTAGACAAATTACTTATTCACATAAGCCATGTACACACATATACAGATCCATACATACATGCATATACATACAAATTACATTTTCACACACACATAACTTGCATTCAAGTCCAATCTCTGACAAGTAGCATGCATGAGACCCTGAGCAAATTACTTAAAACTTCTCAGTGCCTTAGGCAACTCTCATCTAAATATTATGAGTGTAAAATTTTAGAAAACTATGTATCCCGAACTTTATTCCTGCATTACTATTTGGCTGCTGGACATTTTAGTTAAATGATTCCCTGGCAGCTCAAATGCAACAAGTTCAAAAAATAATTCACCATAACTCCATTTCTCCCCTCCCTCCTTACATACACACACACACACACACACACACACACACACACACACACACACACACACACAGACACACAGACACACACGTTATTTTTCTATTCACTTTCACTCTTCAGAATTATTCTAAATTCTTCATTTTCATCCTTTGTACCTAATAAGTGGCCATGTTTTATTAATTCTGATGTCCACCCTCTTTTCTTTATTTTATCTCTTTCTCTGAATCCACGATTACTCTTGTTTAGCCATCATTACCTCTTTTCAGGCCTTTTTCCCTTTTCTAATTTTTTTTCATGATGAACTTAAACATCCACAAACATAAGAGCGGAGTTTCGTTCAGTTCATTAGGCAAAAATAAAAGTCTGTGGGACGTCACTTCCTTACTAATTGTACATACCCCCCAAAGAGATCAAAGACAGAGGAAAAGAACCCATATGTACATGGCTCAGGATCCTTTAGGGGTCCCCTACTGACTGTAACATGGCACACAAACTTCTCCATTTGGCTTTTAAATCCCTTCAACAGACAGTTCTAGCATTCTTGGCCAGGCTTATTTCACATGCATTCTCTGTGCCAGTCTACCTGGCAGCTTGGTCTCAGCACTCCCTCCCCTGGTCTGGCATTCATCTTCTCTTCAGCTGCCAGGAAACCATAGCCTCCTTCAAGCTCGGGTCAGATGTGAACTCTTCCTGGATGCCATCAGTACTCTCTCCCTCCTCAATGATCAGATCCACTTCTGAGAAAAATCCAGGCCGTTCTGACTCTAAATCTGGCTCCCTATTCACTGTATCATGCTGCTTCACCCTTATGTTTCATATAATACTTTTTAACAAATATTTGTTGGACTGGAACCGATATTTATATGACACTTTTTAAAGTTGTGAACATTTCTTTTTATAGATCATTTACCAATAATCTTATAAGGGAGACACACCTATTGTCTTTATTCAATAAATTAAGGAACTTGGTCTCGGAAAGGTTAAGTGGCTTGCTCTAGTGATAGAAATAGTAAAGTATCTTAAACTCTATCCATTATACAGACATATCCATCTCAACTACCCCAAACAACATACCATCTAAATGAATTTGTTGCTGTGATTGATAACATAGCCCTGTACTCTACCTTTGAGTATTACATACAGACTTTCCTGGAAAATAAGGCAGGTTTTCCATAATTATGAAAGTGTAAATTTCCTCAATATTAGAAAGCATTTGTGCTGTAGTACTTTCACAACTATTTCTTTTTTTCTTTAGAAAACTCTATAAAGCAGAGGTGTTAAAAGGACAGCCACAGGCAGTCTGAAATACTCATATAAGTATGATCCAATTACAATGTAATTGAGAAATGTTTAACAAAATAAATAAAAATACAATTGAACAGATAATGTTAATTTGTGGTTTTCTAAATCAATATGCAGCTGTTAGAAATCCATTTCTATTTGGGTTTCCCAACACTGTTACAAAGAAATAAAAATAAAACTGACTGGTATAGTACTTTAAGATACCGTACATATTAATGTTTGTTGAATCAATTTATTTAAAAGTTAAAGTCTATGAATAGCAGAAAGAGATGAAATTATTTTAACTTCTATAAAAAACCTTTATATATTGATAAAGATTAGGATCAAGCATTCCTGAATATCAAGTACTACATAAGAAAGTAAGACATAAGTGATTCAGAAAAGATTTAGAGGGATACTCTTCTAATAGCAAAGCTTTCAACTTCTAAAATAAACAGAATTAAGTCTTAATTCTTGAAAGGATCTTAGACAGCAATTTGTTCATTCTACAGATATTTATTCTAGTGCTCTTGATCACTGTCATAATTAAAAGGTTAATAACAATAGTTTACACTTTAAAATTAGTTGGGACAAAATAAAAATATTTTAAAACAAAAATCTGTTCACCAAATAATAAAGAATTATTATAATTTTGAGCAAAAAAAACAGTACCATTAACTACTTAAGAAATTACTGCATGTCTTCACTTTTATAAAATGTATCTGTAAAGCAGTCTCATTATTTTATAGTCATTCTACACATAAATCCCAAACATCAAGAAATGTCACTCTTTTTAACACTGCTATAAGCTTCTTCAAAACACTCTCTATACTTCACTGCAATAAAGAGATATAGCGAAGTCAAAGAAACTAACACAATGATCATTTCTGATAAAGCAGGTCTCATCCTGCATTCATAATCTACCATTATCTCTGCAGAAATAAAAAGTTTATTGTATCACTAGTCTTCTGGAATTAAAATTAGTCATTTCAGTGACTTGAATTCTGCTGTCTTTGAGTGTCATTTTCCTTTGTGTCCTACAATTCTTAAAAAAAAAAAAAAAAAAAAAGACTGACATTGGTTAATAAGCAAAGTTAGAATGCAGAATCGAGGATATCTAAAAGCAAAATCTTCAAAAACTAACACAATACATTATATTGCATTCATACAGACTTTTTTCTTTAAAAACTACACTTTAGACATGTAACAGAATGTTGTTGGATATCACAGGCCTAATCTGTTTCTCTAATCAACATTTCTTTCTTTCTTTTTTTAAAAACACAAAGGTGATAGCTGGGTGGTTCCATGGATAAAGCACAGGACCTGAGTTCAAAGCTGACCCTAAGACCCTAGCTTTGTGTCTCTGGGTCAGTCACTTAGGCCTATTTGCCTAAGTTTCCTTATCTGTAAAATGAGTTGGAGAAGGAAATAGAAACCATGCCAGTATTTTGGCCAAGAAAATGCCAAAGGGAACATGACATGATAAAAGGTACTAGCTTATTTTACATGGAGTAAATTAAAGTCACAATTAGTTGGCTCATAGCCCACCCTCCGAGACTAAAATTTAGGGTCCTGTCCTATAATACTAGACTCCATTTCTTCAAAGTTCCTGCTCAGGCTTAGGGAGCACTTGACGGCTTCTCAAGTCCCTTACTACTGGGCCAAATGTCCTGTTGATTTCATTTTCTCCTATTTTGCTCATCAGTTAAAAATATTTTCACTAGGTTCTACTATCCCTACTAGTTATCACTTCATATATCAATTAAATTCCTGGAAAAAGCCATCTATATGCACTGCTTTCACTTTCTCTTCTCATACTTTCTTCTATACCCTGTGCAGGCTGGTTTTGTGGGTCACCAACCAAATTAAACTGTTTATTTAAACCATTTCTTAATTGCCAAACTGAACAGCATTTTTGCATTGCCATCCTTCCTGACCTCACTGTAACACAGTTGACCACTCTTCTCTGGGTTTCTCTTGGCTTTCTTTCTACCTTTCTGACCTCTCCTTAATCTCTCCCTGGATCTATAGTCATATCATGTCCAGTCACTGTGGTTCTCCCCTTAGGCTTTGTCCTGAGTCTTCTTTTCTCTGAGCCCTCTATGTTCATCAGCTATAGTTCATCAGCTCCTGTGAACTCAATTATCATCTCGAAGCAGATCATATTATGCCTAGAACTATGTTCCCAGCCTCAGATATTCTCCTGAGCTCCAGCTTCCCATCATACACCTCCCTTTAGGACATTTCTAACTAGATGTCTGGTGGATAGCGCAACCTCACCATGTCCAGAATAGAACTCATTACTCCTCTTTTCAGAATTTCCTTCATACTCTCAAGGGCATTACATCTCAGTATCATAATGGACTCCTCGCTGCTCCTCTTCAATGTCATCCAATCAGTAGTCAAACCCTGCACCATAATCTTGCCATGTCTTTCTGCTTCCCCAGTGTCGCTCATAAGCCTCTTTCTTTCCATTCACACAAACCCTCATCACTTCTTGGCCTGCTCTTTGTCTCCACATATCTGACCATGTCATTCCCTGCTCAATAAACTTCAGTAACCCCAAAACATCCAGAATCAAATTCCTCACCCCCACTCTAGATTATGCAGGAAGCTTTTTCTGCCTCTTCCTCCCCTCTGTGCATTCTGATTTCTGCTCCTTATACAAGAAGCTCTATTTGTGCCTTCATGCCTTTGCCTAGTTCTCCATCTTCACCTCTACCTCTCAGAATCTCAGGTTTTCCTCAAGACTGGGCTCAAGAACAACTTTCAGCAGCCTTTCTTCAGCCCACTAGCTGTAGATAACACCTTTTTAATCCACTTTTACTTATCTTGTACACAACTTTAGATGTACGTTGTCCTGTTGCTGTTATATTTACATCCCCAGCACTTAGTACCATGCCTAACACATAATTAGTTTTTAATAAATGTTTGGTGACTGATTAGAGTGATCCACCCAGGGTCCCACAAGTAGTAAATGACAAAATGACAAAATTTAAATCCAGGTATGCTGATTTCCAAATCAGTGCTCTATCTACTATATAGCCTTTGTCCAGAGATTCTAATACTGTAGCAGTTTTCTTTACACTCTGAACTGGTTATCTACATGTGCAAGGCAACAGCAAACAGGATAAGAAGTGAGAGAGTTCCAGCTGTCAGTCTCAATAAAAAGGATTACTCTATATTCCCCAAGATAGTATCAACTGAAAGTTAACCAAGCCAAGCGGTGAAAGGAATGTGTTAAAGGAACTTTCTTTGGGGAAACTATCCAGGCACACATTTCACAAGAAAGTACAGTGAGTACTACTGTACTCACATCTGGCATACATTTACAGACATTACAATGTGTTGATTTGCTTTATTTTGCCATTCTTAGAGATTGCAAGGGAAGGCTTTGGTGGGGAAGAGGGAGTGAAGGAGAAAGATTTATAAGTAGCAACAGTGATGCAAAAAAAAAAAAAGTGGTAAAGAAAAAACCATTTAAAAATACAGAAAAAAGCATCAGGAGCTCAGAAGCTATCAGACAGGAAAAGCAGTTTTGTTACTATCATGTTAAATTAATAAACATTTAAACAAATTATACAATTTAATGTTAGTGGGAACAATTTCAAATATAACCCCATTTTCTCTTCTTTATATACTGAAATATCCACATTTATTTAGGTATATTAAATGTGTAAAAAAATTCTTGAGTTTTTTTTTTTAAAGAATCAATCTGATTTTAAGATTTATGAAAGATTTTAAGAGGGCTCCACAGTCTTCCTACATCCTTGCATGTACTTTTAATAAATCTTAAGCAAGAATTTATTAACATAAAACAAGTCATATATTTAGGGTTTTATTTGCTTAATAAAAACAAAAACAAAACCCTGATCTTGAAGAAAATCTGATAGAATAACATTCATTTAAAAATTGAGGGTAGGGAAGAATTATTTCTAGTTACTCAGATCTAAATTTACTAATCAAAAAAGATGAAATTATTTCCAGGAATTAGTCATCCAGGAGTAGAACTCATTAACTAAGTGAGCACTATATTATTGTCTTATGACAACAGAAATAACATAGGCCTTATATAAATCTTAACAAAAATTAATCTTTCTAAATACTCATGGAGATGTATTTTTTGCTTACTACAAATAATACTATTTTATTTGCTTACTACAAAAACAAAAGTATTTTACAGACAGAATCATGCTATCTGTAGCAAAGTCCAGCATATGACTCTCCACGTGTGGAATTAGCATTAGCTTCCCCCCCCCCCCCCAACTTGGCAATGGGAACAGTTCTCATGACCTCCATGTTCCTATCTCTGCTTATGTCTCTAACTTCAGTAGCTGGATTGGGCTTTATCATCTCCATACTCTGCTTGAACTTTGGGACGCAGTGGCTAGGCCCCACATTTTGATGTCCTCTTCCTGTGATTCAGATGCTTCTTTGTGGCCTGGCCTGGGATAGAAATATGAGTCCCAGATCTGGGGATCAGGCTCTGCCTTCTGCCTCATTTCCAGATTCTGCTTCTACCCCTCTGTGGCTTAAAACACCTGCTGGCCTCTGCCTCCCCTCTTTGGCTTTGTCTCCTGGGACATCCCCAGTGGGACACAACCAAGTAGCAGAGATCGGATCTTCCTGGCTTTGGGTCTTCTGGAGGTCCACAGGTCAGTGCTGCCTGGGGACCTCAGCCCCTGTCTTTTTGTAGTCACCTACCAAGAGCTGGCTTTGTCCCGAGACAGGCCTGAGTGTGAGCCTCTAAGTTGTTTTTTTCTCCTTCAGTGGTTCCAAGAGGCCTTAAGTCCTTATTTACCTGAGGTCCTCCTGGTTTACGGAATATCCCCACCACTACTCAAAGACCCTTGACCCTCACAAGCTTCCAGACATGTTGTATAAGTCCTAGATGTAGGAACTTACTGGTGTTGGCTCTTTAGTTTTATTCCATTACTGATTCATTTGGCACCCATTTCCACCCCTGCTGGGATAGTTAGACAAGTTCCATCTTCTTTGCTTCTCATCTCACATCTCTCAGTTAGCTTCCCCCATTATCTCCTCCTTCACCCCATTTCTCATGAACTGGCTTTCCAAGAAAATTATTCTATAACCATTCTTGATTCCATCCCTTCCCCATCCTTTCTAGCAGTCTGCTCCGTCTCATCATCACCAGTCTCTTCCTAACCTTCAATCTCTTCTTATTCCTTCCAAAAATGTCAATTTTTCCCGCATCCCCGCAAAATAAAACCAAAAAACACCTTTACTTGTCTATCATTTCTTACATCTATCTTCTCCTCAGCCCAACTCTTTTAGAAAGCCATCTACGAGTGACTCCACTTCTAAGTCAGTTTTAAAGCCTTTTCAACCTCATCATTTGAGAAAATTTTGCTCTTTTCAGTCTCAAGTGATCTCTTAATTGACTAATCTAGTGACCTTTTCTCAAGCCTCATCCTTCTTGACCCCACTGCAGCCACGGACACTGTTGATCACCTTCTCCCGGAGAGTCTCTTCGCTCTGGGTTTTTAGGATACCTTAGTCTCCCTTTGCTGAATCTTCATCCTGGTCAAATCCAATAATCACAGTAATAACTCTACCTCTGGCCTGGGCCCTCTCTTCTCCCTTTAACCTACCATTCTCAGTGATCCTGTCAGCTCCTACTGATTCAACTTGCTTTTTGTATGGAGGGAATTCTCAGATTTATTTATTCAGCCCTCTCTCTTTTATCTGGCATCACCAGCTGATTTGTAGGCATCTGGAAGTGGATATCCCATAGCTATCTCAAACTGAAACGTGTCAAAAACGGAACCAATTATCTTTCCCCTTTCAAACTCTCCTCCCCAGGTGTGGACTACCGATGATGGCCATGCCATCCTCCTCATCACTCAGGCTCCCATACTCAGGGTCATCCTAAATGTTTCACCCGTCCCCACATATCCAAATATCATTCTACCTTCACAAACTCTCTCCTTTGGCACTGCCCCTCACCACCTCCCACCTGGAATGCCAATCTTGTCTCGACGTGACTGCCAAAGTGACTAGATGATTTCCTTCCTCAATCTAAAATGCTCAGTATGGAGTTAAGCTCTTTACAACTCAGGGCCCTCCTGACTTTCCAGGTTCTTATATTTTGTTCCCTGGATTCCACCATTCTTTTTGCTGACCTTCACCCAGCCATCCCACTTTCTTCTCCTGCCTCCAGGGTCTTTTAGTCCTTGAACACTTTCCTTCCTCACCTCTGTCCACCTGCTGCCTTAGCTTCCAAGACTCAGCTGAAACCCCAGCTTCTACACAAGTTCTTTCCTCATCTGCCCACAACATTCCCCTAAGCATACTCCCTGCTGGCATCTTCCTCTGAGATTAATGCCAGTCTGTCTGGTATATATTTTACATATACATGGTTTTTTGCACGTTGTCTCTCCCATTAGAATGTGAGCTCTTTGAGGACAGGGATCATATTTTGGCTTTTTTTTTTTTTTTTTTTTTTTTAAGTATTCCCAGTGTTTAACACAGTGCCTGGCGCACAATAAACACTAAGAAATGTTGTCAAATAACACTTTCTAAGAAAAATGAGGTTTTGCTTAGAACTTTTTATCTGATCATCACTGCTAGACATCCCATTTTCATATATTCTATGAAGCTGACAAAGAGTTCTATTTGCTGCTCTTCACATTACATTTATCTTCACTCCTTTGCATGGGCTATAATATACTTAGAATATACTCCCTCCTCTCCACTTCTGCCTTCAAAATTTAGACTAAACATCAGTTCCTACATGAAGCTAGTTAATTCCTTCAGTTCCTATTAACTCTCTTCTCCTTATATTTACTTTGTATTTAATTTTCTATCTATGCTGTATTCTTTCATTTTTTCATCCCCACCTTCCATAGAATATAAATTCTCTTGAGAGAGCAAGAACATTCCCCAGCATATAACACAAACATACACAGCATATAGCCTGGAACATTTGAGGTAGTTAATAAATGCTTTCAAATTTTACTGAAAAAAGTTCATACACATCTCTTTAATGGTTCATAAAAGATGCTAATAAACAGAACTTTCTTAGATCGCTCATCTTGCTAGTATCATGCTAGTCCTTTTATTTACCTCTTGTACTTCTGAGACCTTTGAAATGAATTCTTCAGAAAAAACCATAGGCTCAAAGTGTTCTCTGTAGCATGTCATCAAATCTCCAAATGCTGTTCAAAAAAAAAAAGGAAGATGAGAATAATTTAACTTAAAAAAAAAAGAAACAAACCCATCATGAAACCAAACAGCAACTTTTCTCATGCCTAAAATGTGAATCTGCCTGCATATGCCACAAGCATAGATTAGTATGAACTGAAAAAAAGTCAATTTTCAACACCAGATATTTTTATAGACCTCTATTATAAAATTTAAACATTTTTTCTGAAAAAAAAAAAAAAAAAAAAAAAAAAAAAAAAAAGGACCATCCAAATAACAGAAAACAAAACCCAAATAATTACATATAAGTAAAAGCCTATTAGGCTTACTGTAGATGCACTCAAAATAATTTATTTGAAAAAAATCCATAATTTTTTAAATCAAATGAATAATACCAAGAAACAGACTTAAGTAAGACTATAATTTTAGGTGATACTGTGATTTAATTCTACTTTCTTTTTTTTGAAGGTAAAAAAATATGGCTCAAACCATGTGCTACCAATTTACTAATTTATCTCAAGCTAAGAAATATCCAATTACCTCCTATCTGCACAGTTTTGTCAGGCACTAAGGAGAAAACAAAAAGCCCAAAGTAGGAATTGCCATTACAGGGTTTGATTACTGATACCACCTTCCAAATTTATGTAAGCGGATGAACCTTGCTTGCAGATTAATGATACCAAATGGTTATCAAATATAAGAATAACAACAGATGTAAAAATAACAACAGGCCTACCTAATCCAACTTGTGGGAACATCTTTAGATGTGAACTAATTAGAATTGTTAACTCCTGGAGGATAGAAACCATGTTTACACACCACCCACACACGTGTATATCTATATATACTCTCACATAAAAGTATTTTATTGTACATATGATAATAACTATGGAATGTTACACAGCTTTAAAAAAAAAAAGGAAAAGGATTCTATTTTTACAATATAAATTCAAGATATAAAACTAACTCAGAGATGTGTTGTTTGTCTTGGTTTTTTTGGCCTCATAACCTGGTGGCCCATTGACCTACTTTGATGATTACACTGTTAGATGCTAATATAATACTTAGACAATTCTGATTAGTCTATTAATTAATAAAATCGACTAAGACAATAAGAAGCACAATCATTATTGGGTTCTGATACAACTATAATGCAAAATTTGTGATCTTCCTCTACAGATTACAGAAGAGGTGAATATCCTGGTAAGAAAGAAAAGAAATACTATATGATCACATGACATAATTTAAACAATGATTTAAAATGGCTCATCATCTTTTATATAAGAAAAAACCCCAAAGGAATAAGCAATAACTAAAAATGAAAATCTGGATAACTAAATCACAAATAGAAAAATGAAATGTCTCTCCTATAAATAGCAAGTTTTTTACAAATAGGAAATTCTGAAATAATTAGGTCATCCTGTTAAAACAAACTTGGGTGACAACATTTTGCTAGTTGAAATGTGTAACAGCAGAGTGAATTAAAACCATAACTGTGGCTAAAAGAAACCACATATCTGTACTCAAGAGAGTCTGGGCCTCGAAAGAGAAGGGAGATGGAAATCAAAAGTGGAAACTTTCCAAACTTTGCTGTAGCCACTTATGTGCCAAGAAACAGAGCAGTATTTTGTTGAGATTTTTTTTTTTTTTTGATTAAGCATAGATCTGTACAATCAGCCCCACCCCCTTTTGTATTTAATACAATGGTTTCACTATTAACTATATTAGTAAAATCATTCATGTTCTAATACTGGAATATTATTAAATTATTTCCAGTATCCTTCTACTGTGAAAAAGTTGAGAGATCCATTGCAATTTCTTTAATGAATTTTTGGATCTTTAAAAAGAAGGAAAATATCACAATTAGCCAAAAGCTACAAATAATCCATAAAGTTTTCAATTTTCCAAAGAGTAAGTGAGAAACTGCAAGAAATAAATTTGTTCTGGTCATTTTAGCAACACAAATACATAAAGGGCCACTACACTGTATTTGCATAGAAATATATGTTCTGTCTTCATTTTCTATTTCGATTTTCCCAATAAATTATCTGAATTTTCTATCAAAACAATGTGTCTGCTATATATATTTAGCTGTTAATATAGTTACAAACAGATCACAAATGCAATTATATTTATTCCATTTTATGTTTATCAACTTCAACTAAAGTAATAGTAATAAACATTATTATAGTCTATGTCATGACCACATATAAAATATTTGAATATAAACATTTATTTTGGCATTTTTGTTATAGTTTTACATTCTTACTCTTTTCTAAATTTATTTGCATGTCTATTATGAACCTCTACACTCTAGTTCTATTTCACAATGTATATGTCTATACTGTTATTATCTGTAGAATTCACAAGAAGTTACTGCTACCAGAAGTTATAAAATACCAAAAGTTATTTCATAAAACAGGAGTAATAAAGGACCTTAGCAATCAGATCGTCAATGCTCTGTACATGAACTGCCTATTTTATGACAAGTTAGCAGCTCCTCTGAAAGCTGGTGCAATATTCCATCACACCAGGTTTGCATGAATTAGCTAGGCTGCTACAGACAAAAATATAAATGCTGCAAAAAAAAAAATGGAAAGCTCATTTAAGAAAACTATTTGAAATAATAAGTCAAAGTGTATATTAGGTTGAAAACATGGTTTGATATAGTTTTGTAATGCACTAAAGTTTATTATTAATGTTCTATATATTCCAGTTTGTCCTCTTTAAATAGACTATCAGATGATTCTACTTTTCAATATGGATGCCTGTGGTTAATGGTGCCCAAATCTTGGAATAAAAATATTTTATTCAAGAGAGCAGACCTTGGTTATTCTTTTTTTAAAATTACTATTAAAACTTTTTTATTTTCAAAACATATGCATAGATAATTTAACATTCACTCTTGCAAAATTTTATGTTCTAAATTTTTTTCTCTCTCTCTCCCTCCTACCCCTTTCCCCAGACTGTAAGTAATCTAATATATGTTAATCATGTGCAATTCTCCTATACATACTTCCACATCATGTTGTACAAGAAAAAATTCTATCAAAAAGAAAAAAAAAGTGAGAAAGACAACAAAAAGCAAGCAAACAACAAAATGAAAATACTATCCACACTCAGTTCCCACAGTCCTTCCTCTAGATCAGATGGCTCTCTCCATCACAAGACCAGAAACTGGACTGAATCATTTCATTGTTGAAAAGAACCATGGAGAACCTTAGTTAGTCTAACATTATAATTTAAAGTATTTACCAATTTTTCCATTGAATTCTTAATAAGCAATCATAATTGCTTAAACTCCAGACGCTATAAAGTAAATTCTACAAATACCTACAACAATATTTTAAGGTATAGCATGCTATAGCCAAAGTACTGGAGTGAGCATGCCAATCTCATCTCTGATATCTGCATGACCATGACCACATCACAACTTTTTACAATATCATCTCCCTATTCTTCAAATGTCTTCAAAGTTAGAAGATGGTTATGTTCTGCACTGGCAGAGCTTCCATACCAATGATTTTTGCCTACTGAAAGATTTGGAGAAACTCTTATGCCCTTTAGATAACCATATTCCTTACTTGGTAGGAATCCAATTCCACAAAACCCTAATAAAGTAAATACTTCTCATGTACTATGTTACACTATATCCTGAGTACCCCCCCCCCAAAAAAAGTAATTCTCTTCAAGAAGCTTCACTTTTGCCGGGGATGAATCAGAAAAATTAATAATTTAAGATAACACGAGGAGGGATCAAACACTAAAAACCAAGAGGATGTCTTATAGGAATTAGTTGATGACCCAAGTCATTGAAGAAGCTAGATTTTCTAAGAAAGTTACCTTCTAAAAGGATGTAAGGTCCTTGAAGATAGAGAAGACCTCATTTATTTCATTCTTTCCCTAGAACCTAGCACAGGGTTTATAGAAATAGTCAAATCAAAAGAGTAAGGGCTGCTTCTATACCACACTCAGTGCTTAGTAAAGGAACTCCAGCTGAGTAACAAAACACCATCTTCTCTGTAACTTATAAGTCTTGGAGAACTGTCTTGAACACTGACAGCTTAAGTGACTAGCTCAAGGTTTCAAAGCCAGTATCACTGGAGCCTGGATCTTCTTGAGTTCAGCAATTTATGTACCATATCATGCAGTCTCTTGTATTAAGTACATAGCAACACCTTAGAATGAGAACCAAGCCTTAAAAGAATTGCAGACTGCTAACAACATTAAAAGCAATTCAGATTAAAATAGTTCTGATATATATTTCAGGTACATGGAACAGCCTATACAGGTTGAGAAAAGAGCAATAATTCTCAAGTGATAATACTGGGCTCAAATCTTACTTCTGATATTACCTGTGTGACCTTCAAAAAGTCTCAAACTCTCTAGTCTCCCTCTGTAGAATGAAGAGATTGAAGGAGACATAGATAAAATACTTCTAGCACTAAGTACCTATGATCTTATGAACTATTTGTTTATATCCTTTGACCATTTATCTGCTGGGAAATGGTTCTTGGTCATTTTTATACACATACACACACACACACACACACACACACACACACACAGAGGTTGGTACTTGAGTATGGACAGAAGGGAAAGGAGAAAAGGCAGGAAGGCAAGAAACAATCATTTATTAAGCATTTATATGTGCCAGGTACAGTGCTTTATAAATATCTCATTTCATTCCACACCGGACAGCCATCAAAGAGTTATTAAGCATCGATTTTATAGCAAGTATAATGCTAGGGACTAGGGAAACAAAAGTCAAAAGTCCTTGTCCTTAAGGAGCTTGCTTCCATTCTGTACCAGGAGACGTGCATATATTTAAGCATAAACAAAGCAATTTTGTAAGAAAGGCAATAGTTTGTGGTAGTCAGAAAAGTTATGTGATTTGTACCAGTGGAAGGAGTACAAGCACAATGATGAAATCATGGAGTTAAAAAATAATTTAGGAAAAACAATGAAAACTTCAATGTAAACAACATAAGGTGTAACATCCAATAAAAGCATAAAATCAGGTCCATTTATGGTTGAAAAAAAATCTACCAAGTTATTTCCCTTTGTGTCTGCTTCTAGTCTCTCTGTTATTTGTATGCTTACACGTTTTGCTATTTTTTATATGGGCTTCATCAATATAGTTTTTTCTTTTGAGTCTACCATTCTCATTTTCTATGTTTTGGCATAAGTATGTCTTTATATTGCTCATATTTATCATTATTGATAATATTACCTTTAGAAGCAACTTAACAGAAGAAGAGACAATTGGATGTGGAGTCAGAAGATCAGTTCTATGTCTACCACTAAGCCCAAATGTGAAGATCTTTCAGCTTGGTAAGACTTGCCAAAGTTTGTTTTCTTGGCACAGGCTTCTGAAACTCAAGGGTACCACCATATCATGCTGACGCATTGGAGGAGAATGTTTAGTGAATTAACTAGGTTGCAGCTTTGGTATTTTAAGTAGATTTCAGTCAATAAACAATTAGGTTACCTAGCATGGTTATTTTGGTTAACATTCTAGTTGATATAAACTATTATTATTACTTGCTGTTCCTAGCACATGATATTTCATCCACCATCTGTTTGAGAAAGCAGGCTTGGAATGCAATCACTCCTCACCATCTCTACTTAGAATATTGAACTTCCTTCAACACTCAGCTCAAGTACCAACAGAAGGTCTTTCTTCTACATCATCATTACATCCACCCATACCCACCTTTCACAGAATACTTTATATTTATTTTTTATATGTTTGGTACCCAATTACCTATGTTCATGTTGTTTCCCCAGTAGAATGAAAACTTGAATTTTCTGAGTAGTTTTGTTTTTCAACATGTCCACTCTTTGGGATACCAATTGGGATTTTCTTGGCAAAGATACTGGAGTATCTTTACACCTGGGAATAAAACAGAGTGGTTTGCCATTTTCTTCTCCAACTAATTTTACAGATGAAGAACTGACAAATATAATTAAGTGATTTCCCCAGGGTCATACAACTCAAGTATCTGAGGCCATATTTGAACTCCAAAGAGAAGTCTTTCTGCTCCAAGCTAGCTGCTCCCAAACTCCTAGAAGACAGAGAATTAATCTCTTTTGTCATTATATCTCTAATTCATAGCACAGCTTGGTACAATACATGTTTAATAAATGTCTGCTGAATAAATGAATCAATGGAAGCTGAAACAGGCCCAGGACAGAGCCTTGGGGTAACACCCACAGGATCTAGCAAAGGAGAATGAGAAGGAACCATGAAACAGAAGAATCATATTATCAAAAATTCTGGGTTAGATGGGGTCTTAGAAGTCAACAATGATTCCTTTATTTTTACAGATGATGAGACTGAGGCACAAAATAGTTAAGAATCAGAAAAAAGCAGTGTTAATTGTCAAAAGGGGAGAAAGTTGGAAGAGGTAGTCAACAGCGTCAAAAGATTTAGTGTAATCAAGGCTGAGAAATGAGAGAAGGCCAATAGATTTTGCAATTTTTAATTGGTTGCAAGATTAAGCTCTAAGTATCCACTTCTCTCCAACTGGACATAAGCTAGCTTAACCACCTGGAAGAAAGGCAGAGTGTGCAAGTGCATGGGCCTCAGGAGTCATCCAAGCCTCCGATGTATCACATCCCTTTTGGGCTCAGGTTTTCTCATCTGTAAATGAAGGACGCATAGAGAGGCAGATTGAGGTCTCTTCCAGCTCTAGAGCAATGATTCTATGATCCTAAAGAAATCAATATGTACTCTGAAACTCATGGTAGCTTTGAGCATCCTAAATGATTGGGTTCTAGGTTATGAATAACTGATTTAGGGGATGATCGATCGTCAGCTAAACTGTGGAGGATTTTTGAGTTTTTCCACATCCTAGACTGAACTATGCAAGTTCTAAAACCACTTTTTCAATAAAGCTTGAAGGTTAAAAGAATGATACTCAATCCAGCCAGGTAGCAAAATATACCTAAATACTAATTGCCAGGAGAAAGCTCTATCAAAAAAGATTTTGGGGTATTCCTTTCCCTTTTCCCTTCTCCCTTTTTTTAAACTATCTATTAGATCATCTTTTATGAGTAATTTTTCTAAATAGAGCAACTTCAACTTTAATCAGTTTCTTCAGTAACTACTGATAATTTTGAGCATAATCATTTTAAAAGTTAGTTTTTCTTATCAGAGAGGAAAAAAGATTTATAAATGTATATATATAATTTTACATTATATTATTTATATAAAATATGTAACTATTTCATAAAAGTTAAGCTCCTTAAAGCATTTTAAAAAATACATGTCTATATGTGTATATATGTACACCTATATGTGTATCTATGTACATACATATATATTTATCTGGAAGGGTAGTTTAATAAGAGAACCAGGCAAAACAGAATTTTTGGGACAACAGGTCTCCTTATCCTGCCTGGGCAGCTACTCATGGGCTTTGACAAGGAAACTCTGATCTGTTGCTCTATTCTGACCTGAATGTAGATTTACTGTCTTTAGGAAGATGGTGGCTCCTATTCTGAGGGCTCACCACACCAGTACAGGACTAGATGAGGGCATTCCATTGGCTTTAGCCATTTTAAAGGCTTCTACAATTCTTCCCTGGGTCAGTAAGATGGAACAATGGATAAATACCAGACCTAGGGTCATGAAGACTTGAATTCAAATCCAACCTCAGACATTTACTAGCTATATGACCTTGGATAAGTCACAACCCTGTTTGCCTCAGTTTCCCCATGGCAAAATGAGCTGGAGAAATAAATGGCAAAATCACTCCAATTTCTCTGTCACAAATGGGGTCATGAAGATTTGGGAATGACTAAACAATAAATGTTCTTCTCCAACTGTCCCCTGAAAGATTCTTTTTTTCACAGAGCTATGTTGGCACAGTAAGAAAAGTTCATGGTTTTGAGTCGCAAAATCTGGTCCAAATCTCAGTTCTGCCACTTTATACTCAATTTAGGCCAGTGTGACCAAAGGCAGGTCACCTGACTGCTCCAGGCTTCAGTTACTTCATTTGTAAAACAGGAGGATTGGACTCCATGACCTCTTAGGTCTTGTACAGGTCCTCTTCCATACTTTTAATATTCTAATTTGTATATTAGTACCTCAATTATATTTTAAGTTCTCTGAAGGCAGAAAATGTGTCTTAAAATTAGCTCCGAGTACTTAGCACAACAAACACATTACACATAGGAGCTTATAATTTTTGTCCAATTATTTAAGTACTTAAGTAATTAATTATTTAAGTACCAAGTATTATTACTAGCACAAATTATATAAATGAATCAAAAATGACCTTGGCAGAAAAGATGTTTTAAGAATTCAGGGGGTAATCACCAAAGTAGTATCCAGGTATTCACTAAATAAAACAAAACAAATAATTTTAATTTTTTTTTTTTAAATCAACTGTGATGAACTTGGTTCTTTTCAACAATGAGGTGATTCAGGTCAATTCCTGATGATGATGGAGACACTCATCTGCATTCAGAAAGAGGACTATGGGGACTCAATCTGGATCACAATATAGCATTTTCACCATTTTTGTTGTTCTTTATTTTTTTCTTCTTTTTGATCTGATTTTTCTTGTGCAACATGATATATGTGGAAATATGTTTAGAAGAATTGCATATATTTAACCTATATTGGATTACTTGTTATCTATGGGGAGGAGAAAGACAGGGAGGGAGAAAAATTTGTAACACAAGTTTTTCAAGGATGAATGTTGAAAACTATCTGCATGTATTTTGAAAATAAAAAGCTAGGGACAGCTAGGTGGCGCAGTGGATAGAGTACCAGCCCTGAAATCAGGAGGACCTGAATTCAAATATGACCTCAGACACTTAACACTTCCTAGCTGTGTGACCCTGGGCAACTTAACCCCAATTGCCTCAGAAAAAAAAAAAAAACCCAGAAAGAAAAGAAAAAGCCACCATTAAAATATGTAGGAGAAAACAGTAAAAATCAGTGCAGGGGTAAAGGGGAGAAGTCAAGCCACACACAGAGAGAAGGATAAGATTTAATGAGCTTCGGAAAGAAACAAAACTTGGAGAACAACTCTATTTAGCAGCTAAAATGTTATTATGATACCCACCCCAAGAAGAACTTAACTGCTATCTCATCTTCCCTTTCCAGCTTTTTCCAAGTAACCTGAACAAAGATGTATACATCAATTCCAACTAACATGAATAAAACCACAAGTTTAACTTTATTCTTACATAGCAAAAACATTCTAGGCAGCTGTTTTTCTGAATAGCAAATGCTTTATACTTTCATATACAAATAAAGTGTCAGCATATTTTCTCTTTCTGGCAATTCTCTTCCTATATCTCCAACATCTTCCTATATTAGACCTAAGAATGGCATTTTATATAAGATCAAACAGATGAAAAACAACTGAATTCACTTCTGGCCTAGAAGATGATATTAAAAAAAACCTTTAGCTATTTTGGTTTCTGAGCTGGATTTCTAGAAGAAAATATAGGCAGAATAATATTTGTGCTACAAAACCCAAGGGATTTGTTTTGAAATTTGATTATTCAGCAGTGTATGAAAATACTGACAGATGGTAGGTTAGAGCTGGCTCATGAGATACAATGACTTGTAACTAATATGGATAAATAAATCTAGAACTATGCTATGACACACATACCGCATCAATGAGGCCACTGGAGCTAGTTAAAATGTCACTAAAAATATGTTAGGTAAGCCAAGGCCACAAGTAAACATCTAACTTTTTGCAGTGCTACTGCTTTATAAAAAGGATCAGTTGGTTTGACCTATTAAAACTTGGGTTAACTGCCAAGTTACTTTTGCAGCCAAGTAGGCCAAGTAAGTTCACATCCATCTAAAAACTAGTTCAATCAAGAGCAAATTAGAATAAGAGATGAAAAAACTAATTTGTAAAAATCTGTATTTTAAACTGCTGTTTAAAAAAGTAAGTGTTTAAGGACAACATACTTGTAATTTCATTAGTATAGGAAAATACCAGGTAAAGAAACAATTCCCCAATGCATAATAGGACATTTTCTGCAATTTCTCATCTAAGAGAGCTTCCTATGGCAATGAAAGATTAAGTGACTTGCTCAGGGTCACAGAGTATATCAGAGGCAGAATTTAAGCTCTAGTCTTCCTGGACAGATTTTCAATACTAGAACACAATGTTTCTACAAATAACTAGATGAAAATAGCAATTCTTACATAGATAGCATATACCTACCTATTAAGAGTTTCTTTCTCCTAGAAATTATACTTTCTTTTTTTAATAGCTACCATACACTGGAAAAAGTTAAAGCAATAGGATATACAATTCACTATCCCCACTGAAATCACCAAATATTACAATATATATTTGACTTCATTTTGAGGATTACATCAAAATCTTTGCAAAATTTCCCTTCACACTCTGCAACTGATGTCACTATACAAGCTACAATTATAACTATCTTCATGAGTCTTTTTATTTATGCTCACCAGAAGTAATGCAACACAGAAACCATCATGTGTCCAATGAAATGATGTGTCTTTGGACTCATACTAAAGACAACTCTGTAAACTTATTAATTTGCTTCCCAAAGAAAAACTATTCTAGAGATCCTACCTATATGATTTCATGATTTTCCTACTCTCTTCCATTTAAGTCTGTATTTTGCAATAAGAAGCTCATGACCTCACCCACAGTCAGCTCCAGATTTCGTTTTAACTGACTGATTATAATCTGATTTCTATATTGACCAGCAGTGATGTCCATGTGTGGAGTTGCCTTCTGAGTTGTCAAGAAGGCATTTGCTATGACCTGCAAGTTAACCTTGACAAAAATCTATTAGCCTCTCTCTTGCATCATTTTGTACTCCAAAGCCAAACTTGCCTGTATTAGTTATCTTCTGATTTTCTGCTTTAGCATTTCAATACCCTGGGATGAAAGTAATATCATTTTTTGGTTTTATTTCTAGGATATATTGTGGGTCTTCAGAGAACTGAGCAACTTTGGCCTATTGGGCATCAGTAATTTGAAGAGACTTTTTACAGTTGATGTTGAATGGTTTGTCTTGGATTTGAAAAGATCATTCTGTCAACTTTAAGAGTATGTCATGGGACTGTTTTTCTCATCCTTTTATTAAAGGCTACTCCATTTCTTCTATGGAATTTTTGTCTACAGTTGTATATATAATAATCACTTTTATTCAATTCACTGATATCCAAGAAGTGAAGAAAGTAGAGAAAACTAAATGACATCCCTTAAGAATACAAAGTAGAAGTGATGAAAAGATTTAAGGGATTATAACTGACAGAAGACTTCCTGAAGAACTTTAGACAGAAGTTCAAAATACTGTATAGCAGTTCAGCAACCAAAAAAAAACCCCAAAGCAAAAAGATGAACAAAAAAGCAAAATGATTGTCCGATAAGAGAGAAAAGAAGGAAAGAAAAAGGAAAAGATATACTCAACTCAATACAGAATTCTGGGGAATAGCAAGGAGAAATTAAGTAAAGCAAAGAAATAAACTAAAACAACAGAAAGACAAAAGCTCTCTTCAAGAAAATTAGAAATGTCAAGGGAATGTTTCACACAAAAATGGACATGGTAAAAGACAAAAATGGCAGGAAACTAACAGAAGTAGAAGAAATCCAGATGTGGTAAGAATATACAGAAGTATACAAGAAAGATCTTAACATCACTGATAACCACAATGGTGTGGTTACCGACTTTGAGACGGACAACATGGAGAATGAAGTCAATCAAGTGGACATTAGGAAGCATTGCTAACAATGAGGTTAATGGAGGTGAAAAAATTTCAGCTAAAGCTATTTAACATCCTCAATGTTACACTCAATATGCCAGCGGATTTGGAAAACTCAACAGTTGCCACTAGATTAGAAAAAACCAATCTACAAGCCAATCCTAAAGAAGAGGAATGCCAAAGAATGTTTAAATTACTAAATAATGGATTATGCTTAAGATTCTAAGAGCTAGGCTTCAACTTGAATTCTTATGAACCAAAAATTATCAGAAAAGCAGGCTTGTTTTCAGAGACAGGGGAACTAGAGACCAAATTTGCCAATATTTGCTGTATTATGGAGAAAGCAAGGGAATTCACCCAAAGTATCTTCAGCTTCATTGACTCCATTAAAGCTGTGAGAGCTGAATTACAAAGAAAGCTGAATACTATAGAATCAACACTCAAATTAGGAAATCTTTTGAGAGTCTGTTGGACTACTCATCAGAAGAACAAATTCTCAAGCTGAAGATTAAACACTTTGGTCACATAATGAGCCTCCTGGGCTCAATGGAAATGAGCTTGATGTTGGGAAAGACTGAAGGCAAAAAGAAGGGGACACCAAAAGATGAAATGGATAGAAAGTATCATGGAAGCAATTAACCTGAGCTTGGACAGACTTTGGAAGACAGTAGAAAACAAAAGGGCCTAGTGTACATGATCCACAGGGTCCAAAATGACTAAACACGAATAATAATAAGAAGAAACTATGAAAGAAACTTTCATTTAATAGCAACATTCTTATGTCTTGATTTCATTTATAATGCCAATACTGACAAGTTTCATTTCCTCTAGTAGCTTATCAAAATTTCTGGTCACCAAACAAAAATGCCATATTTTAGGTGCCAATAGAAGTCAAAGTCTATAGACTATCTACATCCTCTTAATATCCTCTGCCTCCTCTTCTGGTATTCTGCCTCAAATTACAGTTAAGCAAAAGGGAACTACCTGCAAAGGACCATTTTATATTTTTCTTGGGCTGCCACATAAAAAACAATTATCACTTAGTGCCCAGCTTATTTATTTGTGATCAGTCTAGCTATATTTGGCCAGACAAGACCTTTTACATGAGTGAGAGCAAGACAAAAACCTATCTAGATTGGTAAAAGCTCCCAGAACTTATCCTAATCATAACTTTTAAGAACCCATAGTCACTAGTATGTCATGATATGAAATCCCAGTTAAACTTAAGCTTTATTCTTTTTTTTTTTCTAAAAGCTTTTTATTTTTCAAAACATATGTATGGACAATTCTTTAACATTAGCCCTTGAAAAACCTTGTATACCAATTTTCCCCCTTCCCCTATGCCCTCCCCTAGATGGAAAGTAGTCCAATACATGTTAAACATGGTAGAAATATATGTTAAATCCAATATATGCATATATATATTTATACAATTATCATCCTGTACAAGAAAAATCAAATCAAACCAGTTTTTAAAAAAAAGAGAAGCAAAATAAAATGCAAGCAAACAACAAAAAGAATGAAAATGCGATGTTGTGAACCACACCCAGTTCACAGTCCTCTTTCTGGCTTTATTCATGACTGAACAACTGGAACTGGTTTGAATCATCTCATTGTTGAAAATGGCCACATCCATCAGAATTGATCATCACATAGTCTTGTTGTTGCCATATACAATGATCTCCTGGTTTTGCTCACTTCACTCAGCATCAGTTCCTGTAAGTCTCTCCAGGCCTTTCTGAAATCATCCTGCTGGTCATTTCTTACAGAACAATAATATTCCATAACATCCATATACCATAACTTATTCAACCATTCTCCATTCTTAGGCTTTATTCTTATCTATCTTTTTATGTGTATGACTATCTTCTCAACTAAATTAGAGACTGCTTTAAAGAAAATACCCTAAGTTATCTCTTTAGCACAATCTCTTTAGATACAGTAGAGACTCACGTTTGCCGAGTCATGTTAAATAAATGTTGTCAGAAAAGCCCAAATCAAAGCTGAATTGGTATGTGGACAGCACACAACAATGGGACATTATTAGTAAAGCTATAGGGAAAATCATAAGACTGGGTCTACTATACATTTATTTTATATAATCTCAGAATAACCCTACTCATCCTTTTTACAAAGCCTTCACTGAGAATCAAAAATTTAAAAGATAAATTTCAGTATTTTAGTTGCGTTCTCACTGCTGTGTCCCCAAACAACTGTTCTATATCTTTTTCTCTCTCCCCTATAATCTATACTAAATGATAATTTATTGGAAAACTAATTTCCTCACACCCTCACCCTAACCCCTTCAAATCTTCAAATGCTTCTATGTCTTCCTATCTGTCCTTCTACACTTCAGGAGAACAGCTAATCCTATTTCCTGTTAAAGCTAATCTCATCTACCCATATTTTAATGTCAATTCAATTCAGTTAAAAAGTATCAACTTGAAACTACAGTAATTATTTTCTTACAATGATCTTTGAAAAATCAATCTCAGAACAGTAAAGAATATGCCAAATTTATAATATATAAAATTTCAGCATGAAGAGAAGAAACACTATCACAAAATGCAAAGTCTTTGGTAATAACTAACCAAGCAGCCTGAAGTTCCCAGTCACCCTTCCTTATAAACCTAAGCTACCTGACAAGACCACTTTTTTGGTTATGATAATTCCTATCTATTCTCATGGCAGTGACAGTCTAAGCCAATAATCCCTGGACAAAAACATGCATTCGCTCATAAGTGAATCAATGTTTTTATGTGGAAATCTGGGACTGTTTGCCACTCAACTCAAACACAATCACCTTGGCCACTAACTTTCCACCTCCAAAAGTAAACCCTTTGATGGCCACAATAGACTCTTTTCAACATCCACTCCATAAAGAATATTCTCTTCAATAGATATAATCAAATGGCTTCATTGTTACTCAATTAGAGACTGTAACCCAGCAGCCACAATCACTCAGCTTAGCATTTCCCTATTCAATGTGACAGGAAAGAAAGGACTCAGAAGTTAATCAATTGTTAACTATGTATGCTACTAAAGATCTTAGATGGTGAATTCTTCATAATTTCTATCAGCCCTCTACTTGCACTTTGGGTCCTGAATTGAAAGACAAGACAGTAATTCTAGCAATTTCAGAAGCAATAGAATACCACAAGAAATAATGGGAGCAAAGGGATAAAGGGAAGCACATCATTGTCAGCTATTGTAATAAAGGAAAGACTGAAAAAAAAAATTAGAAAATTCCAAAAACTACTGGATAAGTGAAACCAGAATAGAATGAAGAGAACTTTAAGAAATTAAAAGCTATCCCAAAAAGTAGGATGGAGGAAACAAAACTAAAAAATTGAAACAGCAAAGCAAATGAATAAGCATTTATTAATAAGTTACTAATCACCAGGCACTGTGCTAGAAATACTGACCATCTCTGTCCTCAAAAACTTATATTCTCCTGAAGACTAAAAACATGTGAGAGATATACTACCAAAAATAGCTGACCTGGAAACAGGTCAGTTACAGAAAACATGATGGATATTTTAAGAAGCACTGGGCTTTCCCCAAAGTATGATAAAACAAACAAAAAAGGTGGATGCTGTCTTTCAATATGGTAGCCATGGCCTAGCTAACAGAGCTTTCTTCAGAGCTGAGAACATCTGGTTTGAACCCATACTGACCCAAATAACTATATGACCCTAAGCAAGTCACTCTCTGTGCCCTAGGCAACTTTCTTCAATTATAAATTAGAGAGGAAGTTTCCTCATCTGGGAATTCCCTTTACCAATAAAATTACACACACACACACACACACACACACACACATTTTTTTCTTGCTTTGAAGTGGCAACTACTACAGATGCTTTCTCATTTTATTATTGTAAGCCATTTTTGCCTAGACAGACAAAAAAATTTTAAACATTGATACTCATGTCTCACTAAAATCAAAGAAGGGTGAAAGCACTATCAATATATACTCCCTCTCCTTAATATTTTTTTCAGTCTGCTGGACAGGGCACGCACCAGCCTATCCTGTCTCCCAACCAATTTCCCAACTTTTGGCACTACTGAGCTGTGGATGCAGCACCTGCTCATTTAGCAAGAACACAAAACGTTTAAGCAATAAACATGAAACTATCCAAGAAATAAAATATTAAAAATCAATGACTTTTCAGTTATCTGCCAATTATCTTTCTTTCTTTCAGAAATACACAATGGTTAAAGGAAGGAGCCAAATCCAAATGTTGACATATTCTATATACATTGTCAGTTTTATAGTAAAAATATCAAAGGAAATTATTGAAATAAAGCCAATATTCTTTCTAGCACATAGTAAAAGACTAAGGTAAAGGAACTAATCAACCTCTGAAATGTCATTTTAGAGGGTTTTATTAAGTGATTTTCCAAAGCCATGTTACAAATAATGATGAAAAATGATATCATTTAAGTTTTCAATTTCAGTAATATAAAGAAAAAATTTAAAGACTCCTTGATATCATGATAGATTTAAAGCTAGAAGGAATCTTAAAAAATCATCTTATTCTATACCTTTTTTTTTTTTTAATGTATAAGGAAACTGAGGCCCAGAGAGGTTACAAGTAGCTCACAGGCCCTAAGTAGGAAATGACATATCTGTTTCACTAGAATACTATGAAAAAGAAAAGAAAAAGCCCACAGCAGAGTGCTAAATAAATTCTGGATAACATTACATCCAAACTGAAATTGGCAATATTGAGATATATTGTTCTTAATGTGTTCTTAACTAATGATCTTAAAAGGAAGGCAGGATGAATATCAACTAATTCACAAAAAAAAATAATAAAAATATGCATTATGCAGTCGTTCAGTTGTACAGTTATGTCAACTATTTGTGATCCCCATATGGGTTTTCTGGACAAAGACAATGGAGTAGTTTGCCATTTCTTTCTCTAAGTGGGTTAGCTAAAGTGCCTTGCCCAGGGTCACTCAGCTAATGAGTACTTGAGACCTGATATGAACTCAGGCCTTCCTGATTCCAGGCCTAGCACTCTCCCCATTGAACCATCCATCTATCTCTATTACACAAGGTAGTGGGAATTAAAAAGCAAAAACAAAGAATATCTATTCTAAAGGAGCCCACATGATGTACATATCTGCATACATATGTGTGCATATTCTTCCAAATCCTACCCCCCCCAAAAAAAAAAGAAAAGACAGAAAAATACAACTTCAAGCAGTAACAACTGGAAGAAATCTCTTGAAAAAGGTGACATGGGAATCCTGCCTAAATAGTAAGCTAAAAGCAACAACAAAATAAGCTAAAAGAACAAAGATCTAAGAACAGGATTTTCTAGTCAGCACTAATTCAATCCACAAACAAGAGATAAGAGAAAGATTGGGGGGGGGGGGAAATGCCAAGATCACAGATCTGACACTTTTGCTCAGACTCTCTAAAGAGAGTTTGGACTCAGGCCTTGGCATAGATACTGGCCATAACGCCACTCCTCTGACTCCAGAGGAAGATCAAGGACACCCCTACCCCTGCCCCTGGAGTAGAAAAGAATTAAGCAACAGCTACCACTCCAGAAATCTCAAGAAACTTCCAACTAGCTGAAAGAGGCTGGGACCAGCAACTTTCCACTGAAACATATTCAGGGGCAAGTCTGCAATTATGTTTCAAAAAGAGCATGCCTTGAATCAAACTCCCAGGCCAAAGCCACCCTAGAACTTGAACACAGTACTCAATACCCAGAGAACATAATTAATAGAACTATAGAGAAGAGAGCAGGCCATATAGAACCACAACAATCCTATAAAAAATGCATATAGCCTCTTAGCCTCTTCCTAATAAAAAGTTCCAATATGATAAGGATAGCTGGAATGAATATCCAAAAAAAAAAAAAAAAAAAAAAAAAAAAAGATGACGGATCATCAAGACAAAAACTCAGTAAACAAGAGTAACTTCAAAACACCTACAAGCAAAGTCTCAAAAGAAAAATTTTGACCACAAAAAAAGAAAAGCCTTTTTTTTTTAAAGTAGAGATTTTTTAAAATGAGAGGAAAAATGAAATACGAGAGAAGAAATAACTAAAAATGACAGCCATGAAAAAAATGACAGAGAAAAAAATAAAGATTTCATAATTCTAGCATTAGGCTTTTTAATTTTCCTCCCAGGTCATTTTCCCTAAAGTAACATACTCCTTGAAAATTAAAATGAATACTGAAGAGACAAGTTAATGAATCCAAGGGACAACAAAAATATTAAAATTGGAAAGATTTTTTGAAATAGAAGAAAATGTGAGGTTTTCTAATATTAAAAAAAAAAAACATTTGGCAACAGATAAAAGAGAAATTATTTAATTATCACTGAACTGCCTAGAAATGGCAAATCACTCAAGTGTCCTTGACAAGAAAACCCCACAGGCAGTATGATCCACAGGGTAAAAAAAATCAGACAACTAAAAAACTCAACAATGCTAACTGCCTGAAAGTTACACTTCTACCCTCCCCCCCCAAAAAAGTGTTGGATATAGTAAAAGAAATCATGAAAGAAAAGTACTCAGACACATTAGAAGGGAAAGTAAAAAGAGGAAAAAAAATACAACAATCATCTCCTGAAAGAAATTCAAAATGGAAATGTTTAGGAGGTAATAGCTAAAACCTAGAACTTCTAGGTCAAAGAACAAATACTACAAGCAGCCAAAAAGAAAGAGTTTAACTAGAGTCAGGCTCATATAAGATTTAGAAGCTACCACTATAAAGAATATTAAGAATATCTGATGGAAGTGGATATCTTCAACATAAAGAAGATACAGAAACAACTACACCCAGAGAAGGAACACTGGGAAGTGAATGTAAATTGTTGGCACTACTGTTTATCTACCCAGGTTACTTATACCTTCGGAAGCTAATACTTAACGAGCAACAAGAAAATGGTATTTACACACATATATTGTATCTAGGTTATATTGTAACACATGTAAAATGTATGGGATTACCTGTCATTGGGGGGAGGGAGTGGAGGGAGGGGGGAGATAATTTGGAAAAATGAATACAAGGGATAATATTATAAAAAAAAAAGAATATTAAGAATATAAGGAATATGAAGTACAATATTTCAAAAGGCAAAAGATACAGGCTTATACCCAAAATAACTAATCTCACAAAATTGAATATAATAGTTTAGGAGAAAGTACTACAGGGAAGGAAAATAGACCTTTAATAAAAATAAAGGAATTTAAATATTCTTGAAAAAAACCACAATTACATAAAATCTATGAAGTACAAATATAGTAATTTTTTTTATATTCCCAAGGTGAAAATTCTTTTTTTTCCCTTTTTAAAATCAAAGCCTTTTATTTTCAAAACATCTGCATGAATAATTTTTCAACATCGACCCTTGCAAAACCTTGTGTTCCAAAATTTCCCCCCCCTTTCCCCTACCCCCACCCCTAAATGGCAAGTAATCCAATACATGTTAAACATGTTAAAATATTTTAAACTCAATATATGTATACATATTTATACAATTATCTTGCTGCACAAGAAAAAAATGAGAAAGAAAACAAAATGCAAGCAACAACAACAAAAAGAGTGAAAATGCTATGTTGTGATCCACCCTCAGTTCCCACGGTTTTCTCTCTGGGTGCAGGTGGTTCTCTTCATCATAAAATTATCATCTCATTTTGAAAACAGCCATGTCCATCAAAATTGATCATCGTATAATCTTGTTGTTGCTGTGTACAATGATCTCCAGGTTCTGCTCATTTCACTTAGCACTTATTCTGCCATTCTCTAACCGATGGGCATCCACTTAATTTCCAGTTTCTTGCCACTACAAAAAGGGCTGCCACAAATATTTTTGCACATGTGTGTCCCTTTCCCTCCTTTTTAATCACTTTGGGATATAGAAGCAGGAGAAACACTGCTGAATCAAAGAGTATACAGAGTTTGGTGGACTTTGGGGCATAGTTCCAAATTATTCTCCAGAATGGTTGCATCAGCTCACAACTCCACCAACAATGTATCAGTGTCCCAGTTTTCCCTACGTCCCCTCCAACATTCATATTGTCCTTTCCTGTCATCTTAGCCAATCTGAGAGGTGTGTAACAGAGTTGTCTTAATTTGCCGTTCTTTGATCAATAGTGATTTAGAACCAATTTTCATTTGACTAGAAATGGTTTCAATTTCTTCATCTGAAAATTGTTCATATCCTTTGATCATTTATCAATTGGAGAATGGCTTGAATTCTTATCAATTTATTTTAGAATATATATTTTATTTTAGAAATGAGGCCTTTATCAGAACTCTTGAATATAAAACTGTTTTACCAGTTTATTGCTTCCTTTTTAATCTGTATAAACATAGTAGTAAAAAGTAAAAAACATAAAAGTTAGTTTGATTCAGCAGTAGTTTAAAAAAACCAGAAAAGATTTTATAAGGCTAAAGATTTTACTTCTGTTGGAGCAGAGGATGATACAAGTATCCTCACAGAACTCTGTAACAGGAATAATATTCAAATAAGAGAATACTGTGGAATGTTTTATTATGTTCTACTGATCTTAAATTAAGAAAAGTAAAGAGAGAGAAAGAAGGATAAGGCAGACTATTAGTATCCATAAATAAAAATCTATACCAATAAGGAAGGGATGGAGGGAGCAATAATCACTTGAATTTCACTTTCATCAGAATTTAAAGAAGAGGAGAATGTCTGCACCAGAAAGTTAGTTGTAGAAACACTTTATAAAAGAGGAGGGAATAGGTAGACAGAAAGGGAAAAATAAGTAGTAACCTAAATTCAGGAAAGGATTAGTCAGAAGCAAAACAAATCCTAAGTGCAAGGTGGTGATCATGAGTAAGAATTGAAAAAAAGAAAAGGGGCCTGCAACTTAGTCCAGTTTCTGGAAAGGGGATTCAGGAGAAAAGGGAGAGAAATAAGAAAAGCTGATTTCATCAATCACAAAACATCAATGCTAAGCACACTCATGTCCCATAACCTCCTTCTTTGTAAAGAGGGGGCAGGGTGCAAAGTGAGGAAAAAGAATAGGATAGAGAGAAATACATAATTAACAATCATGACTGTGACTGTGAAAGGGATGTATTCACCTATATTAAAAAAAGAAGTGGATTATACATCCAACAATAGGGTGTTTAAAAGATATATACTTGAAATATTAAGATTTACAGAGTTAAAGGAACATGGTTCAGAAAAGATGAACAACTTACAATGTAAAAGAGTAAAATTATAATAGTGGGGGGACTTCAATGTACCTTATAACACTTAGAAAAATCTAACAAAAAATAAAGTTAGAAGCTTGAATAGAATTTTGGAAAATTTAGATATGAGAGATTTCTAGCAATTACTGAATGGAAATAAAAGGGAGCACATATGTATTTCTCAGCTGTGTATAAGACAACAAAAATTAAGAACAGCAGAAAAAGAAAATAATCATGACTTTTAAAAAACCAACCTTAAGGACAGATAAAGAGAAATATAAACCTAACTCATAACCTTAAATGTGAATGGAGTGAAAAAAAAAGTTAAATTTTATTTTCTTATCTAATCAATCTGGTGCTTACCAGAAACTTATCTAAAAAACAAAGCTGTACACAAAATAAAACTTAAAGAGTACAGCAAAATACTCAGTACAAATCAAATGAATCCAAAAAAGCAAGAGCTACCTTCATGATATCACACAAAGCAAAAACATTAAAAACTAAAAAGGGAATTTTATCATGTTGAAAGGAATCATAGACAACAAACCAATGTAATAATAAACATATACCCTCCAAATGCTTTAGCATTCAAATTCATAAATTAAATATTATCTCAGCTATAAGATACAGACAGTAAAATAATAATAAATGAAATGAATTGTGAAAGCTGTCTCACAAGATGAAGACAGTGTTTTAAAAACTGAGTGAAGGGATGCTGTGTTCCAGGCCCAAGTTTAGTTTCTCCAGAAATCCCATGCTTTACAAAGGGATCATATAGTCGTGTGTGTGTGTGTGTGTGTGTGTGTGTGTGTGTGTGTGTGTGTGTAACTAAATTATGACCACGTTGGCATTAAAACTCCCACAATGATGTAATTTAGTAATCCTAAAGATGTGGTTGAGTTAGAAACATTCTGAGTCATAAATGAGGAAATGCAAGGCCAATCATTGTAACTAATCAGAACAAAGGTCCAGCCTATTATAGGGAGTGTTACCTCAGATTCGCCTTCTTCACAGCCAGACCATCCAGGGTGATGTTGAGATGCTCAATTCTCAGAGATTTGCCAAATTAAATGTCCTTTGTTTTCTACCTTGAAATGCCTCGGATTTTATTTTTTTTGCCTCACACAGTAACAAGAGAAGGCAAGGATAATTCCACATAAGTCAAAAATCCAAATGAAATATCCAAAACTACGAGATTATTGCAATATATGCAGAAAAAATCTTTGATGAGATACAACACTGTTATGTTCTTTTAAAAAAAATCTACAAAGCATAGGCCCAGAAAGACCTTTTCAATATTATAAAAAGCACCTAACTAAAACCAAAGCATCATATGCAACAAAAATACACTAAAACCTTTTCCAACAAATACAGATAGGGAACGAAGTTGTCCACTCCACCCGCTATTATTTGATGTAGTCCTGAAAATGTTAGCAATATAGGCATGTGTATTTATACAATTATGTTAGCAATAGAAATAGGACAAAAGAAAGTGATGAAAAGAATAAAGATATATAAAGAGGAAATAAAACTATTCCTATTTGCTTACAATAGGATGGTGTACCTGAGAAATCCTAGGGAATTAGCAAAGATACCAACTGAGATAACTTCAAAGTTGAGATGATAAATTCAGCTACCAAAAAATCCTCAAAAATCAATAGCATTTCTATACAAAAATAATACAACACAAAAAGCAATAATAGAGAAATTCCATTTCAAAGCAACTACAAAATACATAAAATATTTGGGAATCAATTTCCCAAAGCATACAAAAGACTTGTATAGATTCAATTAAAAGTACTCCTTACAAAATTAAAGAACTAAAATAGCTTGAGGACTATTCAATGCTCATAGCTAGGCTGTGCCAATAAAAAACTTACAATTACAATTAACAGATACTTTTAATACTATAACTATATATCACCAAGGAGATAATTTACATAGTTTGATAAATTTGAAAGAATGTTCCAAAACACTAATAATAAGAAAATACAAATTCTTGAAATCTTACCTCATACACTGCAAATTGGCAAAAATGATAAAAAAAAAAAAAAAAAAAAAAAAGACAACAGTGTTGGAAGTGTTTTGAAAAAATAGGCACATTAATTCATTGTTGAAAGCAAAGCTGGGTAATGATACTATCATTATGGAAAGTAATTTGGAATTATGCAAATAAAAGTGATTAAAATGTTCATACCCATTGAACCAGAAACCACCCCGAGGCTTATGTCCTAAGGAAGCCAGTAATTAAAAAGTCCCTATATACTCCAAAATATTTACAGAAGCATCTGTAGATAACTAAGAACTGGAAACAAAGTGAATGGTCATCAATTTGGGAACAGCTAAACAATTTATGGTGTACGAATATGGTGTACAATCTATACAAACTGATGCAGAGTGAAGTAAGTAGAGACAATATACACAGCAACTATTAATAAGGTAAATGGAATAAACAACTATATTTTCCCCAAATCAAAAATAAATATAATAAAATTATAAAAATCAAGCTGGACTCAAATGAAGAGAAATGGAGGTAGGAGGTCCATAAGTTACAGTTTCAATTTTTTTTTCCATTGTATCAATCAGTGATGTGGATTCGTTTTTCTTTTAAAAAAAAATTACTATTTGTCATTTGGGACAGTTCTGAGTGGAGAAGCAGGAAAGATGCCTGGGATAAGCAGGGTAATGTAAGAATGTAAGAAATGTAAGAAATAGGAAATATCAATAAAATTATTTTAAAATAACAAAACAACAGAATGTGTAAATTACTTACAAGTTTACCCCCCAGAGACACACAAGAACTATATGAATACAACTACAAAACAATTTTTAAAATAATAAGTAACCTAAATAATTGTTTATGGGTAGCCTAAGCCAATATAATAAAAACTACAAAAACTGTATAAATTAATTTACTTATTCAATCCCATGCCATTCAGGCTACCAAAAGATTACTTCATAGCATTAGAAAAAAATTTTCAAAATTCATTTGAAATAATTAAAGCTAAAATCTCAAAGAAAATAATGAAAAAAGTAGGAAAGGAAGGAGACTAATGTTGTTAGCGCATCAAGGTGGACCAGTGGATAGAGTACCATGTCTGGAGTCAGAAAGACTCATCCTTGTGAATTCAAATCTGCTCTCAGACACACACTAACCATATGAAACAAAGTCACGTAAGCCTGTGTACTTCAATTCCTCTGTAAAATGAGCAGAAGAAGGAGATAGCAAACCACTCCAATATCTCTGCCAAGCAAACCCCAAAATGGGGCCATAAAAAGTCAAACACGTCTGAAACAACACAACAACAAAATAGGAGACAAATGAGTGGAAAAGGTTAAATATGAATAAAGCGAACAAACCTAATTCTCTGGTATTTGATCATTCAAAAACTAGCTACTGGAGAAATAATCTTTTTTTTTTTTTTTTAAACTGCTAAGAAGAATTTAGTTTCAGCAGCCTGGCAGAAATTAGGTTTAGATAACTCTTCACACCATATACCAAGATAAACCTAATTGGGCTTATAATACAGATGTGAAAGGATATACTACAAATTAGAGAAACAAAGTAGAGATTACTTTTGGAACTACGAATAGGAAAAGAGTATGAATAGGTAAAGAATTCATAACCAAACAAGGGACAAAAAAGGTCACAGAAGATAAAATGTATTGCAATTTTGATTATGTACAAGTGTTTTATGTAAATGAATACAATACAACTGAAGTCAGGAATGAAATAGGAAAAATCTTAACTTTCTCTGATAAAGGTTTCAATTTCAAGACATATAAGAATGTGATTGAAATTTATAATAATAAAAGCCATTTCCCAATAGATAAATGATTAAAAGATATTAACAGGCAATTCTCAATGGAAGAAATCAAAAGCTATCTGTAGCCATCAGACAAAAATATCCCAAAACAGGAATAGAGAAATCAAAGTTAAAACAATTGAGGTTCCACTTCAGACCCATCAGATTACCACAACTGACCGGAAAAGAAAATTACAAAGTTGGAAAATCAGTGGGAAAACAGGTACATGGAACTATGAATTAATCTACTTATGTGAAACAATACCTCAAAAAAATTACTAAGCTATGTTGTCTTTTGACCCACTAACTAGGCCCATATCTCCAAAGAGATCTAAGAAACAGGAAAATGTTTTAACATGTACAAAAATATATATATATAGAGAGAGAGAGAGAGAGAGAGCTTCTCTTGTATGCATGTGTGTGCCTCTACGTGTATAAGATAAGAGATAAAGTTTAACAATTAGTGGTCTCTGGCTCACCTTATCAAACTATGCTTCTCAACTTCATATAGTCTCATAGCTGAATTTGGAGACTGCAAAATTATGATTTACTATCACAGTAAATGTTTGATTTATATTTCTATTTTATATACCTAATATAACCATGATTGCATAAAAATTTCTTGGTACAAAAAGGAGTCACCAGTGGAAAAAGTTTAAGAAGTACTGGTTTATGGGATAGCCAAGTAGAGATGCTAATAGGCAGTAGAAGATCAGTTCTAAGGCTCAGCAAAGAGATAAAGGCAGCAATAAAGATATGTAAATAATCTACAAGGAAATGATGATTGAGTCCATTGAAGTTGATGAGATCAACAAAATGTAAAGGAGAAAAAATAGAAAATGAAACAAGAGGGAGAGAAGAGGAAAAGAAGAGGCTCTGGAACAGAGCATTGGAGTACTTTTCAAGAATAAAAATAGGCAGGATTCATGCTTTGAGTTAAAGTTGAACAAGATAATCTAAGGCTCCTTCCAACTATGAGACTAAGAATTCCTCTATTCCCTTACACAGAACAACTAAAAAGTATTCAAGTGAATAGTGATGTCTTTTTTTTTTTTTTGAGGGGGGGAAGTTTCTTATTTTGGGGTTTTATTTTTCTTCTTAATAGTATTTTATTTTCCAATTACATGTAAAGGTAGTTTTTAAACATTTATTTTAGTAAGATTTTTGATTTTCAACTTTTTCTCCCTCCCTCTTTCCTCCCCTCTCCCTGAGACAGCTAGAAATCTGATATAGGTTATACATATACAATCATTTTAAACATTTCCATATTACTCATCTTGTGAGAAAGAAATCAGAATGAAAGGGGAAAAAAAAGAATTTAAAAAAGTGAAAATATATATTTCAATCCATATTCAGTGCCCAAAGTTCTCTCTCTCTCTCTGAATGTGCATAGCATTTTCCAACACAAGTCTATTGGAACTGTCTTGGATCTCTCTATTGCTGAAAAGAACTAAGTCTATCATAGCTGACCATCATATAATCCTTTTGTTACTGGGCATAGTGTTCTCCTGGTCTTGCTCATTTCACTCAATATATAAGGTCTTAAAAAGGACAAGACAAAACACTCCTAACCTTAGACCTCTCAGTGACCATTAAGGTTATATTATCATTATAATACTGTACATGATATTATTCATCATTCTTTTGTTTTATCTAAGCTTCTCCCAAAAAATATAAAAGCTCTATTGTGCCTTGGAAAACTTGTCATAAAATGTTAAGGATATATGAGATTACTAAAACTACAATTCCCATTTTACAAATGGGGAGACAGAGACTGAGAAATGTTGAGTAATTTCCCCAGAAATTTTTCTACATCAGTGGCTTGAAAGATCTAACTCTTGACTTTGATTATTATTGCCAAATTAGCTTTCATTAGGGCATATTGGTGCCTGACTTTCTCTCTGAAGCAAAAGAACTAGGTACTGACCTCTTTAGGAACATCCAAACACTAAAACAGATCAATAGTGAATGAGGAAAAGGAAAAATTTTTCTTTTTGGCTAATTTCTAAGCCTACTCTATAATATCTTCATTGACAGTTTACCAAGGTCTTAAAGATACTTCTACAGCGATAAAAAACTACATTACTATGGCTTGTCTTCTCTCTCCCTCTATGTCTTTCACAAAATTAATATTAAAATAGCATATTTGGCTCTAATTTGCACTTATTTTGTGAGATTTAGTAAAACATTATTATTTCTTTTAATTAGAGGCAGCATGGCACAGCAAAAAAGCTTTACATTTTTTTTAAAAAGTATGCATTTAGGTTCATGCATTAATTATGTGATACCATGGACAAGTCTCGATACCAAGTGCCTCATGCAACTCATTGAGATGACAAGTTTACAGAACTGCTGCCAATCTGTACTGGTGGCAGGAATTTCCACACCAGGAGTTTCTTATGCTAATGAAATCCAGGTTTTCTTTTCTACCTCCCAAATGAAAAACAGTAAGTTAGTATTTATATAGTCTTTTTTAAAAATATCCACAACAGCTTTCTTTTTAGGGGAAAAAAAAAAGGAAATTGAGGAGATGCCTATTAATTGGGGATAGCTCAATAAACTGTGGTATGTGTTCATGACAGAATATTATTGTTCTATGGGAAATAATGAGCAGGATGCTTTGGGGAGAGGGGGAAACTTTGAAAGTCCTCCATGAACTCAGCAAAGAGAAATGTACTGTACACAAAGTAATAACAATGTTCCAGTATGACCTGCTGTGAATGACTGTTATTCTCAGTAATATAATGATCCATGACGACTCTGAAGGACTTAAGATAAAAAATCTTATCCCTACCCAGAGAAGGAACTGTGTCTGAATACAGAGCAAAGCATTTTCTCTTTCTCTCTCTTTTTTTTTTTTAACTTAATTTTTCTTGAGGGTTTTTATTTTCATAAGGGAGGGAGCCCTATTTTTTCCCACAACTTGACTTATATGAAAATGTTTTGCAAATCTTCACAAGTGGTTTCTTAATTGTAGGTGAGGATAAGGGAGAGAATCAAGGACTGAAAAATTTTAGAAACAAATGTAAAATTTTTTTTTTTTGTTTTGAAATGTAAGTGGGAAAAAAATTAAATAAATATATAGCCCTTTAAGATGTCCAAAACACTTTACAAGTTTGACCTCATTTTATCCTCACAACAACCAAGGGAAATAGATTCTGTTATTATCCCCATTTTACAAATGAGAAACCGAGACAGAGGCTGACTTACTTGCCCAGGAGCACACAGCTGGTAAGCATTGGAGACCAAATATGAATATACATTTTATAGACTCTATCCTCTATGCCTCCTAGCTAAATCTTAAAAGAAAAAGTGAGGTAGGAAAAGGGAAGGCAATGTACATTTATATAGTGCACTATAATAAATACCTTTTATAAATATTATCACATTTGATTCTCACAACATTCCTGTGACGTATATGTCATTATTATTCCCATATCATAATCAAATATATCCAATTCTCTCCATATTTTTTAAATAACAGCTTTTTATTTTTCAAAATATATATACAAAAATAGTTTTCAACATTCACCCTCCCAAAACTCCATGCTCCAAATCCTTCTTCCTCCCTCCCTCCCCCTTCCTCCAGCCAGCAAGCAATTTAACACAGTTAAATATGTGCAATTCTTCTAAACATATTTCCATATTTTATGCTGCACAAGAAAAAATCAGATCAAAAAGGGAAAAAAATGAAAAAGAAAAAACAAGCAAGCAAGCAAAAAACAATAACAAAAAGGTGAAAATACTATGTTTTGATCCACATTCAGTCCCATAGTCCTCCCTCTGGATACAGATGGCTATCTCTACCATAAATCTATTGCAATTGGCCTGAACACCTCATTGTTGAAAAGAGCCAAGTCCATCACAGTTGATCATCATATAATCTTCTTACTACCATATACAATGTTCTCTTGGTTCTTACTCACTTCACTTAGCATCAGTTCACATAAGTCTCCAGTCTTTCTGAAATCATCCTGATGAATGTTTCTTAGAGAGCAATTATATTCCATTACATTTATATACCATGACTTATACAGTCTTTCCCCAATTGATAGGCATACACTCAGTTTCTAGTTTCTTGCCACTACAAAAAGGGCTGCTACAACATTTTTGCACAAATCTCTCCATATTTTTGACTTCCATTTAGTTTGGTAAATTAAAATTTTTCTTCTGCTGATAATATATTTCTTTATGCTATTGATGTAGTTGAATCTTCTCACATATAATTTTCTGATTGATGACTGATTTGATCATTGTCCATCCAACCCTACATTAATTATATTTTATTTCAGTGGCTCAAGTTTCTAGATAAAGGACTTACATGTGATTTAAGGAAGCACATGGATTGTTTAAAAATAAAAATGTCAACTCTGAGCTAATACTTCATAACTCTCAGATTATCATTATTGTTTCCTGTCATCTTAGCTAATGTTGAGGGGATATGGGAAAACTGGGGTAACAATGCACTGCTGGTGGAATTGTGAAATGATTCAACTATGCTGGAGAGCAATTCGAAACTGTGCCCCATAACTACATATCCTCCAATTCAGCAGTTGTGCTACTGGATCTATATCCCAAAGAGATCATAAAAGAGAGCAAAGGACCCATATGTACAAAAATGTTTGTAGCAACTGTTTTTTTTTGATAGTGGCAAGTAAGGAACTGGAAATTGAAATGTTCATCACAGGGGGAATATGTGAATAAATTAAGCTATATGAATGTAATGGAATATTATTGTTCTATAAGAAATGATGAGCAGGCTAATTTCACAGAAAAGCCTGGAAAGATTTACATGAACTGATGCTGAGTAAAGTCAGCCAAACCAAAAGTACAGTGTATACAGTAATAACAAGATTATAGGATGATCAACTGTGATGAACTTGGCTCTTCAAGGAAATTCCAATAGACTTGGATGGAAAATGCCATTGCATCCAGAGAGAGAACTATGGAGAATGAATGTGGATAGAAACATAGTATTTTCACCTTTTTGTTGTTGTTGTTGTTTTTGTTTTTTTTTCTTTTGGTCTGATTTTTTTTTTTTTTTTTGCAAACCATGACAAATATAGAAATCTATTTAAAAGAATTGCACATGTTTAACCTATATCATATTACTTGCTGTCTTGGGGAGGACAGAGGTAAAGAAGGAAAGGAGAAAAAACTGGAACACAAAAGCATTGCAGAAATGAATCTTTGCATGTGTTTGGAAAGACAAAATACTGCTGACATTTTTTAAAAAGAAACAATAAAAATGTCAATTTCCAGTATGGCAAGGTAAAGTCTTTAAGAGGATCATAAATAAAAGGTGTAACATTGCTTCCAAAAGTAGATAAGAATTACGAGACATCAAATCACAAATTTCCCATTTTTCTAAAGAATGCTTTACAGATACCCAAACCCAGAAGTATAATTTGAAAATTTCTAACAAAATCATATTCCTGAAGATTCTTTAAGCAGACCTATAGTTCATAAAGTACGGGTTATTGTTTAATGAATACATCCATTAGCACAACAATAATTTACTTAACTCTATGGAAGTCATTTATTTCTAAAAAAGATTATGGCCTCTCTGCACCAACAGAGAGGAAATACAGATGAAAGGAAAGGCTAAGGGGGAAAAAAAGCCTTGCCTTATAATAACAGGAGATGTTACTTGAAAGCATAATCCAGGGCAGAGCAGGCTACCACACAACTTGATCTACTCAGAAGATTCAAGTTTTTTTCCTGACTTCCTGAAGAGACTAGTCAAACCAGTTTTAATACCCAACACTTAATCTATCAGCCTGATACATACCAACTATCTCAATAATAAAACTAAAAGATTTATTTTTTTGTGGAAACTCGCCTTATATCAATTCCTCAGCAGCTCATCTATCATTTAGGTGAGAGCACTTGCCACAGGAATGCAAACAAAAGTACTACTAAAAGATTGTCAAATTCTAGTTAACTATAATACTCTTGGATTTCGGAATACTAAAAATGAAACATTTCACCAAGAGTAAGGGCAAAATGGAAGTAAGCATATAGTACCTCAAATGGATTGGATGATTCTACTGGTTTTGCTCAAATGTTTTTGTTACAAGAAGAGTTCAATAAGAGTAGAAGAAAAGGACTAAAGTGCTGAAACAAAAAGCAAAACTTTTTTTTTTTTTTTAAATTCAAAGACTTTTTCGGGATAGAATCCAAATATCTTATTGATAACAAGAACTGAATTACATGGCAAAGGTTCATCAAAAAACAAACAAACAAAAACAACAAAAAACCTATAGTAAAACCTCAATGAACAGGAATCTTCAGGGAATATTATTGTTCAGATCCAAACTCCAGGTCCTAAATGCTTACTGACTCTCTGTTTTGTCTCTCTAATGGTCTCTTCAGTCTTCCTCACTTCATGCATCTACTCAAAAAGAAGTCTTGTCAATTCTATTTCAATGACAGCTCTACTATCCATTACCTTTTCTCTAATCATTCTCCAATTATGCTAATTTAAGTCCTTATCATTGAAGTATACTATTATAATAGCCTTCTAATTATTTTCTTTGCTCCAAATCATTTCCTCTTCTCCCATCTACACCCTACAGATATGTCAAATAAAATATACCTAAGGTGTAGATCTAATCATGATGCTCCCTAGCCCAAGAAGTTCTAATGGTTTTTCTATTGCTTTTAGCATGAACTATATACTTCTTTATTGGTATGTATAATCCCTTCACAACCTTACTCTAGTCTATCTTTCCAGGTTTATTACATATTGCTCCCCTTAACAAATTGGCCTTCTTAAGGGTCATTAATGTTACATTCCATCTCCATTCTCCATGCCATCAAATACATTGTCCCCTATTCTTAGAATTAACTCCCTCCTTGACTCTTAAGACTGCCAGCTTCCTTCAAAGTTCAGCTACATAAAACCTTTCCCAATTTGCCCCTACTTTCCAGCACCTTTCTTCCTCTCATCCCAAAATTACCTTATATTTACTTTGAATATATTGCATATGCAGGTTCCAAAAATGTTAGTGCAGTTTAAAATTTTAAGTGTTTTAATAAACTTCAAGCTTTAATAGACTTTTAGACCATGGTGTACACTTAAAATCTATACATGTTGTTTTCTACTTGCAAAAGAAATCAAAGTCCTTCAGGAAAAGACCTGTTTAATTTATGTCTTTGTGTGGCTAGTACCATGAATTATTTGCCACATGGTGGACATTTAAGAACTATCTATGATCTGAATGAGTCTCCTAAAAGTAGGGGGACACGGAGCTGTGTTTTGCCTTCCTTTGTATCTCAGGACAGTGCCTAGAACATAGTAATCACTTGATGAATCCAATTTACTGTTAGCTGAATAACTCAAATGGCTATGATTTGATTAATTTAGGTTTTATGTATTTTATTTTATATTTACTCAATCAAGAAAAGTCCCTTTAACAATTACATATAAAAATGACTAAGTATTTTATAGTAACAAAATATTTTCTAACAAAATAAATTTTATAAGGAGTAGGGAACATAAGAAGTTGGGCTAAATATCTATTCCAGGACATACTCTGAAAACTTTTTTTTTTAATTAAATTCCTGATACTTATTGTCTCTCTATTTTGTCTCTTTTGGATTTTTTTTCCTTCTCATCTCACCCATCCATTCAGATAGAAGTCTTTTATATTAATTCTACCTCAATGACAACTCTCCCATCCATTACATTTTCTCCAATTACTCCCAATCATGCTAATTCAAGCCCTTATCACCCAGAGCCTGGACTATTGTAACAGCCTTCTAATTACTTTGGAAGGGTACCTTGGCTAGAAAACTTAGATTCCAACCCCACATCAAATACTGGTTACATTACCCTAGTCATACCCCTTACTTTCCCTACATCTTAATTTCTTCATCTGTAAGAAATGAAGGGCCTGCACCTCACTTTAAATCTACAATTCTATAATTAATTTTTTTTTTTTTTTTTTTTTTGCTATGGCAATTGGGATTAAATGACTTGTCCATGGTCACACAGCTAATAAGTGTTAAGTGTCTGAGGTAGGATTTGAACTCAGGTCCTTCTGACTTCAGAGCTGGCACTTTTTTAAAACAGGCTATCTAATCAACTTTGAGATCACGAAGATACAAATAATATACAATCAAGAACAGAGGCAAAAGACTTGTCTCTGTTACCAACCTTGATATTTTTTTTCTTTTATATATGCTACTTTACAATTTTAAGAGAAGAATAATTATCCTGGAACTCCACTTTTTTTTTTTTTAATATGACATTTCAGAAAGGGAAAACCACTTTTATTACAGGGGGAGTACAGAGTAGGCATGTGATTGGACAGTTACACAAATTTGCTATTATTTCAAAGCCAAGTTGCCCAAACGTAGATGACAAAGGAGGGCAATTCAACTTTCTTCAGAGGTTGCTTTCTTCTATTCTCCCACTACCTGATTAAAAACCTCATATTTAAGCTGTGAAAGTATATATATTCCAAAAAAGATTTTACAAGTGAATTTCACCAAAGCACCACAAAAATGGAAATGAAGCAAATAAGCAATGATGAGCATTTTGGTTTTAGAAAACCATGGAAAGACTTACATGAAATAGAGAGTGAAATGAACAGAACTAAGAGAATATTATATACAGGAACAGTAATATTGCTCAAAGAGTAACTGAACAAGTTATTATGAGTATTGTAAATATTCAAATCATCTACAAAGAATCTATTAAGACGCTATCCACCTGAATTATCATATAAACTTAGACTTAAAAGATGTTTATAAATAATCTCTAATAATCAATGTTAAGAAAAAGAAAGAAAAATTACTAATCTCAAAATAAGATGAACTACTTAATAACTTTGTGATAATTACTCTCAGTTTATTAACAACTGAAATACAAAGAAAATGATGAAGTGAAAAATAGTTATACCTTGGAATAGATAAAGGCAAGATAGTTGTTTTTACTTATAGGAAAAGTTGTTGGGATCATGCTACTTTTTACAACTCCCAGGGACTTCAAAAGCTGTTATCTAGGATGGTGGTTTTCAAACTTGTCACAGTGGCCAACCCATCCTCCCTACCCCCACCCCCAATAAAAAAAAAAAAAATACCTAGAAACTCTATCAGAATAAGTCAGAAATCCAGCATAACAGCATTAACTTAAAAACAAAATACAAAACACAGATTTGGAATCAGAACTCAAGAGTTTTTGAGCTTAATCCCCTCATTTTACAGATGAGACAACAGACTTGCCTAATGTCATAGTAAAAGTAGAGACTTAACCAGACTCCAAATCCAGAATGCTTTCCACTATACCACATTGCTTTAGGAAAAAAGTTTTCATTTTGTTCCTTCATTAAATACATATTTATTGAGTAGCTACTACTGAAAGGCTTTTTACCAGAGGATCTTGGGCAGGTCATTGAAGCTTTGATAGGCATTTCTCATCTGTAAAATGAATGGAAGGGGACACTGGATTAGGATGATCCAGATTTTATATCTAAATAATTCTATGATTTTAATTATTTTTCTTATAACATGCCTTAAATTATTTATACCAGATACAAGTCTAAATAATGCCATTTTAAATATCAATACTATGCTAGATGAAGCCATGAGCCATTATCTAACCTCAAAAAAACACTTGTAGTCCTGGGATCACATTTTGAAAACTACAGATGAAATCTATCCTTCTGTATATATGAAAGGTTTAGTTAACATTTTCTTTAAAATCCCCAGTGAAAGAAGTTTCAGATCTTGCAATTAAAATTTAAATTGCAATTCTCATCCAAAACTATACACTCCTAGTAGTAAATAATAAAGGCAACGGTTTCCAACAAAGAAAAAAAATAACCCTCAAATTAGTAACAACTTTCTTCTAACAACTATCTATATATTGTCTTCTTTGTTTTTATCAATCTAGTTAATTATGCTATCCAACTGCTTTTTTAAAATCACATTTTTAAAAATAGCTTTTTATTTTTAAAATACATGCAAAAATAGTTTTCAACATTCATCCTTGCAAAACCTTGTGTTCCTCCCCTGCCCCAGACAGCAAGTAATCCAATATAGGTTAAACATGTATAGTTCTTTAAAACATATTTCCACATTTATCATGATGCACAAGAAAAATCAGATCAAGAAGAAAAAAATGAGAAAAAAAAGAAAGAAAGCAAGCAACAACAAAAACCGTGAAAATGCCATATTGTAATCATATTTAATCCCATAGTCTGGATGCAGATGGCTCTCCTATTATAAATCTATAGGAATTGACCTGAATCACCTCCTCTCCTGAATCACTTCCTATTCAACTGCTTCTTAAGAAACAAGCTGTTAGAAAACTATGGCAGAATCTCTAATGTTTAAAGTAAGGTACACTGGTGCAAAAATAATAAAGTACTAGCAAACAAGTTACAACATATACACACTATAATCAAGTTGAATTTATACCAGAAATACAAGATTAATTCAATAAACTAAAACTATAAACTTAAGAAACCAATTAACAAAAAAATTTACAAAACATGATTAATAGATGCTAAAAAGGTTTTTCTTTTCTTTCTTTTTTTTTTTTTAAACAAAACCCAACGCCAGTTTCTATGTAAAACACCATAAAGCACAGGAATAAACGAATTTTTCCTTAACATGGGAAATAGTCTCTATCTACAATGAAGCACAAACATTATATGTAATGGACAAAGATTTAAAGGTCTGTCCAATAAGAGAAGGGAAAATGCAAGGATACTCAACATGGTGCTAGAAATGTGAATTATAACAAGAAGAAATCAAGAAAATAAATATATACAAAGAGTATAGAAAACTATTCCCTTCTTTTCAAATGATACATACTATCCAGTAAACTCCAAATAATCATTAAAAATGAATAATAAGACATTCAGCAAAGTAGAACGATATAAAATAAAGCCATGTAAACCATCAGTATTTCAGTATATTATCAATAAAACCAAAAAAGAAGAAATTCTATTCTTTTGTTTTAAATTTTAGGTGCAAGTTCATTAGACAAAGAGTCTTCAAACACTAAATTGGAGAACTATCTATTTTCTTCCCTTTAATTTGTAATTGTTTATCTACTAGATAACAATGTACTGGATTTATTTACCAAGTACTCTGAGAAGTGCATGTCAGCTGGCTTCTTCTAGTTACAAAGGCAATGCCAACACAACACAAGCTCTGGCAGGTTCTAATCTGGCAAATTTTTTGCAACTATTGTCTGAGAACAAGCTAAAATCAGAGATTCAATTCCAGGGCTGGCTGCAGGTTAAGGAATTTTTTTGGCCACAGAAACTTTCAAAGGAGTAGTATCAAAGAAGTTGTGAGCTGTGTAAATGGAGTATAGCTACATGGAACCTTAAAATATTTGTAAATATGATCGCACTCAAAAATTTTTCCTAGACAGAATTAAATAAGGCAATCTGAAAAGAGTACATGGATTTTGTAGACTTGAAGTCTTTCCTTTTGTAGATAAATTCTCCAAAGACTCTGCATGACCCAAAAAAAAGCAGCGTGCTCAGTCTGCTGCTTTTCTGTCCTAGAATTATTATCTAATCTTATGCCAATAAGCTCTTTAGGACTTCAAAACACACAAACACACAAATCACCCAAGAGAAACATCAATTGTTGTGCACTTAACCTTTAATAACTTTGCTAATTTTCACTAATTTCTTTTACTTTCACATATTTCATGTTTTAAATTTTATCAAGAGTTCATCCAAATAACAAATTTACAAAACAATGGAAACATTTCAATAAAGCCAGAAAACCGAAGCAGGCCACAATAGCAGACTACTTAACATAAATTTATTTCACATACTCTTAACAAACTAAAATAACCTTCAAATTACAAAAATACTTTTACATACAATTCTAATAGGACTAAAAGGCTTAAGCAAATCAAAACTAACATTTTCCAATAAAAAGATGGTTTTACTTTATCTTGTTCTTCCTAAAAATGAATTTTACTGAACCGTGGTGAAAATTTTAAAATGCAACTTACAAGTCATCACTGTTCTAATATTTAAATTTCTTATTTAAATATTTGTTAGCTTTAAAAAAATCTTTTATGCCAGTTTGTTGGCACTGCCTTTGTAACCAAAAAGAGCCAGCTTACCATGCACTCCTTTCAAGTACTCTGTAAATGAATCCAGAACATTGTTACCTAATAGCTAAATAATATTACTACTACTAAAATACAATTCTGCAACATGAATGGAAAGCAATACTTAAGACTTTCAAATGTCTCTAAAAGTTTGCTGCGCAAGACTTATCAAGTTCTGTCAATTCTACCTCTGCAATCTTTCATATTCAACCTCTCCTCTCTATTCTCACTGTCATGTCTTAGCATAAGGATCTTTTTTACTACCTTTCTGGATTATTACAAATATCTAAACAACCTTTCTCTGTCCATTCCCCACCCAGGTATCTCAAATCCAGTCTTCAAATTTCAATTAAACTAATGTTTCTTATGCATAATAATAAACCAATAATTGACATTTTTATGGAGTCATGAGATTTGCAAAATACTTTACACATTGCCTCATTTGCTCATCATGACAATCCGTTAGGTAAAATTATCAGTATTATTCCCATTTTACAGACTGAGCAGTTGAGAGACTTGTTCAGTGACAGTCACATAACTATTCAGCGTCCATGGCAATATTTTAACTGAGGTCTTCAAGACACCAAGAATAGCACTTTACCCACAATGCCACACTACTTCATCAGGTCATGGTACTCTATTACTCTATCACACTCTACTATTAGTTCTCACTACCAAAATTCAAACGTTTTTTCCTGGTGCTCAAGATCTCCTAACAAAACTGGGCCGCCCAGTACCGCTTTACATTACTCCTGGCCTCTAACCAAGTTGATTCTACATAAGCCTGTGATTTCCCATATCCTCCTTCTCTCCCCCCCCCCCCCACTCTGGATCTCAATGTTTCCATTACCTGAATTATATCCCAGTATTGACCTGCTGAATTTTGTCACAAGGCTTTGAGGTCCAGCTCAAATAGCAGTTCATGATAAGATCTTCTCTGATCCCCACAGAAAATTAAATTATCCTTGCTCACTTGATTGAATTCACAGGGCACTTCATCCATATCTCTCTAAAATGTTGTAGTTTTTCTCTGTCACTCCCCATTTTTTGTAAACTTTTATGCTTCACAAGACAAGGGTCATTCTTTACTTTAAACTACCTTTCCACATAATAGGCATTTGATAATTTTGTTGTAATTTAATTGAATCTTATAAAAAACCTTGCAATTTCAAAACTAAGTCACAACAAAATGGAAATCTATTTGGAAGAATGATCCTTAATTCTTTTTAAAATAAGAAACGATAAACAAAATATTTGAATCTTTAAGAACATGTAGCAAAGACAACACCGAAAAAGTGGCACATAAATTATTGAACTTAAAAAGTAAAAGGCAGTCCAAGTGAAGCTCTGATTCAGATACAAAAATTTTAACTAGTAACAGTGAAATATAAGATGACTAATGGTAGGGCCTTGTTGGTGTAGAGTTCCTTAATTTCTTGAAATTTCAAGTAAAATTTTATATATGCAAAGTAAAGAAAGCTTCAATTAAAAAGCAGAATACTCCTAAATTATTGCTAATCTGATCTTACTACTACAGACAAATACAAAGAAAATGTTTTCAAAGTGACTAGGAAGACTCCAAGAAGCTGTATTTTAAAAATCAGAAGGATTTTAAAAAGCAGTAAAGAATAGAGAATGATCACAATTAAAATAAAAAAACAAAAATATTTTACTTTCTCTGTATGCCCTCCATGTTGGAACTTTCTTCAATTTCACCTACTGAGTTCCTTAAAATTCCAGTTAAAATCTCATCTTTTACAAGAAGCCCTTCCCTACCCCTCTAATTCTAATACCGTCCCTCTATTAATTATTTCCTACTTATCCTGTATATAATTTGCTTTATTTATTTACATGTTGTCTTCCCCATCAGACTGTAAACTTCTTGAGAAGTGTCTTTTGCCTGCCTTTCTCCTCCCAAGAACCTAGTACAATACCTAAAACACAGAAAACACTCAATATTTACTTATAAGCTATGAACACTGGTCATTTAAAAATAACGTGTAATTGATAGTGTTTCAATTGATAACAAAAAGAAATCTTTAAAATAGTTTAAATTTATAGCCTTTTCCCCAAATTATAACTGCGCTACAGAATACATTTTTGTCTTAGGTTAAAATTACAAAGTAGAATTTAAACACATTCCTTATTAAAAGAAATCATTCTAGAAAGGTATCTATTTTAATGCTAGGCAATCTTTCCTCCAACTACTGCTTAGACTCTATTACCTCCCTCTTCTGAACACAATGTTCAAGAAAGGAAAACCAATTGTAACATTAAATAAAGTATAACTATGAAAATAAACTTGGCTGTTAACACCAACCAGCCATTGATCCTTCTTTGAATTATGTGGGCAAAGAATATTTTTAATGGGAAATCACAGAAATAATTTTATCTAGATGTCAACTTAAAAGAAGAACTTTATATGGAATTCTAATCTTAAAAGAACATTCTACTGAAACTTTTCAAATGATGAATTTCATTTGATATATAACTATCAAATTACCTGATATGAAAGTTAGGAACTTTAACAGAAATGGATATGAGTCATAGGAGTTAACATGGCGGATTAATCTTTATACACCAAAGAATAGCAATTGATGTTTACTTTCAGTTCTATTATTTTAAAAGAATTAGTAAGATATCTGATTAAATGATAGATATCTAAATAAAACAAAAACTGCATTTATCTTTTAAAATTAAGAAATACATAATAAAATACACACCAATGATAACTAATGTAATAAAATATGAATCATATTCCAAATACTATAAAAACACCCAAACCTTTGAATAGGAAGTAACATTTGTGTAAAATACACTCATTGTATAAACAACTTTTCCATATAAGCTTAAAGCAATAAAAACTGGAAACTGCAATACTGCTATATTTCAATGAGATGCTCAGGAACAAAAAAATTTCAGGATAATCAGATTTCCACTAGTACTACCATAAGAGCTGAAACTATTCTCAGAGTGAGTTCAGGCAGCTGAGTCTTTGAGTAACCTATAGATATTTCTATAGGTTATTTTCTATTGGAAATAAGGATTCTCAAATAACCATTTTGTTCACACCAGTTCCTTACCCATTAGTGGATGTAAAAAGGCTAATTAACAAGTAGTTATAAAGTACTTGGAAAAAGTCAAATGTTAGTATAATATTTAATTACAGAAAATTAATAACCAAGCCAAAAAAATTGCCTTTTTGTGTTTATAAGTCCTCCTCTCTACAAAAAAACAAAAAACGACTATTGCTAGTACAAATGAGATAAGTAACTTTAAAAATTGCATTTTAAGATTTTCAAACTGTATAATATAGTTTTTAAATTTTTTCTAGGAAATTTATTTTTAATACACATTGCTTTATGATCATATTGGGAGACAAAAAAATCAGAGCAAAAGGGAAAAACCATGGTAGATATTTTAAAAAAGAAGAGAGAAAAGAAGTGAATATAGCATGTGTTGAATTATATTCAGTCTCCTTAGTTCTTTTTCTGGATGCAGATGGCATTTTCTGTCAAAAATCTGTTGGTATTGTTTTAGATCACTGAACCTCTGAGAAGAACCACTTTCATAGTTGAGCATTATATATTCTTGCTGTTAATATATACAGTGTATTCGTAGTCAGCTTATTTTGCTCAGCATCCTTGATGGAAATCTTTCTGGGCCTTCCTAAAATCAACTTGTTCAACATTTTTATAGAACAATAATATTCCATTATCTTCATATACCACTATATAATATAGTTTTGGTTTTTAGGTTTTTTTCCCCAAGACTGGAATGACAATACGAGGATTGAAAGCCATGCATAAAATTAGCAACTGAAGCAAATGGGAATGTTTCTGATGGGGAAGAGAAGATTCAAGCAGTACATGATGTCTTCAAGAATTTCAAGAGCTGTCATTGGGAAAAATTAAACTTGTTCTCCTTGGATACAGAAAGAAATATCTGGAAAGAATAGGTGGAAGTTGTATGGAGACCAGTTTCTGTAGAATATAAAGAAAAACTTCCAAACAATTAGAACTGTCTAGAATTGAAATGTTTCTGTAAATAGTGAATATTTACCAGTGGAGAAGGGATAACTATTTTTAGGTTCTATAGATGAAAACCCTACACAATTACTCAAGACCAGATGACCTCTGGGGTCTTTCCTAATTCTGAAATTCTAAGAAACAACACTCTGTTTAGTTTCATCTTACTACTAGCATTTTAAAAAATTATTTTAAAAGTTACTTGGTGAGTACATTTGGGGAAGAATAACAGATTAAAATATTAAATTTTAAATGTAAATTATTTAATAATATAGAATGTTTACTTCCCAACTCAGAATATTTAACAATACTAAAAAAAAAAAAGCACATTCTAATATCAAATTAAAGATCATATCATTTTAATAATAAATAAAGGAAATAAAATAGTGCTAAAACAAATGCCAAAGGTCATAAAATTGCTTATTCAAAAGCTGTGCTCATGAATCTAAATATTTATTCTCTTCTTTCATTTTTTGGAGATATGTATGTGTATAGATGTATAATACACATATATTTAGCACAATAGGACAAAATCTTTCATGGGAGTTGTCACACAGATGTGAGTAAAATATAGGTCCTTCAAGTCATTTTTTTTTCTAACAAGAAACTATTCCTGTCCCCATGTGTCCAACTTAGTAAATGGGTAAACCACTGCTCCAATGACAAAGTACAGAGAAAGGACACAAGAAGCAGAGATAAAGAAGAAGACTCAAAGTTGTCATTTCTCTTCCCATATGTCAATGCTTTGTGGTATCTGTGATTTTTTCAATGTGGGTATTTCCTACAACATAACCATTACCCCTTCATCTAGTTCATGTCTTTCCATCAATTCTCAAGAAGGATCTCGAGAATCTCTAGCTCTTTTGCTATCACCAATTGGGAATACAGGCAATAAGTTGCAGCCGACTCATACACCCCTTTATTTCTCTTCATCACCCTTTTAAGGTTTCAAGGGTTAACCTTTAATTCTTGGGACTCTGAAATTCTATGACTTGAATCAATACAACAGTATCACCAGAGGAAATATGTAATTTTGGCTGAGACAATTGGAGTTAAGTGATTTGTCCAGGGTCATACAGCTAGAAAGTATTGTCTGAGGCCAGATTTGAACTTAGGCCCTCCTGACTTTAGGACTGGTACTCTGTCCACTACACCACCTAACTGCCCCACCCCCCAAAAAAATCTTTAAAAATGAGCTTTTTATACACACACACACACACACACACACACACACACACACACACACACGCTACTCTTATGTATTTCTCAAACCAATAAATTGTACAGAAGTAATCTCTTACCATAAATTTCAGAGATGCTTAGCATCTAGCAGTGACTGATAGTGACTTTGCTCTTCTTACCTATGTACTTCAAGATGAATGCAATAACTTATTGAAGTAAACTAATATTTTTCTCCTGTATCTGGGAATATAGTTGTGTCTGCCATTCCTTTTGTGTATATATGAAAGAACAATTGAGAGTGAGAGGAAGAGGAAGGGAAAAAAAATCTAACTGAAAAAAATTGAGAATGACAACAGCTTGGCAAAAGCTTGACCAGTAGGCAGTCATTGAGCCTGGAGATGTCTCATGCCATTGTGCTATTGGCTAAGCATATGCCATGTCATCCCCAGCTTTTCTTCTACTCTCTATCACTCATTAGTTCTGAATCAAGTAGTATTTTATTTGGGATGATGGTCTGGTCTGAGGTATATTTCATAGAACTTTCCAGAGTTTTCTAGTGGGCAAAAATGTGCTAACATTGTACAGATAGGCGGGTAGAGCCAAGATGGTAGGAAAAAGGCAGACTCCCCTGAGTTCTCCCTAAAAGCCCTCCAAACACTTTGAAATAATAAAACAAGTCCTAGAAAAGGACGGGGTAAAATAATTTTCCAGCTAAAGTCAACTTAGAAGGTTGGCAGGAAAGGAGTATCTCATTGGGTAAAGGTGGAGTACAGTTCAGGGCAGGCTACACCAGCAAAGCTGGGCCCTAACAAATACTGAATCGGCAGTGTAAGTGGCTACTTTCAGAGCTCTCAGCCCAAAGACAGTAAAGGGGTTGAAAAATTCAAAGTAAATTCCAGGGGTTGCTGCAGCTACAGTGGAACAGTACCCTCCTTACAATTTCAGGGCAGCAGAGTGCTTTGGTGACTCACAGACCAGGGAATAAGCCAGGAGAGTAGTTAAAGCATGTCTTTAGATCATACCATCTTGGAAGAACTGAAAACTTATAGGTCCCTAGAAGGATCTCTGAAAACAGCTGCACAAAATCCCTGAATCTTGGGACAGTACATCCTCCACTCTGGAAGCAGAACCTCACTTTGGCAAAAAGTTAAAAGTCAAAAAATAGACTGGAAAATGAGCAAACAGGAAAAAAAAAATCTCACTACAGGAAGTTACCATAGTGACAAGAAGATTAAAGTCAAAAGCCCTACATCCAAAGCTTGTGAGAAAAATATGAATTGATCTCAAGACATGGAAGAGCTCAAAAGGATTCTGAGAATCAAGTAAGAACACCAGAAAAAGAAATGAGTGATATAAGACAATCATTTAAAAAAAGAGTCAAAAGCTTGGTAAAGGAGACACACACAAAACACTTAAGAAAATACCTTAAAAAACAAATTAGGCCAAATGGTAAAAGAGATACAAAAAGTCAATGGGGAGAACAATGCCTTAAAAAGCAGAATTGGCCAAATGGGGAAAAAAGGCACAAAAGTTCATTGAAGTAAAAAAAAAAAAAAAAAAATTCCTAAAAAGCAGAATTGGCCAAATGAAAAAAGAGATACAAAAACTCATTTAAGAAAAAAATATTGAACTGAGAAAATAAAAGCTAATGACTATAAGAAATCAAGAAACAATAAAACAAAACCAAAAGAATGGAGAAAAAAAAAGACAACATGAAATATCTCACTGACAAAACATCTGACTTGGAAAACATATCCAGGAGACATAATTTAAAAATTATTGGACTGCCTGAAAGCCATGATCAAAGGAGGCCTTAGATATCCATCTTCCAAGAAATTAAACAAACATCCATAATGTTCTAAAAATTAGAGAGTAGGATTGAAAGAATCCACTGATTTACCTCCTGAAAGAGATCCCAAAATGAAGATTCTCAGGAATATAACCAAATTCCAGAATTCCCAGGTCAAGGAGAGAATACCACACACAGCCAGAAATAAATAATTCAAGTATCATGGAAGCAAAGGATAGCACAAGATTTTGCTGCTCATATTCAGGAGGGCAAAAGAACTAGGATTATAACCAAAAATCACCTGTCCAGGAAAATTAAGTATAATTCTTCAGAGGAAAAAAAAAAAAAGGACATTCAATGAAATAGAGAACTTTCAATTCTTGATGAAAAGACCAAAGATGAATAGGAAGTTTGATTTTTGAATACAAGACTCAAGAGAAACACAAAAAGATAAACAGAAAAGGAAAATCATAAGGGACTTCATAAGATTAAACTGTTTACATTCCTACAATGGGAAGATGATAATTGCAATTCATAAAAACCTTCTCATCATTAGGGCAGGTTAAGAGTGTTGATAGAGGGCACAGGTGAGTTGAATATGAAAAGATGTCTAAAAAAACAAAATTAAGGGATGAAAAAGAGGAATGCAGTGGAAAAAAGGTAGAATGGGTTAAACTATTTCATAGAAAAAGAGCAAGCAAAAATTTTTACAATGGAAGAGAAAATGGGGGAGGCAAGTCCTTGGGAGTGAGTGAAACTTGCTCTCATTAGAATTGGCTTAATTGAATATAAAAATCTATCTTCCTACAGGGAAAGTGGGCCAGCATAGGAATAAAAAAAGGAGTGTGTATGTTTGTGTGGAGGGGGGGGAAATCGATAAAAGGGAGGGCAGCTTGGGGGAGGCAGCAGTTAGAAGCAAAACACTTTTGACGGGGAGACAGGGTAAAAGGAGAGAGAAGAGAATAAATGGGAGGGGATGGTGGAGGAAAATACATGTTGCAATCAATGTGGAAAAAAATTTTGAACTCAGTTTCTCTGATACAGGCCCCATTTCTCAAATATATAGAGAACTTATTATAAAATTTATAAAAATAAGAGCTATTCCCTAATTGATAAATGACCAAAAGATGTGAAGTTTTCAGATGAAGTAATCAAAGCTAACTATATTCATATGAAAAAAATGTTCTAAATCTCTATTGACTAGAGAAATGCAAATTAAAATAACTTAAGTATTACCTCATTCCTATGAGGCTGGCTAATAGGACAAGAAAAAAAGGAAATGACAAATTTTGGAGAGAATATAGGGGAAAATGAGACATTTATGGACTGTTGTAAACTGATTCTGCCATTCTTTATAGCAATTTAGAACCATGCCCAAAAGGGTTATAAAGTCATAAAACCCTTTGACCTAGTAAGCCACTAGTAGGCCTATAGCTAAAAAGAGATAAAACAAAAATGAAAAGGAAAGCGATTCATATGTAAAATATATTTATAGCAGCACTTTTCTGGTGGCACAGAATTGGAAATTGAGATGGCCATTAGTTGGAGAATGGCTCAACAAACTGTTATGCTATTGTGATGAATACTATTGTACTATAAAAAATGAGGAGGATACTCTCAGAAAAACCAGAAGAGATTTAGATAAGCTGATGCAAAATGAAATATACTATATATAAAGTAACAGTTATATTTATAAGATGGTTTGCTGTTCTCAGCAATACAATGATCCAAGACAATTCTGAAGGACTTATGATGAAAAATGCTACCCACCTCCAGAGAAAGAAGTGATGGTATTTGAATACACATTGAAACATACTTGTTAAATTTTATTTTTCTTGGGTGTTTTAGATTTTTGGTCTGTTTTCTATCACAACATGACTAATGTGGAAATATGTTTTAAATGACTACAAATATATAACCTTACACTGAATTGCTTGCTTTTTCAAAGAGAGGAGTGGGAAGGGAGAAGGAAAAAAATTTGTAATTCAAAAGTATTAAAAATGAATTCTGAAAATTGTTTTTGCATGTAATTAGAGAAAAATAAAACATTCAATACATTTTTTAAAATTGTGCTGAAGCAGAACATTTAGCCCAGACTTGAAGACCAAGACATTCAAATCCAAATCCCCTGAAATCAAGAGCATTTAGGTATTTAACATACCTATAGCAATACAAACTGTCCCTAAAATAACTTGGCCTTTCAAATATGAAGAGATAAGTATTTCTAAGACTTATATTTGCATTTCTGTTATGGAAAACTAACTAAATTTTATGATCTATACAAAACCATTCTTTTGTCTCTGGATTACAACGAAGTATTATTAGCAAATGGCAGAAAAAATAAGATGGTCACTAGTGGGGAGAATGGTGGGGAATAACTAGCTGGTATATTCAAAATTGAACAGTACCCCTATGTAAAGCAAATTGGAAATAACTGCCTACCAAGGAATAAAATTACATGTAAGCCAAGAAGGAACACAAAAATAATAATACGAAAATTTTTCACACAAATACAAAACTTACAAAGAAAAGTAAGACTGGTAAGTTGCTTTTTAAAAAAAAAAAGTTTCAAAAACAATATAACTTTCCCCATATTTTTGTCCCAGTCCTTGATGAAGTAATTTCATCTAGAATCATCTTATTAGCCACTAGAGGGAGTCTTAAAAAAAAAAAAAAAAAAAAAAAGTATTTTAAAACCTCCTTTTGTCCCCATACTCTTTTTTGCATTAAAGTTAGAACTGCGGTAATTTTAGGAGTATATAAAACAGGATATGTACTGAGTTTTAAAACTAGTTAATATATTTATTTCCAAGAGAACTCTCATATTTTATCATATGAATTTTATACACAGTACTTGCTGAGATGCTTAAATTTCTTAAGGTAAAATGCAGAATACATAGACACACCAAATATAATATGAAATTCACTTACTGAAATATTCACTTTTCCTATGTGGTTAACATGAAATTTTTCAGTAGAAAAATCAGTACACAGTAGCAATGGAGCTAACCTCTGAAAATATGAGCATGATCTCAAAGAACACCGTAATAGTCCATAATTCAGCCAAAGAAATAAAATATGGAAATACAAAATATTCTGTATTTCACTTAAGTTTAAAATCTCTGTTCCTAATCAAAATTAAAGTCCACAAAGAGTGCTCCATTAGTTTTCATTTTCTTGAATTAAAAAATAAGTTACTTTAAAAAGGCCACTGAATGTGTTCAAAGAAATATGCTCAACTTAGGAAATAATCTTTTTTTCCCCCCTGTCAAGCATTTTTAACACTTTTAAACACGTTTTAAAGCAAGATCAGATTGGAGGAATCCCAAAGGGCATATTTCAGTAAAAGGAATGAACTTTCTAAAATACATACTTTGGATTAGAATGTTTCTATATTACATTCAACAATGTAAAACCTCTTTTCCTTCTATCCCTTTCCTACACCTTCAACCTGCCAAAAAAACAAAAACAAATGACTCCCCCCAAAAAAAATCCTCACCAGATACAAAAATGCAAGCTTAATGGAACTACATTACTCTGATTTTAGGGATCGTACAAATAAACCAATAAAGTGTGGCTGGACAAGTTTCTTTTTCTTTTAATCCTGTTTTTTGGAGGTCTGGTTAGACAGATAATACATAAATATAAATGTGGTATACACATATATACCTGTATATGCACTCTCTTATATATATACACACACACACACACACACACACAAAATATAAGTGCAAGCATGCATATACAAATGCACAAGTATACACACACTCTTTCCTGTGTGCACACATGTACATGCTCCCACTTAGTTACACATGTATATATGCACTAGCGCTTCCTTGGGTATACATATAAAAATACATTTATACACATGTACACATCTATGTACAAACATATACCCATCCCCCTATACATAAATATATACACATATATACATAAATATATACACATATATACATGTGCTGGGACACAATCTACATATAATATACATATATTTGCACATAGATGTCTGCAGACACACAGTATGTGTCTGTATATTATATGCATATAACAGACAGGCTGGCTGCCATGCATGCACACACATATCAAACAGACAGGCAGACACATATATATATATATATATATATATGTTATTTATACATAAACAAAACCACAAACAAGCTGACCCACTGACATGCACATCCATATGCTGGCATGGCTGCAGCCCATACATATAGAATGTAAATTATTACATGTTACACACACAACATGCATTTACAAAACAGACATGAGCTGTCGCACACACTGGCGTGCAGGTGGACACAAATATATACGTGCATGTTGGCATGGCTGCAGGCACACACTGACCTGCATGCCCATAACACATAGACACAGACACCTGCAGGCACATTTGTGAATGTCTATCATACATCTGTAACTTGTGTCTCCATCATACATCTGTAACATACATGCACACAGACATGCACACGTGCTGACACAGCAGGCACACTAGTGCATGTAATGTGTGGCACCGGCACACTCGTGTGCACATGTCTGCAACATGCACACACGCACGCTCACACACCTGCAACACGGATACATGCAGACGCGCCTGCAGGCACACCCATGTGTGTCCATCACACACTTGCACCACGCATGCACACAGACACCTGCAGGCACACTCGTTACACCTGTACCATACTCATGCAGACACACCTGCAGGCACCCTCGTGGGTGTCTCCATCACACACCTGTAACGTACGCACACACCCGCTCATACGTGTCTGTCACCGTACCCAGCCCGCACACACGGACGCAAGCACACGCACACCGGGATGCCCAAAGTTTCCCGGAGCTGACCGAGTCCAGGCGCGTACGCTTCCCCCGCAGCCCGGGCCAGGCAGCACGTGCCCAGGGCCCGGAGCCGCAGGAGGGGGATGGTGGGGGCGGGCCAGGGAGGATGCCCGGCGGGCCGCGCGGGAGTCCCGGGCCCTGGGCCGCCCGGGCCAGCCGCGCTCCAAACGTGCCAGAGCGGTGACAGAAATAAGTGGGTCACAAGGCCTAGCGGGTCCGGGAGGAAACAGCCTCGGTGCCCCGCCGCCCCCCTCCGCGCCCGCCAGGTAGCCCCGCGCGCCCCCACCCCGGCGGCCCGGGCCCCCTGCGGAGCCGGCTGTCGGGCCGGCGCTCCAAGCGGGAGGCGCGTCCGCGGCCCCAGCCCGGGTCCAACGCCCTCAGCCCTCACCGTGCGGGCGGCTCGCGGCTCAGGCGGCTCCGGCGGCTCCGGCGGCTCCTTCCCGGCCCCCCTCCCCCCACCCGCCGAGTGGCCGCAGCAGCTGCCGCCTGTCCGGCGCAGCGCCCGGCGCCCCGCGAGCTCCCACCACCGGCGGCAGCAGCCCCCGCGGTCCGCGAGTAGGAGCCGCAGTCACGACAGCCGCGGTCGCTGCTGCTGGTACTGCTGCTGCCGCGGCTGCTGCGGCCACCCCTCTCCTCTTCTCCTTCCCCTCCTCTTTTCTTCCCCTCCCCTTATCCGCCGGCACCGCTAACACGCATGCGCCGCCAAGTCAAGCCTACCGGCAACCAACTGGCCCCGGGCCCAGCAGCCCAGGCGAGGCTTGCCCGCAGAGCGCACGCGTAGCGGGAGCAGGCTCTTTTTTTTTTTTTTTCTCCTAATTTTTTTTTTAATCGGCAAGCCGCAAATCAAATCTGTGATTGAGCGTCTCACCCTGCGCATGCGCCCACCGCCGTCCTCGCCGGCCACGAAGGCCCAACCCGCCCTCGCCCCATTCTCTCGGCCGAGCCTCCCAGGCTCCAGGAGCCTCTTGGTACGCATGCGGATTCCTGGAGGAGGGCGCTCGAGGCGGGAGGGGCGAGAGATTCCTGTTTGCCCCGCTCTAGTGCAGGCTGTGCGCCTGCGCGGCCACTAGCGGTCTTCCTCCTCCCCCGCGTCTCCCGGCTCCCAGATTGGCCGGCGCTCGGAGGAAGCTGGGGTTTTCCCGGAGGTCTCGCTCCAGCCTTCCTTCCCAGCATTTGGCAGGAGCGGATCCCGTTACTGGAAAGCCGGGAGGTGGGGTCCCAGTGCTGCCTCTTCAAGCTGCAGCTGGAGCGCGCTCCTGGAGGCCGCGGAGGGCTGAGGGGGGAGAGGAAAGAGACAAGCCCTTCCCGGGTGCGCGTGGCCTGGATTCTGACAGCCCTGGGGGTAGAGCCGGGATCCCGCTACTTGTCCCGGGGGGCCGAGGTAGCCCTCCCCGCCCCCCCCATGCCCGAAGGGAGCTTGGGTGCACCGGGGCAACCATGGCCCGGGGACTGACTCCTTAATCAATAAAAGGTGCGGGATGCCCAAGCGTTAGCCCCGGGAAGCCCGTAGTTAATTACTCCGTGGGGGCTTATCTGGCAGAACAGAAGCATTTTGGGGGGAGGATAATGGTTCCATTCCTGCGCGTTTTCATCTTTGATAGAATATCCTGAAATTGAAATCGGTGTACTTTTTTTTTTTTTTTTAAACATTTGCATTCTGGATATGTCAATAAAATTTCCTAAAGTAACATTTATTTAAAGTTGTCCTGTCTAAGAACAGATTCAGACCTTCTTAAACTTTTTCCACTCTTGACCCCTTTTCGCCCCAAAAAATCGTTTGTACCCCCGTATATAAAATAGCTATGCAACAAGTGTTTGCTGACCATAAATCATGACTTCATGATCCCCACATTCAGCTAGGAGACCCCCCCACTTAAGAAGCTGCAGTCTATACTCGGGTCATGGGGAGGAGGGCGTAATTAGGAATACTTGCTAAGAGGAAATGTCATGTTTCTTTTCTCCCATGCAGTCACTGAGACCTAGCTCCATCGGGATGACTACTCCCGGACATCCTTTCCAACACGAGTGGGAGTTGATACTCTCCTTGCTCTTTATCGGCACTTTCAGATTTTCCTTCTATCCCCATCACTGAGTAGCCTCTTCTCCTTTGAGGTTTTTTCCAGTCCGTAAGAATCCCCTCGAAATTCTGGTAGCTTTTATCTATTGACCTCCAAAACACTTCCTTTTTTTTTTTTTTTTTCCCAGGCTGGGGTTAAGTGACTTGCCCAGGGTCACACAGCTAGGAAGTGTTAAGTGTCTGAGATCACATTCGAACTCGGGTCCTAGGGCTGGTGCTCTATCCACTGCGCCCCCTAGCTGCCCCCCAAGACACACTTCTTTCCTCAAAGTCCTTTAACGCATTCTCTCCTCCAACTTGTGCCCTCCTATACAGATGTTCTCTCAAAGACCTTTACCTCCCGCCTTCTCAAAGGGCCCATGAGCGATGATCACACCCCTCCATCTGGTCATCACCCATGTCTTCTTTGATGTCCATAAACTCTGAAATTATCTGCTCCTGATCTAGTGTTATTTCACTTTCTCTCTGCCTTACAGCCCTCCGCTTCATCTTCACTGGGACTTGAATCTCTCCACAGATCTTTCACCCGTAAAACACCTCATCTTTCCTTCCCTATCTTGAGCCTCGAATGAACCAGTTCTACTCTACACGATCCCCGTATCTTGAGCGTCTTGCTCCTTATCCCACAGCTAATCTCGCCCTCCTGTCAGGGAGGGGGTTCTAAGATCTGGGGTCTATTTTCAAAGAGAGGAGAGGCTGAATCAGAGAAATGCTGGCGGATGTTAGTCCTCTCAAACCTGCCAGCTTCAGCACTGGATGAGTCCAGTCAAGTTCCTGACAAGGAAAACAGCCCCGAGAGGCCACTCCAGAGCTTTTAGTCTTCCCCAACACTCCTAAAACACATTAGGAGCAATGTGGGAGATAGACTGAAATAGGGGGACAGATATCAATCACAGGGTAGAAGAAGATGAAGGCCTGGACTAGTGGAGTAGTTGCATGAAAAGGCCTCCAAAATAGACTTAAGTGTGTACAGCTGCTTATCTCATTGTTGTTTCTTCAGAAGCATTTCTTCTTCCTCTTGAAATACATCTGGTACTATGATTCCACTGTTTGAGGAAGAAAAGGGCATGTTACAAAAACAACTAGCTCTTTCCCATATTTCTTCTGTTGGTAGTCTTTCCTTTCTAAAGTTCTATCTTTAACTGTCCTCAGGATGATCTGGAGGTAGTTGAATTTCTCAACAAGATTTGTTTAAAATAATTTCCTCCTCCATTGCTTTCCACTGACTTATGAAGTACTATTGTTTATATAATCTTCTATTAAACTTCTCCATAAAATTTTACAAATGACTTTATAATCTAAACCAATGTCATCTTCTTTGGATGCCATTTTTTCCTGTTTGGCAAATAAATCAAGTATTTCTTGACTAAAGCAGTTTAAAAAAAACAACTTTTTTTTTTTCTCCTCTTTATGGAAATTGATATACATACTCAAAGTTTGCTAGTGATTTGAGGAAAGTTCTTCTTGACCCAAAAGACAAAAAAAAAAAATTTCCTAGAGTAGGTGACATTTTGCTGTAAGTTTTGAATAGTGAGAGGAACATTACATTGGAAAAATAGGCTATTTGTATGTATATATTATATGATCAAGAATGGGGAAAATCAAATCCATCTTTATTTTGATAGTCACCCACCCATATCCATTCCAGGTGTCTGGGAGAAGAGTATATAGAGAAACAAAATAAAATTTTAGTAATTCTATTTTTTAATAAAATATAACTCCGTGGTTGACATGAACAAAAGCACATTATGATATATGTAATATCAAAGAATAAGATAATGTTAGAGTGGAAGGGGAGAACATAGATTTCTGTCCATTTTTTAAAAATGAAAGGTGGGAGTGCAACAGTATATTGATGTATTTTCAAAAGAAGTCACTATTATTAGTTTTACTTAACTGTTTTTCTTTGTTACAAGGGCACTCTCATGAGATTGAAGTAATTTGTAAATGTTTGCAATATAAAAATTAAACACATCAGTGAAACTGAAAGGGACCACACCCACCCACCCACACACACACACATAGACACCAGTTATGCTTGCCTGTAATAAGGAAAATGGTACTCAAACCTGGATTTGGAGGATTTGGGAGAAGAAAATGATAGTTGAAAGGCTGATCTAGGAGGATAGTTTTATCCGAAGCTCTCAAATGATTGTTGTAGAGTTGACTGTAATCCAGACATGAAATAACCAAAATCATGGATTCAACTCAGAGAATTAAAAGGAAAGACTGGTTTAATTTCAAATGTGGGGAGAAAACCATAGATGGCTGAGATTCCATTCCTGGGAGATCAGACATATTGTGGTGTTTGAGGTGAAGTGAGAACATAAGACATTTTTTGGAAATTTAGATTTCTATAAAGAGAAAGCTCACTTAGAAGGCAAGAACTATATCTGGTAGTTTTTCTCTAATATTTCCAAGTATCCTAGCATATTATCATGGACCTAATGGAAACATGGTTGATATTATCGTTTCAGCTATAGGAGTCACAATATGAAAATGGAAAGAAAAGAAGGTTGGAATAGTTACTGGACTAAATGTGGGAGCTAATCAGTTATATTTTTAAAAGGATTGCTATGTTATAGGGAAGGCTCATTTGAGATTGGATAACAAAAATTTATAGTGAAAGACATCCTCTAAGATCTTTTGATCTTGAAGAAGATCAAAGCAGGTAAATGGTGGGAGTAACCCAAAGGAGTTAGGCGTGGGATATGGAAATTCCTTGAGTGCTGACAATATAAAGGAGCAGAGGATATGGGAGTAGAAGAGGCTGTAAAGTTGAACTGGCTCATTCCAGTTGAGATCTGGAATGGAAGTGACAATAAACAGTTGAAGGATTGAATACTTTGGGAAGTACAATGAATGAGGGTATTAGAGATCTTAGTGAAGATGAGGAACAGTATTAGGAGGTTAAAAAATGGAAAGGAGAGGTGATTATCAATCTATGCAGAAAATAAGGCTTGAGCTCAGTCTTGAAAGAAATTAGGGATTCAGAGACCGAGGTGAAGAGCTGGGAGGAATCACCAATGCAAATGCATAGAAATAGGAAATGGGATTGCATGTAAAAGCTACAGTTAAGAAGTCCAATTTGGGAATTGTGAAAGGCTATATAACTGATCTTAAAAGCAATAGTGAGCCACTGCAATTTATAGAATAATGTAGTGACATGATCATAAGGATTAGAGATGGAAGGAACCCTGAGGTAATCTGGTTCAACCTTCTTATTTTAAAATTAAGGAAAATTGAATGTAGTAGTACCTTGTCTTGCCCATGGTAACACAGACAGTACTACCAGTAGTACCTAACCTTTGAACCTAAGCACTCTCACTTCAAATTGAGTGTATTCTTTGCTTCATGAACAAAGGGTGAATTACAAATAGTTCATTCTTTGCATTATAATTTACCCAGTAGAACATAAGCCCCTTGAGGGCAGAAACTTGTATATGCTGGATGTTTAATAAATGCTTGTTGGATTATACCACTTATTCTACCACTTCATGATGTTGAAGTATCCCTAGCTTACTTGGAATATCAGATATCACAGGCTAGAACTACTTTACGTAGGGAAGAGTGCTTGAAATCTAAAAATTGATTAATAAAAATGAAATGATTTGTTGGCACTTTAAAATTTTGTTATTAAGATTATGAAGTATCTTTATATATTTATTGAAATGGTTGGAGGTAGGAAGATGCACTCTGTGATTAAGTATTGATTATATAAATTTCACCAAAAGTATGATCAAAGCAAAATAATTTTTCTAAGTGTCTCTATTTCACAAATTTCGTGTATAGTGTTCTCATATTCTTCTTTGTACATGGAAACGAACACAACCATTGCATTCCATTGTCAAATCTGAATAACAAAAAAATTAAAATTCTGGGAGAAAAGAATAAGAATTATTTTTCCCACAGCTGTGAAAATCCAAGCATGCCGGAGATAAATGACAGTTAATTGAGTGACATATTATAAACTCATACTATAAGACAGCACAGTGGGATTTACTCAGTAATAGTTTCATTCAACCCTAATAGCAAGAATAACTGCTATATGTGAAAATTGTGGGAAATAGGTTTGTACTATGCTCACATCTTTTCATTTCTATCAGCCTGTCTCTATGAGCATAGAATTGAATTATATTTTCATAAAATTTTACTTCCAGAAAAATCTGTAAGTACTTTCTTTTTTCTAACTCCTTCAATCTGAATAAATAAATTGTAGCCATTACTAAAAACTTTAATAATCCAGAACAATATGAAATAGCCCCAACTAATAAGGTGCTTATTAAAATGTATAAAATAATAAATCATGGTGGCAAAGAATTGGAAAATGAGCAGATGTCCACCAACTAGGGAAAGGCTGAATAAAATATGGTATAAGAAAGTAATGAAATATTACTGTTCTGTAAAAAATGATGAACAAGATGATTTTTAGAAAGGCCTAAAAAGATTTACATGAATTGATGCTGAGTAAAACAAATAGAACCAGGAATACATTGTACATAGTAACAGCAAAATTGTTTTATAATTAACTGTGAAAGACTTAGTTTTTCTCAGGAGTTCATTGATCCAAGGCAGTTCCAATAAACTTTGGATTAAAAAATACCATCTGCATTCAAAGAGAGAACTGTGGAGACTGAGTGTAAATCAACACACATTAGGTTCACTTTTTTTTCTTTTTCTTCCATTTTTTTCTTGTTTTTCTTCCATTGTTTTCCCTTTTGTTCTGATTTTTCTCTCCCAGCATGATTCATAAAGAAATGTGTATTAAAAATTAATACACATATATAATCAGAAAAAAGGGAAAACAATAAAAAAAGGGGAAAAAAAGCTACATCAAGTCAACAAACATTTAAGTGCCTGCCTTGTCTAGGTACTTACTATATTAAGTACTAAAAAAGAGAAGAAAGGCCAAATATAAAGATAGACCTCTATAAAGGCCCAAAACAAAACAAATAAAAAAATAGTTCCTGTTCTCAGAAAGTTTACCAGGATACAACATGTAAACTTAATATGTACAAACAAAACATATGCATGAAAATAATAGAGGGAAGGCACTATCGATAAGGGGGGATTAAGAAAGATGTCATAAAAAATGGGACAAGAAGGAAGCCTGGAAGTAGAATGAGGAGGGAGAGGATTCCAGACATGGAGAAAGCCAGTGAGAATGACTAGAGTTGGGAGTTGGAAGGTCTTGCCAGAGGAACAATAAGAAGGTTATGGTCCTCAGAGTAGGTGGAAGGAAGGAATCTTAGAAGATGGGAAAGGAAGCAACTGGTTTCTTATTTAATCCTACGTAGTTTATTTTATGTTACACTTAATAACATTTTGGAATGTTATTAGAATGCCAGAGTTATTTATGACACAGAAAAAATTAAGAACTCTATTGCCCTAGAGTGAGGAGAAAGAAAAAAGGAAATAATAGCAAAGATGCTTCTGATGTAAGGATTTCAGTGGCGGGAGAACCGGGGAACAGTGCCTTGAACCACAAAATGTGTCAAGAAGTCAGGAAAGGTTGAGTATTTACAAGGCTAATAAAGGAAGGAAGAAACCCTGAAAACTGGGCAAAAAGTGACTTTAGTAAGATTTGTGAAATGTACTAATATATGTATAGAAAAAAAAAAAGTAAAGATAGTTATGTTGGAACCAGTTAAACAAGAATGAAGGGGTTTTTTGAGTTCCTGGAGGACGTGTAGATGTGTTTACCATCTGGAAACTGAGGCCCAGGGGAACTACATATTTTGGGCCAACCAGGATTTGAATCCAGTTGTTTTAACAGCGAATCTAGTGTTGAAAATTTCCACTTACTCTATTAGACTGGCTGATGGGCACAATAATTATAATGGACACTTATACAACATTTTAATTAGCAATACTCACAAAGCCCTAATTAGCTCATAATAGCTGATGTCTCTATGATACTTCAGGTAATAATAATAATTACAGCTTACATTTACACTTTACATAAATTATCTCATCAGATCTTCACAACCACCTTGTGAGGCAGGTACTTAAATCCCCATTTTGTAGATGAGGAAACTGAGGCTGATCCCTCAAAAAGTTAACTTGTTCAGGGCAAATAAAGTGTTGAGGTAAATTTCTACTCAGGTCTTCCTGTCTTCTTGGATCCAACCCCATTAGTCTACATGTTGTACCCTCTGGCAATCTATCCATAGCATTACTATAGTGAGTCCAGGTTATGATATAAAATGTTTACACCTTCAGGAAAAAAATGAGTAACCCAATAAAATAAGAGTGCATAAATATAAATACATAAATGAGAAGCACAGATGCCGTGCATGATGAAGACTTACTGCCATCTGGTGGTTCTATCAAAATTCTTTAAAGAGGAAAATTTTGTATACTCATGGCTGTCATTAAAAAACACATAAGGACCCAATGGGGCACATGTTGAATTAGAAAATCATGCATTATCTATGTTTTATTGTGTTTTTATTTTATTTTTTTCTTAAAAATCTCCCAACTACATTTTAATCTGGCTCAGACTGCAAGTAGGAATGTTATGGGCATCTTGGGCCTGATTTGGTCCAATTTGCTTCATTTTGTAGATGAGGAAGCTAAGGCCTTGGGGAGGCTAAAATGACTTGCTGAAGATTAAACAGAAATTGCCAAAAGAAATGGATACAGGTACTTGCTCTGCAATTTAAACAGGTGATAAATATCAGAGTAGAATTTGAATCCAGGGCCCTTCTCAATTTCTATTGGAAATTTCTTCTCCAGGATTTCCTCATAACAATTAACATAACAGATCTGATTTTTTAAAAATCCTGACCTCCATGAATTTTTTGAAAAGATGGAGGAAAGAAGGGAGAAGGACAATAAAGTGAATATTGTATTGGGATTGGGGTTAAAATTTTGCTTCTGTCGTTTCTGCCACTGTCATCTTGCACAAAAGACTGAATCTTTTGGAGCCCCAGATTCCTCATTCATAAGGGGAGAGCTGGATTAGAAAGCCTTGGAGGTTCTGCACAGTTTGAAACCTAGGATCCTCTAAAGGAAGAAATGAGATTAATTATTGTGATTTTGGTACAGATAGAAAACTTCCTTTTTTTTTGAAAACTTTAAAAATTGATCTTCATTATAATTCATTATAATCTTCAGATTATTTTATTAAAATTATTTTTTTAATTAAATTTCAATAAGAAATGGGGAGAATGTTTGTCAACAGTAGATGGGGCTATTGCCATGCACTCTACCATAAATATGATCCAAAATAGTTTGAGATATTACTTGGATTTGTATATATGTATTTACCTGAAGAATAAGATTATGTTTCCTCTTTAGGTCACTGTAACTAGGAAACACTAATATCAGTAAGTAAAAACATGTTATGATTTTATCCTCATGTTATCACAAAACTAATTCAATTCTATCCTTTTAAAAAGTATTTTTATAGCACTTTCAAGTTTGCAAAGCACTTCTACATTTGTTATCTCATTTGATTCTCAAAATACTATCCCATTTTACAGATTAGAAAACTGAGATTAAGTGACTTGCCCTGGATTGACCTTGTGATCAGCTTTTAACATTTTATGCAATTTTAACTGTTTTTAGAAACTTATTCTTTTACTGAAGACATCCAGGGAGATCTTAGAAAGGAAAACCCCAAAAGGTAGAGTACTCATATTGGTGGGTGAAGGGGATGGGTAGAGAAGGGAAGAAGTAAAATAGCATATTCAGGGAAGTCCAGGGTTTTTTAATAGGGTAAAACCTAGTTATGGTGGAAGGAGGATACTTTCCCTCTGACTTTTTGGAAGGATTTGCATAGTAATGGTTTTACTGGGGCAAAGGATACATATACTTGAGTGACTTTTGGGTTGTAGATCTAAAATATTTTCACTCTAGTTGTAACAATGCATCCACACTCCCTCCGACAATTTTTGTTTCTGTGGCTCCATTTCCTAGGACCAGACTAAGATGAGCATAGATGGATGCTCATCATAGAATCATGGAAACTTATGGGAAATTCAGTACAGGTCATTTAATCCAACTGCCTCACTTGATGGATGAGGCAATATAATTTGCTTGTTTAGGTTACATTGGGAATTTAGACTTGGGGTTCAAATTCCCATGCCAAATTCAAGACTCTTTCCCATGCACCATAATTCTCCAGTCAAAATTACATATATCGGCGAGTATTTCATCAGAGATTTGGTTTTAATAAACCATAAAGTTAAATGAAAGGTGGTTATGATTTTGGTTTTGTTCCTTGAGATGCAGAACTCAAAACTCTGTTCAGCAAAAAAGATATGAAATTAAAGAAACATCCAGTAATCCATCGCGATTTTAAAAACAATGCTTTCTCATCAAATTTAAATTTCTTAGTAAGAATAAACTCAACATTCTATCGAACTATAGATTCTAATTTTAATTTTCCTTTTCCAATAAAATTTTTTTCATTGTTTTCTTTTAAGTTTTTAGTGAAAGCAAAGTTGATTCTGCTCAATTTTCATGACAAAACCCAACAAGAAATATTTCTTATCTGCAGTAGCTAAATGGCACAGTGGATAAAACTGTGGATAAAGAGGGTCAGGATCCCTCAAGAACAGATCTGACTTCGGGCACTTAACACTTAGTAATTGAGTGACTCTGGGCAAGTCACTAAACCCCAATTGCCTCATCAAAAAAAAAAATTAAATTAAACATTTCTATCAATGGAGTTTTACTATATAATTCTTATTTACTTCAGATCATGTTAGAATACTTCTGGACTCTCATGCACTCAGGATTAAATTGTGGAATATTTCTAATGGTTATTTATCTTGGCTGATGGCTGCCACTCATTTCAAATACTGAAAACTTTTTAAGTTTACTCTGCTGGAACTCTGTCTTCCCAGAAATCAGCCGGAGTCAGGATCATCAAACGTCTTTATTCTTGGTCTCATGAGGTCACCGCCAGGGAATTAGATCTAGTAATCTCCACACCACCTTCCTCCCTCAACTGCCAGGAGAGAGAATGCCCCAATTTCCTCCTCCTCCTCCTCCCACACACGTCACTCCCCCCTCTTTGTCCCACCAATCAAGTCAGCACAGAACAGCTGGGAAGGGTCAACCTTCAAACAAGTTAATAGGGAACTGTCCAATTGGCAATTAGTCTCACGTGCTTCATTATCCAAGTGCATTGCTCAGTTCTAGCCCTTTACATTACTCAGATTTGGGTACCCAGAAGCATACTCTTCAAACAGACCCAAGAAAGGAGCAACAATCTTTGCAATACTAAAACATTTATGATGGAAACACAGAGGATAATAATGAGGTATCAAGCTTACTTCAAGATGGTTTCAGGCTTAATTCTAAGAGATTATCTAGAAAAAATTCAGTAAAAACAAAATATATAAAAGTTTTCACATGGGAAAAACCAAAAACAAAGATTGAAGGTGTTTAATATACCTAATAAATATGGAAAGTAGATCTTTATCATAGTTGCACATTAATTGGGTACTTGCAAATATTAGCATAGTACATGATATTTTTAATATAGAGCACTGTGTATGGATTCAGAAGACCCAGGTGCAAATCCCAGTTCTGCCATTGATTGTGATTTTGGAAAAATCAATTGACTTCTTTGTGCCTCAACCTCATTTGTTAAATGAAGGGTGGGGGAAGGAAGCTGGATGACTGCTCAGGTCCTTTCCAAATCTATAGCTAGAGTCCTCCGTTTTATGTTTATAAATAGAATGTACCACATTATGAAACCCATTATGTTGAGTTATTTTTTGATTTTGGAATTCCACACTGATCATGATACCTAATAATTTTTTAGTTAGAGGGCCAAAGGGATGGAATGATTATTGATATGGTAGACTTGTTGATCAATATGGGAAGACTGTCAGCACACTACTTTAATACTTATATCTACCAACATTAAAAATAAAAGGTCTGAGAAGCACATTTAACTAACAAAATCTTTCCCAGGAGGTTTACAGCAGAAGCATAAAGGACTGGAGAAGGAGTCAGGACTTAGAATTCTGACTTCATTATTATCCTAGTTTAAAAGAGCCAACTCATGCCAGTAGATCACAGGCCTAATTATAGTTTGAAAATTATTGTAAGAATATATCTATCTAGGAGACAAACTTTATCCAGGACCAAAATAGGATTACAAGAAATTAGCCTATTAAAATTGTGAAAAGTCAGTCCAATTCCAAAAGCAAAACTTGGCAAGACACAAAATAGAAGTCACCACAAATGTCCTGTCCCCTCCTGGATAATACAGTAAATTTTTTTGGTCTTTGAAGTACTTATTTGTTGTATAATGATCTTTTGTGGATCTAATATGTGTATATAGAGAAAAAATTTGCAAATCCAGGAAGACTAAAAATATAAGAGCTAGAAAAAAATAGTCCTCAGAAACTTCTGCCATGGGAATTCATAGTAACAAGAATAAAGTGATAAAGAATAAAGCAGTATGGCTACCTTCACAGTCACCAGCATGATTGACCATTTTGGGTTTTAACATTTCCACATATTTCCATAAATATTTTTTCTTGTTACAAAAGCTTCATTTTTGATATAACTTTTTCTCATAACCACTGAGTTTTTCCCAATGGAAATATTCCAATTCTCTTGAACATAAAAATTATTTCCCATAGATACATTCGGCCTAATTTCTGATATCATCCAATATATAATCACAGTACCATGATGCCTTTTCTACAGATAATTAGTGAATCCAATTAATACTGTGGATTCTTGTGATGGTATATCTTAGATTCCATCTTCCTACTATTTTATAGTCACCACACCAATAACTGCCATAGTACTGCCAACAGAAAAGTTTTAACTCTATTGCAGAGCTTTGCAATAGGTCCAAAGAAAATTTCACTTTGAAACAGTGCTAAAGACCTTAATAAAGTCAGATTTAATTATATTTCTGCTTATTCCATGGGAATTATAATCAATGAGACAGTTCAGCCTTATCAGTACTCTTCCATCTGGGGTCAAGGATGATGGTTGTAATAGTGATTGATTAGAGCACTATGGGAAATCTCATTTTCACCTTTTATTATGTCTATCCTTGCAACAAAATTTCCTATACTGTGTAATTTGAACCAAATTATTAACGGATCATCCAAAAGTTAATTATCTGAGAGTGTGAGGAACTTGGTATAACTCCTTAGAACAATTGGGAAAAGAAAAAATATGACAAAGGCAAATGTCAGGTAATCAAGATAAATATCATAAATTAATGAAAATGTAGAATGTCTAACATTTTTGAGCAACCTATAGACATGAATGATTGAGAGGGAAAAAAAGCACCAAAATTTAATTGATACAGTGGATAAGAGTTCAAGTCCAGCCTCAAATACTTACTAGCTGTGTGACTCTGGACAAGTCACTTAACCCATTTGCTTCAGTTCCCTCATCAGCAAAATGTGCTGGAAAAAAGGATATAGCAAACCACTCCAATATTTTTGCCCAAAAAAATCCCAAATGGGGTCATGAAAAGTCATATATAACTGAAACGAATGAACAAATGCAGGTCAGGGAGAAATGTTTTAGTTAAGAAAATCACAGAGAAAGCGATCAGAGGCACAAGAGAATAGATCAATATACCCTTTCTAAGTAGCAACAATAGTATTGATTTGATGTTTCAGAGCTGGAATTGGGAGGGAAGGAAAAAGCAAGAGAGATAAGAAAAAAAGTTGTGTGATTGGACTGTGGGCCATATGAAGAACTAGCCATTTAGGGCTGTACAAACCCAGGGGATGACCTCTGGGATATGGTTTCTGGTCAATAAGGTGGTGTGGCAGTGACCATATTAAAAAGATAGCCAAGTTGGAAAGCTATAATCAGTTCTACTGTCAATATGAATTTTAAAACAAATTTATTTCCATTGTTTAGATTATTGATTTATAAAGACACTAGTAAACATAATTGGGCAAAAACTGTGGAAAGCCATTTATTATATATTTCTAAGGACATTTAGTCTCATCACTGTCACTGCCTGAACTATTGTCATAAATAGAAGTGTTTCTAATGGAAGATATCATCATGTCTACAATCTGCTTCTTAGGATTTTCTTCCAAGTCTGTTTGTATGGCTCCAACTTCTGCTAGTTTCCATTCAAGTTCTGTAATAAGAAATGGAACAATATTAATCATCAAGCATATTTTGATCTAGACAAAAAATTCAGTAAGATGACAAAGTAAATTTACATGGTACAGAAAGTTCAAAATTAAAATAGGAGGTTATAGTTAAGGAAGGCATAATTTTAAATGCAATTTGAAAAAAGCATGAAAAGCAAATGGATTTACTATAAAATGAAGGCATCTAATCTTTCTGGATTTATTTTTTGTGACAGTCCTGATTTTAAGGGAGATTTCAATAACACTTTGCAGGAAGAATATTCTTTTGAAATGATGTAGCTTGATTATGAGAGTGACAGCCACTATACTTTGACCTTTATTAGAACAGGCCAGGTAGAAGTCTGTCTTATAAATGGAATCCTGGGTCATGAGGCTGATAGTTCAGTTTTATGTGCCTTGCTCTAATTAGAATGTGGACTGTTTCCCCACTTAATCTCCTTTAAAAATATAAGAATCTGGGTTTTCTGTTAAAAAAAAAAACCCTCAAGTCCCCTGTAAGCTTTCAAAGATATTAAACAAAAAACATTGTTTATTTAACACAGAAAAGATTCTTATACGTGCCCTTAGCCAAACAATGGAGAATCCCTTTTAAGGATGCCCCTCCTTCTCTATAGAGAAGTTTGGGCTATAGTCCTCAAAATTCTCAGCATCATTTAGTAAAGTGCCTGCTTCATAACTAGTGGATCCCAAAGCTGATGCAGTAATTTTGGAGTAGGCTTCTTCTTCCAGATGGATGAGGGAGAGAAAGGTAGTTCCCTTACTTCATCTTGCTTAGCCTGATCCAAAAACTTTGCACAACTCCTTCCCCCTAATTTATTATCAAGATTGAGCACTAATAGATGCTCCCAAACTATTTTTAGAATGAGCATTTCCAAAAAGAGTTCAAATCTACAGGACAACTTAAAATACAGTAATTCCAGATGGTTAACAAAAAGTGACTCCTTAATATTCCATTGTAGGACAAAGGAAAAATCTTGTGATAAATCAGAAACTGAAAAATTTTACATACTAAAATCCCAGCAGAACTATAATTAGGCTATAATATAATACATAGGAAATTTAAGTTGAAAATACTAGAGAAATCAAATATTTAGTTTCCTGAGGTCAGGTGTGTTGGATAATTTTATCAATCTAATATTAAAATACAAAATAACATATTTCAAAAGTATGATTGGAAAACTTTGGTTTTGATCTGCTAAGCCTAATAATAATAATACTCCTTTTTCATATTTCTAAGTCAAGGAATGGTACAGGTCCAGGTCAGAATTTTTCAGAGTGCAGAAAAGTACCATGGGGAAGGTATGGAGTCTTAGCTCCTTCTAGAATAGAAAAGTTTAGATTTCTCCAGATAAGTATGGGTACTGCCAAAAGTGGTATAATGCTTTGATATGGAGGTTATAACTGACAAACAACATAAGAGTAGATTCTCTTGATTTCTCTTCTCCTAAATGTAAGATAGAAGTATTCTTTCTGTGTTCCTCTTTATCCTCTGGCTAGGTATCAGAAAGTGATGACAGATGATGCTGGAGAAGGGTGCACTTAAGGTAAGATAATAAAAATCCCACATCCTGAGTTTTTGCTTCTTCATTCATGGACACTACCGGAACCACAAACCACTCATCTATCTAGTGGGTACTCTTTTGCAAATTCAAAGGTGGAACAGCCATGAGGAACAAAAAAAACTTAAAAAGTGATTATTTCCTAGAATCATTGGTTCAAAAATAGCCTTTCTAGTTTCTGGAGGTTTTCTTGGGTTCAGGAAATCAGAGTAAATGTTTAATTATTCATTGCTTTGTTATTACTACATATATATATATATATATATATACATGTATATATATATATATAATTATTCATTCTATGTTAAAGAATAAATGCCACACATAGTATTTTAAAATATTTGTCTACTTCTTTGGAAAGTTAATTCCATTATGACAAGATCACGAGACTAAGGCTCACTGAGACATAGTGAATTTTTAAAAAGTGGGAAGTGTAGTCAGTAGAGTGAGCTGAAAAACAGGTTTCTGGACAAATCCACAAATCCATGCACCTGTTGAACTGGTGCTGGCTTTCAAAAACAGGCTGTCAGTAGTCATAGTAGTCACACTATCTGAGCCCCACAGAAAGCTCTGAACCTATTAAACATTTCTGTCCACTGCAGATGTGCTAAACCTCTGAGCAATGCAAGGAGTCCTTATTAAGTACTTACTATGTGCCAGGCTCTGTGCTAAGTATCCTAGGGAAACTAATACAAGCAAAAATAAAGTCCCTACCGTCAAGGAACTTACATTCTAAAGGTGGGGGGTGGAGATGTGCAAAAAGAACCTGAAAAGTATTATGAAGGACATGCCTTTGACAATGATGTCTAAGTCTAGAAAAGAAAAAAACAAAAAAAACAAAAAAAACAAAAACAAAAAACAAAAAAAGGAAGGAAATGAAGCTGAGTTGGCTTGGCTTCCTTTCCAAAATGAAGGCCTTGGGAGGAACTCTTCAATGGGAGAAGAAGCTCAACAAGCATGCCCCAGTTGCCAAGGGAAATTCTAGGATTAGACCACAGCTGAGTCATTATCTCAAAGTCCAGAAAGTCAGAAGCAGAATCAGGAAGGAAAAATTAATGAGCACAGATCTGTTCCCTCTTTAAAATATTTTCCTTTTTCTTCCTTTCCCAAGAAGATTGTTTCAAAGTTATTTCCAAGACAAACATGGAACTCTCTGGTTTAATAAACAAAGTGGGTGGCTAGCATCCACTTAGCAGGTGAAATACTAGAAAGCTATCAATCTTGTTACAATTACCAAAGGATCAAAGTTGCTGAAGAACAACAAGAAATCTAGTATTTCTATGGATGACTTGAATTCTCAAAGTAACAGAGAACGTCATCAAAGACCTATGGAAGTGGACTTGTGTTACAGTGAGAGGCAGCTAGAAAAAATGTTCCAAATGCCATTTTCTATATATTTTTATAAATTTCCTTTAAAATAACCCAAGACAAAATTACCTTCTAACTTCAGATTTACTCCTCCACATTCAAAAATTCCGATGAATTTTCTTTGTATCTGGCCGTTTTTATATACAAACAGTGTGGGTAAACATCTGTCATGGTAGTGTTGAATACAGCTATTCACAAGAGCCTTAAGAAATTTGACTTCTGGAAACTTTCTTGCTAGAACACTTAGATGCTGATTAAGCATTAAACACATTCGGTTGCTAAAAGAAGGAGAAATATACTTATGTTGATTTTCAAAAAATAGTATCTAAAATAGTATCTGAAAAAATTATTAGAGCTTTATCATGGCACAAATATATCATATTGTCTTTCATTTCTGTTCAAATGACATGATTTTAGACTAGATAATTTAGATATTTAACTTATAATTTAATATATAATAATTCAAAAGTCATTAGTGTTATCTTGGGATTGGATTCCTGATCAGAATAAACCAGGGTAGCTTAAACTTCACAGCAGTTAACTCTGGCCTGAGATGGTTTATAATTTGGAAAGGATCTCAAAGATAGATAGAGCATTGATTGTTCTGATGTATTCTAGGGAATCTTAAGTGATTTTGATGCCTGGAAGGAACTTTTAATCATTTTTGAAAAGGAGAAAATAGGGAATGACAGGTGAAAAGGAAATAAATCTATTTCCTCCATTGTCCTCTGGACTTTCCACACTGGACTCATGTCTAGGATGAAACAATTGAGAAAAACAAGATCAAAATCCATTCAGATAAGCTGTCTTGGAGATAAACATAGGAGGATGTTATATACTACCCATAAAGGGAATAATCTGCATGAAATTACTCTCAGTGAAGACACTTTTGGGACAAAAAAGGAAGCTCTGCTATGAGTAACTCTAGGATAAGTAGGTACTGATCCTCTTAATTTAATCAAAATCATTTTAGCACTTAAAATATATAGTACCTAAGGATGATATTTTAGCTCATTTTACAAAAAGATAACCTAGATAACCTATATATGCATGCAAGTTTATTTTTTAATATTGTGTCATTACTTTTGATAATCATCTCTTATAAATTCTAATTGCGAAGGCTTTGGAGCAATTCTTTTTGTAATAGCAAGGAATTGGAAATTGAATGAATGCCCATCAATTCTGCTGAATAAGTCATGGTATATAAATGTAATGGAATATTATTGTTCTAAGAAATGTGTGAACAGGATGATTTCAGAAAGGCCTGGAGAGACTAAAATGAACTGATGCTGAGTGAAGTGAGCCGAACCAAGAGAACATTGTACACAGCAACAAGATTGTGTGATGATCAACTATGATGGACTTGTTTCTTTTCAACAATGAGGTGATTCAAAGAAATTCTAATAGGCTTGTGATGGAGAGAGCCATCAGCACACAGAAAGAGAACTATAGAGACTGAATATGGATCATAACATAGTATTTTCACCTCATTTTTGTTGTTGCTGTTGTTTGTTTACATGTTTTTTTCTTTTTGACAAGTTTTCTCGCATTGTATAATGAATATGGAAATATTTTTAGAAGAATTGCACATGTTTAACTCATTGGATTGCTTGCTGTCTAGGGAAAGGAATGGGGGGGCAGAGAGGGAGAAAAATTTGCAAAGGTAAATGTTGAAAATCATCTTTGCATGTATTTAGTAAAATGAAAAACTATTAAAAATCTTAAAAAAAACATCATAAGTTGAGTAAACTCTTCCAATAAAGACCAATTATATGTTTATGTATTTCATAAAAAGTATTCATAGCTTGTATAATTTTAAAAAGAAACTAAAAATATTAACAAATAAATTAAACTCTGGATTAAGAGCAAATATATATGGGAAAAATCCCAAGAATTTAAGAATTTATTAAAGACGATGTAACTATTAAACTACCAGAAAGCAAAAAACAACAAAAAATCAAGATAAAATACTAGTAATGTTAAGTATTTAAAAGCTTCAAATATGTGCTTCAAAATATGCATTCTTTCTAGAAATAAAATCAATTGAAAAACCTGCAAACTTAACAAAAATAACTTTTCCTGAATATATTTTTAAAAAAATTTTTGTAAATCCTAAGAACTAAATAAATAATAGTTATAGTATATATTCTTTTTTAAATTTTAAAATATTATGTACAAAAGTAACATTTTAAAGCAAAGAGATGTAGTTGTCCAAAGAAATAACTAGATTAATTTAATGTTTTACTCCTTCATAAAGCAAAAAATCAAAAGAAAAACAAATAGATGATTATTATAGGCATTTTCTTGAATACTGCTCAGAGTATATTTACTTGAATTTAAAAACACGAGTAATTTTAAAAGCATAATTTAAAAACACAAATTAACATTTTGAAGAAATACAATAGAAATACAAGAAATACCTTGTTCTATATAAGTGGATTATAACCCAGACATCTTTTTCTGCATTTGTAACTTCTTTCACGTATTGGTCACCAGAAATTTCTCTTAGTTCCCCAAACTTCTGTGTTTTCTGTAATGCTTTCCATTCTTGCAAACGCTTTTGTCTAATTAAAGAAATGAAATTCTCAAAAGATGGTTGTGATAATCCTTTTGGCATAATTTTATGGACCCTAAATGTTTATGTGAGGCATTATAAAAATGATTTTATATAGTTATTATTTAAAAAAAACTGAGAAATAAGATTGGATTCTAACTTTCTGTTATAAATTTCTCTTTTGACATTTTTGTCATGCTTGTGCTTATTATCAAATACAGGAAAAGTTCTATGTTTCTGTACAAATTGTACAAAACCAAACATTTTTAATCAACACTCATTTATTAGGGTGTTGATTGATGAAACAGGATTTCCCTCAAGGTGTTAAATGGGAGAGACAAGAAGTACATATAAAAATATATTAAATATTTATAAAGTTATTGATTGGAGGGTAAGGTGGGAGAGAGGAGCCAGCATCTGGGTGAATCGGAAATAGTTTCTGGGAAAACATGTCTTTTCTCAAGACTTCATCCAGCCTAGGTCTTTTGCTCTGACATGCTTGGAGAGCTTATGACCTATCTTAATATCTATCTTCTCTGCCACAACTCAATCCTATCTTTATTACTAAAGGTGTGTAAGAATGACCCATTTGCTGGAATGGAGGCAGTCTAACTAGTGGGATAAGCTACAGACATCTCCTAAGTCTTCTTGGAATATCAGTACATAATTTACTGCAGTGTCACTATGGTTCAAAGAACTTTTTCGTATTAGTCTAAGCTCTATGACACTGAGTGACCTGAGGTCTTATTTCTCACTTTCCCCTCAAATTAACCTCCTTTGGGAGGTTTTCAGTTTCTGTTGAGAATTTTACTATCTTTTTAATCATAGCAATCTCGGCATCATCCTCAACTTCCTACTTTTGTTCATCGCATAAATCCACTTTGCCATATTTTATTATCCAAACCATCACGTCTCTTGCCCTTCCCTGTTCTTTTTCTCTCAAATTATATGCTATCACCCTAGTTCAGGTACTCACTGCTGGACTACTGCAATTGCCTTCTAAATGGTCACTCTCTATATCAGACTATCATTTGTCTGACCACATCTTTCCCTACTCAATCAACTCAAACATCCCTATTTCCTTTAACATCAAATATAAGCTCCTGTTTGCCATTTAAAGTTTTCACAATCTGATACCAAGCAACCTCTCCAGACCAACTATATGTCATTGCCCTTTCCTACATTATAATCTTGCCAAACTGGATTCTTACTGCTTTTAATCCTTGCTAATTCAATATTGCTTCTTTCCCTTTGCAGTGGATTATTTTTCCCTATTCTTGGACTGCATGGTCTCTTTAACTTGAGATCTCTTTCTCAGAATTCCCAATTTCCTTCAAGACTCAGCTCTAGAACAATCTTCTTTGTGAGGTTTTTTACTCCTGGTGACTTTTGTATATACACATATGTACTTATGTGTATATAGTATTATAAATCATGTTATAAATTATATGTAAATATATTTATTTTATAAATATAAATATTTACATATATATACATGTATATACACATGTATACACACACACACACACACATATATATACACACACATATGTTGAGGAGAGGAACTGTTTCACTTTTGTCCTTGCCTCCTCAGCCCCTGAGTGTTATACTGTTATAGTTCTCATGTACTGGCTCCCTCAAAACCCAAATAACATAAGGGATATTAATAGACACTTTACTGTACCTATATGATTCCATAGCCCTCATATCTTCATCATCAAAATCATCTTCAGCTTCTTTCAACTGGTTAAGGGTCATGCTTTCATATGGTTTAGCTAAAAAACAATAACCATTAAATCTGTTTAATTCATGGAAAGCACTTAAGAGGCAGAGAAAGATACAAACATAATTCAAATGATCACTTCCTTCACTTTACGAATTTGCATGTCATCTTTGCACAGGGGCCATGCTAATCTCCTCTGTATCATTCCATTTTTAGTATATGTGTGGCTGAAGCGAGCACATGATCCCTGCCTTCATGAAACTTAGCAGGCACATACCACAGAAAAATAAACAAAGGTACAGAACACATTTACAGTAATTTCACCGTATAGGATATTATAAAAGAATAGGAGTTAAAAGTTAGTTGGTGAAGCTGAAGGAATGAAAAATAATTTCCAATTAGAGATGTAGTTGGATCACAGAAGGATGATTGGAGGAAGTGACATGTCAATTAGGACTTAAAAGGATGGGTAAGATTTTATGAGACAGAAAGGGAAGGGAAGAAGTTTTGTGATACAGAAAATGGACAAATGCAGAGTACAGAAGATTAAATTGAAAGATGATAAGAAGTCTGATTTGGTTAATTCAAGGAAGGGGGGATGTGAGATACAATTAGAAAGATAGGTTTTAAAAAAGTATTTGAATGCAAAGTTAAGCGTTTTTGAGCCAATGAGAAGTTTTAAGTAGAGAAATAGCATAAGATCTACGTATAAAGAAGGTTAATATAGCAAATGTATGAAGGATAGATTGCAGGAAAGAAGAAACCAGGACTAAGGAAACTGATTAGAAGACAATTTTAGTGGTCAAACATTATTACCAAGAAAATTTGTATTAAGAATGATAGCTTGGGAAATAGAAAAGAAAAAAAAAAGAGAACCAATACATAGGATCAATAGGACTTTCTTTACTCATTAGCTATTGGGAGTTGGAAGAATAGGAACAGTCATACATTATATCTAGTTTCAATGTTGTCATTAACAATAATAAGAGAATTAAGAAGAAAGGATTGGTTTGGAAGGAAAAAAAAAACATGTTCTGGTTTTGAGACACATTTAGTGTGAATCTTGAACCTTTGGGTAGAAATACCCCGTAAACTGTTGGGAATGGCAATTTGGAGCTAAGGTAAGGCTGGAGTAATATAGTGAGTTATCTGTGTGAAGATGAATCTTTAAAAGACATGATATTAAAAGAGAGGTCCAGAGGATTTACTAGCAAAATAAAAATACCAGAACCTTGGGAAACATCCACTTTAAGTCCATTTAGGACTCAATAAGTGAGAGAAAAGAAAGTCACTACAGGTAGAACCAGCAGAATATGAAAGTAAAGAAGAAAGAAGAAATTGTTTCTATGTAGCTAGAGCTTTAAAAAAAATCCCACCAAAAACAAACCTGACTGAGGGAAGGTTTTGATTTTGAGTAAGTTGAAAGAATAGTCAGATGGAAGTTAAATTAATAGAAACAGAAGAAGTAATGAGTTAAGAAAGCATGCAAGTTACTTTTTCCCTGGTGATGATAAATGGAACTCCATGGAATAACAGAATGAAGATAAGATTACTGTTTTACTTCATAGTATTATTTTTAAGTAGTGGGGAAAACAGCATGTTTGAAGATGTGACAGAACTAATGGAAAAATAGGATATACAATAATTCCTGAGGAAAGGATGATTGATAGAACAAAGACTTAAGAAAAGTCAGGAATCAAAGTTAGAGAGGCAGAAGCTAGTCTTGGGAATGAGTAGGAACAACTCTTATTCTTATGTAGCACAATCATTCGTAGTTCAATATATTATAAAATTATAACTATTTCACTTTTTTTCTTTGTATTTGAAAATATCTAGACAAAATTAAATCAGAAACATTCTGAAGGTTAGAACTTCACTTATTGAAGAGTCTGTTCAACACTTAATTATCCTTAGCCCTCAAAAAATGTATAACTGAAATGTTGCATCTAAGAGATGAATTTTCAACTTAGTGAGTGGCAATGTAGTAAACCACAGGTCAGTGTTTCCTAAACCAACTTAGTTATAGGAGATTTTTACACTTGAAAAACATTAATGGAATACATAAAGGTTGGTTTAGAGAATAGGGAATGCTTTTGGGTTAAAGGGATGCTGTGTAAATTTAGGTGCAAATTATTGAAAAGAATAAAAAAAATGAAAAATAGAACATATAATGATCATTAGACCTCATTCCATTAACATGTTTTTTTTCATAAAGTTATTATTACATCATTTGAAATGTCCCACAAGTTCCAAATGTCCCACTTGAGAAACAGTATCTCATGGGATTATCAGATGAAGAAGTAATGTGATGAAGAAGAAAGTCTTTGGACTAATTGTCCAAAGACCCTAATCTTTGTTTTGTCCCTAATTTGCTGTGTAATCCTAAACAAATAACTGCATCCCTCTGTGAATCTGATTCCTCTGAGATAAAAATAAGGAGATTGAACCAGATAATTTCTAGATTCTTTTTCACCATTTGTGATTTATTACTCCTATGGTACAATGTTACTAAAGATCTATAATCTTACCTGTTGTTTCTTTCTGCAAATGTAAAACCAAATCGTCAGCCATATCTTTTTTTACTTCTTTCGGAGGAAGAATTCCAAAATCTCTCAATATGTCATTCCACTCAGTATCTTCATTTGGATCCTATTTTGCAAAAGAAGGAAAACAAATAAAGCTATTGTCTTAGACCAGGTGAATCATGGCCTCAAATGCAAATTCAGGATCAGAAGAGACAATAAAGCAAATAATACTTATTTTAAAAACAAACAAACTTATTTTCACTAAATAGGAAAATTCCATAACACTATACAATTAATATTCAGCAAGAGCATCTGGGTGCAATTCTCTGAGTCTCTATATGTGGGGACATAAAGTGAAAAAGAGTAGGAATATACAGTTTATTCGATTCAAATTGTCACTCTCCCTATTCAGCTTTAATTTACCTAAGATTATCCTCAAAGGCATGTAAGGCCATCCCACTTTTCTTGCTCCTAATGGCTTCCCCCACCAAGACTTTAGATTTATACAACAATTGGTACTATACTTTTTCAGAAATAATAGAATCTAGTTTATAAGGGAAGACTCACTAGTATTTTATTCTTTATCTGTCCTTTATCTGTTTATAATTTTAAATGGCAACCTGAAATTAAGGAAGTAAGGGATAGTTCACCTACTGTCAAATCCACCCATTTCCTAGTCCTGTACCATGATTCAGCTCTCAGAATCTTTCCAAACAGGTATAGAGGTCAGAGGAGTCTCAGGGAAGTAATAAAGATTAGTTCTGGTATTTTTGGGCATATTTTAGCTTAGAGGTAGCTCACTGTATTTCAGGGTGAGGAAATGCCATCTAATCTTGGAGAAAAAGAATTTTTGTTTTGCACAGGATAAAGAGCAATGCATCTAGACAAAAGTACTGAAAATTGGTTTTAAAGGCTGAGGATGGGGTTCTTCTTAGCATTCACATTTTTTGGACTAAATAATGAAAATTTTTTAAAAAGAGTTTTAAGTGTAATTAAAAAATAGTTTTAAGAATAAGAAAACAAAATTTTATTATTTATTGCATATAAGAAATACAATCTTAAAAAGCAAAGTTTTATCTTAGAAACAGAAACAGGAAAAATATGGAACTGAACAAATTGTTGGAGAAACTAAAGCTAAAAGACTTGTTATAATGACTACTAAATGGGATTGCAAAAAATATATACATTTTTCAGCACAACATAGAATTTTTTAAAAATTGTGTGTTGTGGTGCAAAGACATCATGAACATTAAATATAAAATAACAGAAATAGTATAATTTGCCCAGCACCAATCAGGCCATGTTTAAAGTGATATTTCAGTTCACATCTTCCAGATTTTTGGTCCATGTTTCTAACCTCTGTGATATCTGTCAAACATTATTGGAAAGGTCTCTATTGTTTCTATCTAATCCTTAAAATGATATAAATTATCATATTAAGGAATAGTTCATTTATTTATTCCAATAATTTGTAATATTTAAAAATAAGCTTTTATTTTTAACTTTTGTTTTTATATTGCTGAATCAATCACTGTATTTTCTTCTTCCTCTGTTAAAAAGCTATTTTTAAAACAAAGATTTTTTTAAAGACGAAAAGGAGAAGAAAATCAGAAAAACCAATGAACACATTAGGAAAAATCTGACAATATAAAAAATGTTCCACATTCATGGAGTTCTCCCCTCCAAAAGAGAAAAGGTATTTTTTTCATATCTCTTCTTTTAGGCAGTTAAAAAAAACCAATTTTGTACCATTGATTTTCTATTGTTTGTGGTTGCTGTTCTTTTTATTTTCTGAATTTGCTAGGAATGAAATAAAACCTAAGGATTGCTCTGATTTGCATTTTTCTTGGTAAGGGGCTTGGAACATTCTTTTATGTAGTTGTTAGTATTTTCCAATTCCTCTTTGAAAACTATTTGTTCACATCCTTTGCCCACTTATCTATTTTGGTATTTTTGCTTAAATATAATTAAATTGGGGGTGTTTATTAGGTCAAAAGCTTTTATGGTATCTTTGGCATCTTTTGATAAAATCATGTGATTGCTTTTCTTAGGGAAAGGGAAAGATAATGGAATAAACATTTATCTAGCATCTACTACACGCCAGTAAAGTACAAAACAAAAAAAGTACTTTACTATGTGAATACATTAAAAAGCATTAAAAGTCCAATTTTATTACTGGTATTCTACAATTTGTAAACAGCCAAACTAATAAACATTCCATTTATACAAGAAGCTGCTTGCATGTTATCATTTATATAGAAGCTGTTCATTTAGATTGTTAGTCTTTTGATTTTATTTTAATGTTTCTTATTGTTTCCCTGGAATCATTAATCAAGGATTAACGTTGGTTCAAGGAATCTACTACTTGGGTGAAATTTTTTTAACTTTTGTGCAAAACTCCTCATTTTCTTTCCAAGGCTTTGCTCTATGGCAATAAAAAGAGAACAGGTCAAAAAACTAATGCAACTAAAAAAATAAATTTGAAAACTCCAATTTCATACAGTGTAGATGTACATTTCATAATTCCTTTCTTTAGTGCTTTAGACTTTAGAGTCTACAATAGACAGTATTTGAGGAGGACAGTATTGCCTATTTATCCCTGTTCTGATCCAAGAGACTAAGACAGAATTCCACTTTAGGTCAGAGGAACAATACTGAGGCTTTGGTCTGAGGCCAGGGCTCTCCAGGATAAGAATAGCATATGTGGCCATATTTTGAGCCCAGATCCACTTCTGTTCTACATTTGCTGTTTGAACACTTGACTATGAGCCAAATCTGATAGAAAGATGATCTCCTTTTCTTTCTCTTTAATTTCCCAATCTGGCACTCTTGATTGTTAGAGTAGCTGTGGGAAGAATCAGGCCTTCTCCTTCTTCTACCATCTTTGTTAGTCTTCTAATTTATATTGGAATTATTATTCTTTGAATCTTTGATAAACTGTATCTAAAAATTTATCTGATCCTAAGTCTCTACTTTGTCTCTACCCTGGGAATTTATTTATGTCTTGTTCAATTTGGCTCATTTAAATTTTCTATTTCTTGTTATGTTAATTTGAATGTTTTATATTTTAAAAATAATTTCATTGACATTATCATTTTTGACATATGACTGTATAAGGTAACATTTTACTATTTTCCTTTATTTCCTTTACATTTATAAAAAAAACTTTAAAAAACTTATATGGTCATTTGGTTTCCTTTTCCTTTTAACTCAGATCATCTTTTTTTTTTTAAATTCCAAACTTTATATATCAATTCAATGGTACTTTTTTGTTTTCAATTTGATTAATCTCTTCTTTGATTTTTAAATTTTTCTTATTTTTGAATTTACTTGGTGTTTTTTAATTTCTTTCTTATTTATTTTTTAGTTGCATGTCTTGTTCATTAATCTGTTCTCTTTTTTATCCCTTCAGGGTTGCTTCCACTGAATCCAAAGTTTTTGTACATTGACCAGTTGTTGACATTTTCTCTAATGAAATTTTCTGCTGTTTCTATGAGTTGTTCTTTGACTCCCACAATTCTTTAGGATTAAAGATTTAGGAATAAATCTTTAGGATTTATTCTCCTTTCTTTAATTTCCCTTTATTAATTACAACTTTATTATGTTGTGGTTAATAAAAGATGCATTTAATATTTTTGCCTTTTTTCATTTAGGTTTTATACCCCAAACCATAGTCAATTTTCATAAAGTTGTAAGAAACAGTTAATATATATATATATATATATATATATATATATATATATATATATACATACTCCTTTTTATTCTCATTCAGCAATCAATAGTGAACTATCATATTTAGATTTTATAGAATTCTATTCAGATCTTAAATTTCTTTTTTTCTTTGCTACATTTATCTAGGTCTGAAAGAGAATATCTTGAGAGTCAAATATTACAGTTGCTTTGTAATTCAATTAATTTTTCCTTTAAGTATGTAGATTCTATGTCCCTGACTTCCTTCAAGACAGCTCAAATTTCACTTTTTGTAAGAGGCCTTTCCTGGTCATCTACCCATCCCAACAGCCTTTTTTTATTTCAGCCTTTTTAGCTCTGAGACTGCCTCCCATCTACACTGTATGTATTTCAGATATATCTAGTTTTTTATATGTTGGTTTTTTTTTTCCATTTGAATGTGGCAAATTCAAGGCAAAGACTGCTTTTACCTTTCTCTTTATCCTCACAGCTAAGCAGAGTACCTGATATTAAATAAGTGATTCATCAAATTTTTTGTTTGATTGACTGAAATATGAAAACCAGAAGAAAGGGCAGGTAAGATGAGAAAGATGAGTTCCATTTGTACACGTTGAATGTGAGTTATCAGAGAGGTGAAGATACGTTCAGTAGGTTTTTAGGAGCTCCGGGGAAAGATCAGCATTGGATAACATATAGAATTGAGTGTCATTTGCAAGCTGAAGCTTTGGTTATACATGAAATTACAAATGGTTGATAATTTAGAATATAACTTGGAGAGCTGGAAGAGGAAGATGAACTGATGAATGGTTACACAGGTGAAGGAAAAGCCAAAGCCAGGAGTGACCTCTGTCACAGAAGTTGGAAGAAAAAAAAAAAAAAAAAAAAAGAAATTAGATATAGTGGTCAACATTGTTAAAACAGAAAAAAGGTCAAGGAAGTTGTTGACTGGGAAAAGACCACTGGAGTTTTCATTTTCAAGAGGTCACTGGAAATCTTGGAGTAAAGAGTTTCAGCAGTGTTAAGTTTGAAAATGGAAAATCATTTCATTGAATTTTGTATCATGTCACATTTCAATTTATTTGTTGTTAAAACTTATGTTAATGACATTTCTTTCACCAAAAAAAACTTTTTTCCAAATAAAAGTTGACCCAACATTTCTCACTCCGTTCTCTCTTCTGCTCTCAGTTTATTAAACATTAACTTAGTAACAACTCAGATTTTTTTCTTTCTGAATATTTACAAATCTTACTGACTCCATTCTAGTCATCCTCTTCATTGCCCTCCCTGCAATTCCTCTGAGCTCTGATACGTAAACTTTTACTGCATCCTCACGTCATATCCTTTTTTAGAGATTTCCAGATCAGGCTGTCTCTCCTCAATCACCTTCCAAAACTTCCTCCCACAGGAACATCTGAACTCTTCCCCTAGGTCCTTTGGCTCTAAAAATTGATCTTTACCTTCTCTTGCTCACAACCAAGCCTGTAAGTCATTGCCTAGGAATCTCTAAACCATGATCTACCTCACTGCTTTTTAGCTTCTCTTTAAATGTCCTTTTTACATTAGAATGTAAACCCTTTAAAGGGAGAAAGCAGTCTTGTTTGCTTTCACTGAACAGAAAAAATAATCATCAGGCTCTTGAGATTTCTTTTATACAAATACACATTTATGTTTCTTATATATACATCTATGAGATTGGTCAGGCAAACAAGAAACATCATCTAGAATGCTTAGAGCATTGCTATTTTAAAGGCTGAAAGAACTGAGGTAAAAAAGGAGAGTTAGGAACTGTTAAGTCATATAAAGATAAGATGGGGACTTTTCCTTCTGGGGTAAAACTTCCAAAATGGCAACTCATGGTTTAATCTGAGAGCTGTTTTCTCATGAACACCATAACTATAGTTGTTGACTCTTCTCCTAGGTCAGTATGTAAGGCAATTCAAACTTTTTAGTCTTACTGTTCCTTTTTATTCTTAAAAATTATTTAGGTTCCTTCAAAGTGCTTTTGTTTATGTGAGCTATATCCACCAATATTTATCACATGAGACGTTTAAATTATTATTATAAAAAAGTTTTGATTTCATGGACTCCTTGAAAGTACTGTTTACAGACCTCCCACAAAAGCACTGTTTTCCATCAAAGTAAACAAAGAATAAAGGAGGAACATGGAGACAAGATTTTACAGTGATCTCTCCTGGATTTCCCAAGATTATTCAGATATTCCCAAAATACAAAAGGATTAACTCCCCCCCCTTACCTTTCCCCCCCACACACACACACATTTACACTGGTAGGGAGAAATTAGAGGTCAAAAGCCATGAAAAAATGTCATCATATTGCATCTCCCAGTGACAATCATTAGTCTAAGAACCATAATTAATTATAAAAATTATGTCTTTATGCTGTCTAAGAGGAAGCATGGGATTGTAGAGAACCAGTTTTACATTGAGGAAGACCTGGGTCAAATCTTACTTTGGCAAATGTTATGTCCATGGGCGATTTGCTTAAATCATCACTGTCTTTTTTTTTTCTCCTGAAATCAATATTACATTCTTGTCACTGTCTACTTATCCTTTACCTTCCCCTTTTCATGGATAATGGAACTTGCTACTAGGGCATCAGAATGGACCCTTTAACTCAACCCAGCTAGATCTGTTTTTAATTTAAATAGAAAGTAAACAATAAAAACAGAAAACTCTGGACTGGACATCTATCCTCTCAAATAGAAGTGCAGGAGAGAGGCACTTCACCATTCAGATGAATTCTTGGTTAGGAGGAAGTTCTTCCCTATTCAGATATATACCATACACAAGTCTCTCATCTGTCTAAGTGGACAAAGTTATCAACTTCCATAGTCAAAACCAGTCACACTCAATAGTAGCTATTGCTAACAGTCCCCTTTCATCTTCCTAAATCTCTCCTCCCTCTCCTAAATTACAAACAAAAATGTCCCAATCCTATGTCTTCCCATATATCCAAGGGTCTGTCTCCAACCATAAAAAGAATCAATGCTGAGACTATCAAGACAAAACTATGTTTCCAAAAACAAGAGCTAGGTTCTGAGAACCTTCCTTCCCTGCCTACAGAGAATATTTTGCTACCTACCTCCCTCAAGTTTGGAAATTTCTAGTCCCTTGCAAAATCTGATTGTGGATCATTATTAGATTTGTACATCACAGCATCAACAAAAATATCCACAGTGTACAAGGATGACTAGCCCAGCCTTCTGGATAATCATCACCGATTCATACACAGCTATATTATTACAGATAGAAACATAGCTGTATCTCAACACGCGTAATAAGTACACTATGGTTTAAAGCAGTGATATAAAATTCAAAAAGAGCTAGGGACCATCAAACCATACATAAGTATCTCTACAGGCTGCACATTGACTTATTCTTAAAATATAATATTCACTATGTTTGTATTTTTTATTTATTTTGTTAACTGTTTCCCAATTACATTTTAATTTGGCTTGGCTTGCACTCAAAGCTGTGTTTGATTTCTTTAGTACAAAACTTCAACTGACAGACTAATTCAGTATCTACATGTTTAAATTGATTGTAGTTCATAAAAATGTATCGGCATAATCACTGAACACAAGCAAAGATGCACAACAGAAAACAAAAAGTAAAACAACACCAGTAGCCCTACAAAATAAATGAACAGAAAAAGCAACAAAAGTACACATAAACAAGTAGCAAAACCATGCATATTAACAGACTAATGTGTGCTGATACATGTTATAGACAATATGTGCATGATACTAACACAAGAGAGCATTCACTCTCTCTTGAAGTTATTTTATGTTACTTTGTAAAGACCTTGTATTTATTTGTGTACATATTGCATTCCCTTCCAAAAGAGTATAAGCTCCCTGAAGGTAAGAACTATTTCAACTGTATCTTTGACATCTAGTACAGTGACTTGCACATAATATATACTTTAAAGTCTGTTGAACTGCTCTGACCAAAATAACCCAAATGTGGTCTTCCCAAAGCAGAGTACAGGGGGAATGATCTCTTATTCTGATGTAATCTAAGATCACACTAATTTTTGTGGCCATCAAGTCAATGTTGTCTCCTACCTTTTTTTGTGTAACTTGCTTTTATGTGACTTTAATGTGACTTGTTCCTACTAAATTTCATCTTACCAGATTTATTTCAATATTTTAGGCCTATTGATATAATTCTAAATTCTTATTCTCTTTCAAATTGTTACCTATTTTTTCCAGCTTTGTAGCAGCTACAAATCCACTGTCTCGAATTCATCAGAGTCACAGGGATTAAAACAATATATAGTTAATTTTATAGTTACAAATTTTGGATTAAATTTTCACTTAAATGTGCTTCTAGAATTTAATTTCATCACCCAGGAAATTTACAAAGATGAGGAGAGATGGGAATGAACAGTCATTGGGGGAACTTGTGAAAAGAGAGGCACACTAATGCATTGTTGGTGGAGCTATGAATTGGAGGTCAATTGTGGAAAGCAATTTTTAACTATGCAAAAAAAATGTCAGTGGCTAAAATGTTCATACCCTTTCTCCTAGATATTCACTCCACTCCTAGTTATAAAGAAACTTAATTTTTTTAAAAGAAGGCAGGAAAGAAGGAGGAAAGAAGGAAGAAATATTCTATAAGCACCAAGATATTTAATGAACCAATTTTTTATATGTGGTAGAAAGTGCCTAGAAACAAATTGGCATCCATTGATTGGAGAATATCTAAACAAATTGTGGTAATGAATATAATGGAATGTAGCAGTATTGGAAAAAAGATGAGCTTGATAAATATAGAGAAACATGAAAGATAATATTAAGAATTTGAGAGCCACATGTTCAGAATTCTTTGGTATAAAGTACCAAATACAATACAAAATAAAGTAAATAGAACCAAAAAAACAACAATATACAATGATTACAAAACAAATGAATTAATGTTCTAACATTACAAGAAATAATTTTGATCCCAAAGAACTATGACAAGATACTTTTCTCTTCACACTCCTTGAGGAAGAGAGATCACAAATGTTTCACATGACAAATAATGACAGGTATTTTTTTTAATCTATTGATTGATTTTGTTGTTTTTTCCCCTCTTAAAAAATCTTTTTAAAAAACAACTCTCTTAGGGGAGAGCTAATGGAGAAATCTAGTCAATGTAAAAATGAAACTAAACATTTTTGAACAGTAAATATGCCTCCAAAGTGGTATTCTTTAACTAAAATATCTTTATAGGGGCCTCCATACTAGACAAATTTTCCCAAGTGATAAAAACAAACTTTGCTACATTCATAACAATACAAAATTCATATCCTTGGGGGTCCCCATCTAACTTATTTTTAATACATCTAATAGTATAGACCTCTAGATTCACTAATGTTAGTTTGAAGTCTTCAACACCTCACACAGCTTCATTGGATAAGCACAATCAAGATAAGGATGAATAGGGAGTACTTTGGAATGAAATATTAAGATCAAACTAAACCTGTGAGCAATCCCCACATAGAAGGCTTTGTAAAAATTGGCAAAAATAAATACAACACTCTTAGCTGGTGGCTTCCATTTTGTTTTCCCCCCTCTATATTCCGTAGTAAATAGATGGCTAAATCTTAATAAATCTAAAATAATAAAATGGTGTCTTTAGCAACACATTTAGAGTTCTCAAATAGCTTTTTTATCACGAATTTTGTCCTCTTGCTTGATTCTACCCAAGTCCCTTTAACATCCTATTCTAAAAATTGGTTCACCCTTTTCCAACATTATTCATCTATCCTGCCTAAAAGCAAATAAAAGGCACGGTTAATTCTTTTCAAAGAAAATCCAGTACAGTAGCAAGAGAACTGGATACAGCCAAAGAACTTGGGCTAGAATCCTAGTCCCTATTTACTAGGGACTAGGCTTGGGCAAGTTATTTAACCATGTATAAAGCTGCACTAAACAGTTGACTCCAAAGTCCCTTTCAACTCTACATTTTATTTTCCTTGTAATAAACTATTATTTCAATCACTTGAAAAGAGCTGAACAAACAGAAGCATGGCACCAAACAATCCCTTGGGGTTACCTGTGCTTTCCTCAAAATTAAGGAATGGTAGCATATTTCAATGCCAACCTTCTACAGGATCCATTCTATTCCCTTTTCGGTTCTAGCACAATTATAAAATTACGGTATAAAACTTACTCGGATAGGGGCAGCTAGGTGGTGCAGTGGTTAAGAGCACCAGCCCTGAAATCAGGAGGATCTGAGTTCAAATTTGATTCCCACACTTAACTGTGAGACCCTGGGCAAATGGTTTAACTCCAATTGCATGGGGGTGGAGGGAGAACTTGGTTAGCAATTTTTAAGATAAAGAAGCCCGGCCGTTCTAGAATCTTTGCAAATAAAATCATGGGAATAAGAGACCTTGAGACCTTAGAGATTATCTAGTTAAAGATACTTATTCTTTGCTGATTAGACGTTAGAAAATGGATATTTTGCTCTAGTAAAATAGTTCCAAGTATATAGATAGCACTCTAGAAAGTCTGGGTCAGGCCAATTCAGGGCAAAGAATCTTCTACTCGAGGAACGTGATTTTCTTCGGGGTTTGAGAGCAGGGAATAGTCTCCACTCAGGCTCCCACCCCGTCCTTGGAGTCGGCAAAGACTCGCCAGTTCCACCCCACTCTGACCCCAAGTCAAAGGGGATGAGAGAAAGCGCGGATCTGGCTCTGACTCGCTCTGGCTGGGAAGTAGGCGTTTCTAAAACCTTAAAGCTCGATAGGAGTGTGACTTATTAATGCCAAGGAGCAGAAGCTCCCATTAACTGGGGGATGCAATTGTGGATGGTACTTTCCCCGGCCTCTGGGCTGAATCACTACAGTAATCCTCGAAATACACGAGGATCAAAGGCTCTTAGCTTTAAAGCTACAAGGGGTCTCAGAGGCCATTTAACTTCAGATGGGGAACCCGAGGTCCAGAGAAGTTAACTGCTTTGCCTAGGACCACACAGCAAGTTAAGTGGCTCCGCTGATACGAGCCAGTCCTCTAACTGGAATCGCTCCTTTTGGGCCCAGTGACAAACTCCGGAATCGGACTTGCTCGCCGTGCGCCCCTCTCCGCTGCCACTCGTCCCAGCTAATCCAAGAATCTCTAATCGAGTGCCCGCTCCCCGTAAGTCACCTGCATGATGTACTGGCCCCCCTCCTCAGGCTACGTGAAGGAGGGGGCAGCGACGCCTCGCCGGGGCTCGGAGCGGGGCTAGGGCAGCTCCGGGCAGCTCGGAAGCCCTGAGCCCCTGTTGGCCTCCGCCGCCGCCGCACTGGGAGCGCACGGCCCCGGCGCGCTTGGCGCTTTCCAACAGTTTGGAGTGGCCGCGCACGCTCCCTCAGGGGTTCGGCCAAGCGCAGGCCCAAGCTGCTTTCGAACCCTTCCTCGCGCCGCCTTCCCGGAGCCCGGCCCAGTCGGGCGGGCCGGCCAGTACACGGAGACCTCGAGCTCCGCCGGGGTGCTGCCGTTGCCGGGTAACCGGAAAGCTTGGAGAGGAGGGTCCTCGTTGTACGAGAACGCACAAACCCAGACTTCCTAGTTCCAGGCGCAAGGTTACGGAGAGGGAGAGACTCTCCTCATCATTCCTGGTCCTCTCTACTATCCCAAGCCCCGACTTTGTAATAAAACGAAATATTAAAGCAAAAGGAGGGGGTGTCTTATCGGCTGACCTTGGGGAGGCAGAAGTGCTTCATTCTCGTCCAATCTGGACCCAAACTTTCAATCATAAACGGGGTTGTGTCAGAGAATTACGGAAATTACGGAAATCCACCACTGTGGACCCCAAACTCTGGGTCGTGACCCCGTATTCGGAGTCGCGTAACTGCATGTGCTGGGGAGGGTCGCGAATTTAGGATTATCAGTACGTGGTTTGTATGCCCATTGTATACCATATACTCAGGGTCGCGTAAAAATTTCTCCGGGTGAAAAGGGGTCTCGAGTGGGTTAAGTTTAGGAGACCCTGGCTTAACCAACATGGGGAGCTTCTTCCCGGAGGACAATCTGTCAGTGACTGGATGATGAAAAGAACTAGTAGCTGCCTGAGGTGCTCTGACTGGGAATTTGAACTCAAGTCTTCCTCATCTTGACTTTTACTTCATTACGCTTCTGCGGTCAATTACTGTCTACACCAAATCCCTCCACCCTGTAGCGAAAGAAGAGCTAGGATAGTCCCTCACCATTAACCTGAAAATACGACAGTTTTATACCACAGTAACCTATAGACACTAAAGCTTCATTCACCACCTCCCAAATAGAGCCAACGGGTTCACTGCGCACGCATCCTTATCGTTATCATGAGGGTCGAGCATCTCTGTATGTTCCTAATTCTCCCGACGTCTATAATTTCATGGGTATTGACACTTCCTCCTCCGAAGCAGATCACAGCCTTTCTGACATCCTTTTCCTGCGGCCGTTTGGAAAAGGAGCCTTCTTAAACTTCGTTAAACCGTTCCGAGGCCCTCAGATGTCCATCTCCCATGTTGCTGTATCTATCTAATTTAGTCCACTCTTGGGCCCTAATTCTAAGTCGCACCTGCACCGGAACTGCAGCCCGAGATTGCACTAAGCTGATCCAGCATTCTTCTATTTTTTTTAAAATTTTTTTTTTAATTTTATAATTATAATTTTTTTGGCAGTACATATGCATGGGTAATTTTTTTTTTTTTTTACAACATTATCCATTGTACTCACTTCTTTTCCAGATTTTCCCCTTCCTTCCTCTACTCCCTCCCCTAGATGACAGGCAATCCCATACATGTTAAATGTGTTACCTTATATCCTAGATACAATATATGTGTGTAAAACCAAATTTCTTGTTGCACGCTAAGAATTGGATTCTGAAGGTAAAAGTAACCTGGGTAGAATGACAATAATGCAAACAGTTTCCACTCAATTCCTAGTGTTCCTTCTCTGGGTGTAGCTGTTACTGTCCTTCATTGCTGATCCAGCCTTCTAAAGTATAGGCCACTTCCACACAACCAGGGTGGACTTCAGGGGAGGAAAATGGCAGGAAGATTTGCAGAAGGGAAATTGGAAAATCACAAGTTGCTTATTTAATCGGGGTCTTTGATGAGCTACAAATTAAGCTTAAGAAATCATATTTTAACTTTGCATTCAATTAGAAAATGGTCCCCTTCCTCCAAAAAAAAAAAAAGTTTATGTACTTAATTTTTTTTAAAGCAGATAACAAGAGAAAGTATCAGCACAGAAAGCCGTTTTGCTTTCTGAATCATGTTCCTACTCCTTTGTTTAAAGAAAATATTTCATTGATTTTGATACCTGAAATCATAAAAGTATACAAAAGTACCTTCATTAGGATGAAATAATAAGATTATTTTCCCACCAAGTATCTCTTATTTCAACAGTAACAAAATATTGTTAAAAGAAACTAGCAAGGGCAATGTTTCTGACGTGCAAGTCACAATTTTATTAATCACATTTGTAAATATTAGACCAGTAGGAAACATTTGAAGATGAAATTAAAGAAACATTTACATTCTTAACTAAATCTAATTGGGGCACATTTACATTCCAAGGAATTCTCAAATTGTACAATTGATATTCTTTGAGCAAAAAACAAAAACACAATTCTCTGTACCAACACTCCTGTGACGTAAAAGTAGTTCAAAGGCCTGCAAGATAAAGAAATTACAATTAGAGGTTTCCTATTACTGAAACATTTCATCACATCAAAGAGGAAACAGTTGAGATTTCTTCTCTTTCCCCAAACTGAAACATTTCATCATAGCAAAGAGGAAACAGCTGAAATTTCTTCTCTCTTCCTCAATAACACTTTAAAAATATAATAATATCTGTGCTCATATTTATATTCTTTTTATTGTAGCTTTTTATTTACAAGATATATGCATGGGTAATTTTTCAGCATTGACAATTTTGACCTTTTGTTCCAACTTTTCCCCTCCTTCCCCCCCCCCAACCTCTCCCCCAGAGCTCATATTTACATTCATCCAAATATCAAAATGGCAGCTAATGAAGAGAAGCTGGGTGGATAGAACATGGAACCTAGAGTCAGGAAAACCTGAGTTCAAAAGTGGCAAAGTGATTCTTGGCAGCATTTCATCCTGTTTGCCTCAATTTCCTTATCTATAAAAAGAACTAGAAAAGGAAATGGCTTTACCAATAAAATCTTTACCAATAAAAGCCCAAATGGGACAGAAAGAATCAGATATGACTCAACAACAAAATATCAAAATGATTAAGTATACAACTCAATTGTACTATATAAAGTTCCTTCGTATCATTAGGAATTATGAATAGTCTTTATACAAATTCTAATGTTTTTTACTGCATTTGTATTTACTCTTAAAAAGTAAATTTAAATTCCATTTATGGAAAAATCCATAAATCACAGTAATCAAGAAATAGCTAACAACCATCTGGATAATTAAACCCTGTCTTGAATTGCACAGCTAGGCAATTATTTGACTGGGTGTGTTTTATTTTTTGTCTTTGTATTTCCAGAATAAGCACCTTATAGATGCTGAATTGGATTTTTAAGTCCATTTCTGACTTCTAGCTTCCACTAATGTTCTGCTGTAATAAATGGCATTATCATGGCGTGGAAGTGGTCTTATATTCTTAAAAGACATGCCCGTGAAACATAATCTGATAAGTCCTAAGAACTTAGAAGGACTTCAATATAAGATGGACATCTTAAAGAATTCATCCAACAAAGATGTATGGGATAGCCATTACTGAAGGACAATAAAGTGGGCCTAGAGTCATAAAGGAAGAGGAGAGCAGGCTGGATTGATTTGGGAAACTACAGATCTCTTTTTAGTGACTTCAAGCTTCCTGTGAAATAGAAATTTGTCCATGCTAACATTTTGCCAATGTTATAATATGGTGGCAAGGTGTGGAACACTACTGCTTCTGAAGAATGAAAGATGAGCATGTGATAATCACACAGAAAGCAATAGAAATAATTGTAATATAACCGTGGAAGAACTCCAAAGAATAGAAGTGAAGGATGTCATCAAAGAATTATATGATAGCATGATAAAATGGGCAAGCCACATAACACAAAGTTTGGGTTGCAACTCCTTGTGAGGTTGTGTAGTTACACATGCAAGAGTTGTGAAAAATTTGGCAACAGAAAAAGGTATCAAATATTCCATCAAGGCTTAATTCTTCATGTAAAAATAAATAAGCACATCCATCTCATTAATATACCAATTTGTTTTCTTCTTTAGTAATTGGTAAAATTATATATATTATATATATATATATACACACCAAAGAATTGTTTTAAAATAAATGTCTTTATGATTTATTATTACCAGTATATGTTTGATTTGTGTACCTATTTTATATACCTATATACCCCAAGGTTGCATAAAACTTTCTCAGGTTAAAAAAAAGATTTTAAATAGAAAAAGTTTAAGCAAAAGTACTAGATCTGATAAGCAAAAGTGATAGATGCACTATCAGAGGGTTCTTGCAACGTGGGGAGAAATCAAGGAAGTTTCCTAGTATGTTGATTGGATCCCTTGTAGCTAACTTTTAAGACATCGGGGACAAAATTGGAAGAACTACAAGCATGAAAGTGTTACAACCAATACTATTGAAGAGAATTCAAAATCAATGAAATTATAGACCCATTTGAGTATTGATTACTGTAGACAGTTCCTCTGTTGTCAACTATATTCCCATTATTGTCAGGGTAGCCACATGAGCAGATCAAAATTACCTGATGTGGTGGCTGAAATTCTATTATTTCTTACCTGCCTCTGCTTCGCCAGGAAAATAACAAAACTCAGTAATAAAGACTCATTCATACACATACACACACATGCTGTTGAACATATAGTAAGGCATTTGTTAAATGATGAAAATAACTTCAATAGATTTTATTTTGAGAGCATGTGAAGCTAGTTTAAAACGTGAAACAAATACCTTTTAGTGGAAACTTGTTGACCTTCTTCCATTGCGGGGCTATAAAAAATAGCAAAGGCAAATTGGAAATTAGTTCAGCTTAACTAACAGATGGTTTTTATTTTGTTTGAAAGAGAATAGCTCTCATTTTGAAATTTTACTTTGTCATTATCCCTTTACAGAATACACCTACATTTTAGTTTGATGCTAACCCCAATAGAACTGATGGAATCAGGCTTAATCAGTTTGTTGAAAATATATAGCATGTCCCAAAAGTTTTAATGTTTTAAAAGTTTTAAAGCTTAAAGCTTACAGCTGCACTAAGATTTTGGGATAACTTCTATTAAAGAAGAGTTTTGGGAATAGTTTCTTAGGTAAAACCAACAGAAGCAACAGCAACAAATGCAAAAATTCATTATTAAGAGAATTTTGGAATATACAATAATAAAATACATAATAAAGTTCTTCTTGATTTACTCTCCATTATATTTGTTGACCTAGATTTCACATGGATTTAACTCCTTTGGGAAATTACCTTAACTTTTGGTCTACTTGATACACCATAATAATTACTTAGTTAATTGATACCTTAGTGACCCTAGAGAGTCAATATAGTTTGTTTAAGTATAGAATATGGTTGGTTCCAGAAATTCCTCATATGTGAAATACATCAGGCTCTTTTGAATAAATGTAGAATTTATCTTAAATTTTAAATTATACCTTATATTATATTATAATAGTATGTCTTAATCCTCATTTTTTTTCATGTTATAGTATCATGACAAGGACATCCAGTTCTTTGGGTATGGGAAACATGGGCAAGACATGGGATAATTAGGTATATATGATTTATAATCTATATTACTTGAAGGAATATCCATATTTATAAGTATCTGGTAGAATGTTGTTTCCCCCCAAACTTGACTGTTATTCTTACTTTTTTTAGCTATGTAAAAAAAGCCAAATATTAACATTCCTTTTTATTTTTTAAAAAGGTTTCAATTTTTTAAAAAAATATTATGGCTTACACAATAATATCCTAAACAAACATAAAATTCATGATTCTTTACTTGTCAGAATTTTAACGTAAGAATATCCATACAATAAGCCTGGCTAAGTCTGAAGAGACAAGATGATAACTTTTTAGTCATATCAACTCTTCAAGACAATCTAAATTCTGACAGAGCAAAGATCCTATTGTAAGGGAAGGTGTACTCATGCTATCATTCATTACTTACTTTTCATAAGTAATTTGAGGAAGTAAGTATGCATTATTAGTTTCATTTATAAATATGGAGCCAGAGCAAAGTTAAAAGGTTCATTTAGTGAAATACTATGTTAGTGACAGAAAGAAACCAGAGTTAAATGGCTGATGGTCAATCTAGGGGAAGACCAGCTTGTTAGTCCATGATTACAAATTAACCCTAGTACTCGATAATTTCTTAACAAAAACTTCTTAACAAGTTCTTTTCATTATTATTCAGATATTTAATACCATAGAGTGGCAATAGTATAGAGGACAAAAGCCTGGCCTTAGAGAGAAAAACTTACATTCTTCTGAAATCTATAAGTTATGTGACCCTGATTAGCCTCTTACTGCTCTAGGGTCCAATTTCTTAAATTGTAGTTTTAACACCCCATATATGGTGTTTTGTAACTGTGGGTGTTGCAAAAATTATTATTTATTGTCATAAATGTTTGATTTGTATACCTATTTTATATACCTATATACCAGGGCCATATGAAAATTTCTCTGATGATAAGGGCTCACAAAAATGTTTAAGAAGCCTTGCTCTAGGCAGCTCTCTCAGACCATTGATATTTTAATTTAGCATTGTATTGTTATAAGGAGTTTCCTTACTGGAAGTTGTCTATCCAAGGAAAATACAAGTCCAATTCTCTCTGCTTCCACCCCAGATAAATTCTATCGAAATACTTTAGTCCCTTTCTTAATTATCTCTATTGTCTGATTATATTATTACTGTATCATATATTACTCTGAGTATACTGAAAATCATAGTTGTCATGGAAACAGTCCACCTGATTGTCTAGGAACTCATATTTCTAATCCTATTTCTCTACCAAGTTAGAAAGAAGCTCCTAGAGAAATTCAGAAAAAAATCCCATCAAGCTGTTTTATTTTTCATACAGTTTTTATCTAATAGGTAAAGAAGTCTTAAAATGGAACTGGAGTCAAAAGCAAAATTAATACCACTGGTTTTATGTGTTTCTTATGTATTATATAGGGATAGGGACCAGCTCTGTGATTTCATTGGTATAGAAGGCTTCTTGGGGAGAAAACTCTCTTTTTTCAAGCTTTGTAACTTTTTAGACTGAGAGGTTAAGATGTCCAGGGTCACATAACCAGTATGTGTCTAAAGCAGGATTTATACTAAGGCCTTAAGGTCAGTTCTCTATCCATTACACCACGCTGCATCTAACATATACAGAAAGATACAAACATATATATGAATATATCCATATTCATAAAACACAATTTAAAATAATACTCTGTTCTCATGAAGTGTATTTGAATGTTCTCTAACAACTGACTTAAATAAAAATCCGTGGTACAATCATACCCTGAATAAAAAGTAACCCCGACTTTGAATTCTTCCAGGTCCTTGTAATTCTTCCTAGAAAAAAGTAATGACAAATTAAGTAACAATATAAAATCCAAAATTTAATAAGAGGCTAGAAATGAGGGATGTTTTTAAAATGTATTACAATTTGAAGAGTTTTAGACTACAACTAATTTACCAGAACACTAAATTTAAAATTGTTTTCCTCCTTATGCAACATAATAGAATTCAGTTTTAAAAAGTTTTTCTACTAAATTATCTACTAAGTGGCTTACATAGAAACAACCAAAGAATGGATTTTGGATGGAAAATAAGAACACATTTTTAAAGCATGTCTTTAAAAATACTGATTACATATATTCTTATTATCATGAGAACAAAGAAGAATATGTTGTGAAAAGATCATCAAATTTGGCCTTAGATATCCTCCACTAAAGCTTTTAATCTGATTTGTAAAAATGAGGGCTTGAGGTAAGATGATCTCTGAGGTGCTTCCCAAAACTCAGCCATATGATTCTATGAATACAGAATAGAATTTTGGAAAACTTTTTTTTAACTCCATGGGAAAGGGACCCACCATATGCAAAAATGTTTGTGCAGCTCTTTTTGTAGTGGCAAAAAACTGGAAACTGAATGGATGCCCATCAGTTGGGGAATGGCTTAATAAATTATGGTGTATGAATGCTATGGAATACTATTGTTCTATAAAAAACAACCAGCAGGATGATTTCAGAGAGGCCTGGAGAGGCTTACATGAATTGATGCTGAGTGAAATGAGCAGAACCAAAAGATCATTATATATGACAACAGCAATATTATATGGTGATCAATTTAGTGCTAATATTAACAATGGAAACATTAACATTTCCAATAATTCATGTTAATATTGTTAATCGACATTACTATAATCAGGGTTATAATATCAAAATTATATCATATTACACATTATATTGTTATATATATGATATATCATATTAAAATTATTTGTTTAGAAATATATCTTTAAAGCACAACATGATACAAAAGTGAAAATTCTGAGAAATGTCTCCTGACTTCTAGCAAAATCCTGAAACCTGTTTTTACAGAAAATGAATCTTTAATTATTATTGCTTGTACTCATTACTCATTATTTTGAATTCTCATGAATACTGAAAGGAAGAATAAGTAAATAGTAATACATATAAATTATTTATTTGCATATCATAGAATTTAAAGATGGAAGATACCTCAGTGACCACCTGTCTTACCTGTACTTGCAAGAATCTCTACTAAAGTATACTTGATAATTGATCAATGAGGGGAAACTCAGCACTTCTTGAAGCAGAACACATTTAACTTTCGCAGAGCCCCAATTGCTAGGAAGCTTTGCTTGAGATTAAGCCTAAATCAGCCTTTTTGTAGCTTCTATCCTTTGTACATGGTTCTCTTTTTTAGGATCAAATGGAAGAAATCCAGTCCTGGAGACATACTCTATGCATGACCCTAACCACTTTTCCAGGTGACAGCCCTTCTGATTCTTGAATTCAATATCATATCCCTGCAGAATCTTCTATTTTCTGATTAAAACTTGTTGCGTGCTGTCGTCTCCAGAAGCTGCCAGATCGCTCTCTGGGAAGAGATCTGCTGTGTCTACTACTCAAATCTCTCCGACAGATTCTTCTTCCTGTAGTGAACCGTTGTCTCCAGGCAGTTGCTGTTAACTCTTGTCCTTAGAAGTGACTTCCCTTCCTGCAGAGAGCCCCGTCAAGCCTGATGCAATGCAGAGTCTTTCTTCTTGAATCGTGGCTCTGAATCTCCTCCAGCTCTTATCTTTCTCCAGGCCGATCTGCCCTTTGCGCCCAATGCTGTCTCTTTTTATCCTCCCAGAGAATGGGCGTGGGATAATGCAAGGGCTTCTGGGAAGAACCACCCCAGCCAATGAGCTTGCCCCCTCTATCAAGTCAACCTGAGTTCTCACCTTGTAATTGTCCAGAAAACCTGAATTCTCACCTTGTCACCATCCAGACAACCTGAGTTCTCACTTAGTAATCCTAACAAAAACTAGATTCAATTTTCTAGATTAGATCCCGCTGATCTTCATATGATAGTAACTCAAGCTCTTTACCATCTTTGTTAACTTCTTTGTTAACATCCCTTGTTTACCTTCTTTAGTTGATCAATATCCTTTTTAAACAGTGGTCCCTAGAACTGAACACAGTACTCCAGCTCTTCTAGATCATACTGTGATCTGACCAGAGCAGTGCACAGACTACTATCTCCTATTAATAGGGAAGCAAATCAGCACATAAAGAAAAAAAAAGCAAAATTATAATGGAAAATGTTTATAATTTACCATCATAATATCATGGATTCTAGACTTGCAAATGACTTCAAATATCATTTCCTTCAACCTTTAAGTGTAAATTTCTTTTTATTCTATTAATTCATTTTGTTTATAGAAAAAAAGGTGATTGAAATATTATTTTCTCATTAAATCACTTAATTTTTATATAAGAAACTCTCTACAATTTAGATGGTAAATTATTAACAAAAAAATGGAACATTGCTCAAGATTTCCAGTTTACTTAAGCTTTCTTAGAGTTGTAGGATAACTCTAGAGTACAAATATAATGCGCTACAATCAATTCCAAAGTTTTAAGTTATAGTATAGTTAGTTTCTTTTACACTTGTCTCTAAAGTTTCCAAAAGCTATTTTATTCCAGAGAATTCTTTGGTAGTTTTTTAAAAAGAGAAATATAGTTGCTATAAAAAATAAGTTATGAGGGACTTTTTTCATTAAACTATGTTTTAAATGCTAATTTGAAACATTAGCTTGTGTTTAAAAAGAAAAAAATTATGATGAAATTACAGGTTCTGTGTCATAGTTTTAATGACTTTGGGTAAGCTATTCAGATTTAAAAGTGACATTTTCATCTGTGTTCAGGAAAATAATTTAATTGTGGTTACTTTAAAATTATGGATTTAAAAACTGAAGTTGGGAAATATACATTTTGAATAGATAAAAATATTCATTTTTATTTTAATAATTTTATATTAGTAATAAAATATTATTTGAAACAAAAGTAAATCTAAATAAATATGCATTCTACATTTTAAAATATTTCGAAATGTTCAACTCAGTTATATCTATCTTATACATATATACTGGGTTTCATATGTTTTTGGCTGATTTGTGTTAAAATACATTCTTAATTAGGTTCCTAAATTTTATCTTCTCCTACTATATTCTTATTTTTGTTTTTAAATTAAAAAAATTTCCTACCTTATTTTTAAACAGGATATTGGTAGCTATGGGGCATAAATAGGAAGAAGATATAAATAGGAGTGTGCAGTGGATAGAGTGCTGGGCTTGGAGGTAGAAATACTCATCTTGCTGAGTTCGAATCTGGCCTCAGTCACTTACTGTGTGAGACAGGACAAATCACTTAAACTTGTTTGCCTCAGTTTCCTCCTCTGTAAAATGAGCTGAAGAAGGAAAGGACAAACCACTCCAGTATCTTTGCCAAGGAAATCCAAATGGAATCATGAGACAACTGAAATGACTCATCCACAAAATCTTCTAAACCCCTAAAGAATTGCATTTTCCCTTCTCTCCATACCCCCTGTCAGTTTAAAGCCTCTGTTTATAAAGAAAGAAAGAGAATTTCCTACTAGGAGATAGATGCCTTGAATGAAACAACTACTGTATTCTCATGGTACTAGACAAGAGACCTTCCTAGGAAATGCCAGTTGAGTTCCTCTTGGAAGAGAGAATTGTCGTGGCTACTGTAGCATCCTGATGTTGGGTTACAACCTTTCTAAAAATTATTTTTACACATGGGTCACAGTATTATAAGGAAACATTTTAGGCTCCTTGAATTTATCAGGTGATAAATTAATCAATCAGGTGATGAATGTTCAGGTGATATCATTGGGAGAATCAAGTTAACTTGACATTCATGGGAAACCACAATGCACTGGAAATAGGAGCTAAAAACCTATATTCTGCAGCCAATTATCTGACTATTTGAGTAATTTAACTTCTCTCTCATTTTCCTCACATGAAAAATTAGTTTTCTCTAAAGTCCATTCTAGCTCTAAGGATCCATGAATTTCTCTCTATGGTTTTCATATCTAAAGCACTATTTTCTAAGGATCCCCACCCCACACACCAATTGGAAACCATAGATAGCATGAAAGTAATATTACATACGTCCACTTTGAATCTCTTCATTCTTCTCTCATGCAGTTGAGGAATGAGCTGCAGCAAAGGATGGATCACAGACGACTAAGAGGAGATGAATACAAACATATGAGTAACCATGATTTCATGTCCCTGCCCTGCAAAGAATGTATTTTACCCACTGTGCTGGCTCCTGGGTAGCAGCACATTGAGAGAAAATAGCTAAGTGATCTATTTCTTTGGAGTACTAGGTAGTGGGAGAATTTTAATAAGCCAACATGGGAAATTGTGCCAGAAATGTATTTATTTATTTTTGCTTGCTGAGGCAATTGGGATTAAGTGACTTGGCCAGAGTCACACAGCTAGTTAGTGTTACATATCCAAGGCCAAATTTGAATTCAAGTCTTCTCTTTTTTCTTTTTAATTATTTTTACCACACATTGCTTTATGAATCATGGTGGGAGAGAAAAATCAGAGCAAAAAGGAAAAAACCATGGGAAAAATGAAAAACAGAAAAAAGAATTGAACATAGTGTGTGTTGATTTCTATTCAGTTTCTTAGTACCAAATATTTAAGAGAGTGGAACATTTAGCTTATAATTCTTCTACTATTTAATGAAAAAGAATATAGAAGTTTAGAATACACTGTGCTATAGATTTTATCCTTAAATTGCTTTTTAGTTGAATACTGAGAAAGTCCACTAACTCAGACCTCTTCTTAATACATTTTTAAAAATGCAAGTAAAGCTAGCATGTTTTATTTTAATATAGAGGGTTTAAGTATTTATAAAAAGGGGGAAATATGATATTTTTAAAATAAGGCTGAACTTCATAAGAAAAACTGAATTCCAGATACTTAGTTATCTGAGAGAGGAAATTTCCTTTCCTCTCTTAAGGCCTAGTTAGTTACTGAGTATTTACTTAGGAACAAAGGAGAATGTGCATCTAGAAGGTTTCTTTCCATTTTGGACAGATATTAATTTTTAAATTATTCTAAATATAATAAATATATCATTCATAAAAGTAGCTAGTATTTTTAGATAAAATCATTTCTATTTGTAAAAAAAAATTGTTCATCTATAACAATATAACAAGAGGTAGTGTTGCTTAATGATTAGAAAGCCGACCTTGAATTAGAAAAATCTGGCTTCAAGCCTTGCCTCTGATATATACTAGTCATAGATCACAGGCAAATTGCTTGCTCTCTCAGGAACCCAGCCAGCTCTTTAGGATTATAGATTGAAGAGCAGTTTCAAATCTACATTCATAGAGGAAGTTTCCTATACTAATGAAATCACAGATCCAGATTAAAAATTGATAATGATATTAGCATGTTATTGCTAATGGCATTAAAGATATTATTATTATTAGTGGTATTAATAATAAAATAATAGAGGTAATTTGAGGTATTATATAGAGAACTGGCTTTGGTGTTGGAAGACATGCTTTCAATATCTGCCTCTGACACATAATTTGCATGACCATGGGCAAGTTAGTTAAATTAGAGACAATTCTCTAACACTATAAATTACAGCTACCGTGCTGATTTGCCTCAGCAAATAAGGTTTTCAGATCAGAAGTTCCCTACATAAATCAAATTGCAGTTATAGAATTAAAAAAAAAACCCTGTATTTTTTACAGCATGCTTTACATATTATGTATAATTTGATAATACATATCTAATTAGTAATAATGCTCAATGAATTTACATGCACACCTCATTTTTAGATAAATTTCTAAAATTCAAATCAACTTTACTTTGAACTTAAAACTATTACATAAACCACAAAGAACAAAAGTATTTTTTTTGTACTGAGCAAAAATCTTAAAAGTACTTAAAAGTGGATCTGCTACTTACCATAACATCTGAGTTGCCCAGATTATGTGTCTTAGAATAATGAAATAAGAACTGTTTAAAAAAAAAAAAGGAAAAATGGGATTTTATTATAAAACATTAATGATGAAATATTCACTTTTTGCATTATTTATGTAAATATATTTATTCAGAGAGACTCTACAACACATACACGTATACATACACATACATCATGTCTTAAAAGTCTTAATGCAATTTTACACTATTAAATTGGGAGCACTCTGTATATGTATATATAATATCACCTTACCCTTTTAGTATTGTCCTTTTCATCTGATTCCTGTGGGGAGAAGACACATTATATATATTTTTTCAAAACATCTCATACATATGTAGTTGAAAGTGTCTTATTCTAGAAAAAAGCATAGAAAAGCTTAATATTCTTTATGGCTAAACATTTATAAATAAATATATTTTCTTTGTGATTTTTCTTGCTAATATTTAATGTATCTCTTTTTCATCATCTATAATGATACCACATTTCTTTTCTAACATTGCTATTGTTCAGTTGTTTTTAGTCCTGATTCTCCATGATCTCATTTGGGGTTTTCTTGGCAAAAATACTGGAGTGCTTTGCCATTCGGAACAAGGATCACACAGCTCGTGTATATCTGAGTCTGGATTTGAACTCACCTCCTCTACTCTAGGGTCAGGACTCTATCCATTTGGCCATCTAGTTGCTCTGCTTCTTTTCTAATAATTGAAGGCAAAGTTAAATATTCACAGCAGAATTTACTGTTATTTACAGTATTACCATGTTTATAAAGTATGAACTCCATTGTTCCATTTATCTCATACAATTGGCATCTCCGGTGACAATTGCCTCTGAATTGAGGCAGGGAAACGAATAGGGATCAGGTAAACCAGTTAATGAAGGAGAGGGACTTTTTATTATTGTATATTCTAATTACAATACAAATAATTAAATATAATTCCTATTAAATTAAATTAAATAAATATAATAATTACAATACAAAGGTATGAATATACCTTTTCTTGAGGGAGCTGTGGAAATAACTAGATAAGAAAAACAACCTAAAGCTAATTTATGGATCGCAAAGGATATAGATATTTATCTTTTATTTTATTTTTAATGTTTTTCTGTTTCTCCTGAAATTATGCTTTTAGTGACAGTGAGCAAATTAGTATCAAATTATAGCTCTAAAAAACCACTAGTTTGAATTCTATGATAAGTTCACTAGGTAATTAGTAATTTCCAAAATAAAATATTTTCTCACTTAAATTACCTGTGGCTTTGGTAAAATTCCCATAATCATGTAGCAAAAGTCTTCCAGTTCACTGGATGCCTAGAAGAAATTTTTAGGACATCCAAATATTAGGGGCTAAATTTCTCATTTGACAACATATATGCAAAGTGTATATTTATTTAGTCCTGAAAATATGTAGACATCTGATTAGCAAAGGTAATGTTCTTCTCATGTCCCATCTAGAGTTTTAAAAGATGCTTTTGGTTTATCTATTGGTAACAACTTGGCCACTCAAAGGATTATCTCCCATTCAATCAGAGTACATATGGGCATAGACTTGTAGCATCTAGAATAGCCTTTCCATCTTTGATCTGATCATGTCATAATTAATTCCCAGTTTCTTTTGCCGCTAAACATCCTCCAGTGAGCGGGCAAAAAGAAAAGAACTAATCAGAGAATGGATAACTTGAAAAAAATTATATTTGTGTTAGAGGAATACACAGTAACTTCATCATCATTATCTAAATATAGGCCACATTTTGATTTATCCAAATCTGATATATAAATGAATGTGGCCTTTAATCAACTTTGTTTTTCAGTGAATTTGGTTGTGTTTTTTTCCCCATTTTCTTGGACATCTCATTGTGGCCTATATTTAACACCATTTTATATTGATTCAATACAGTAACATTTTCAACCAGCTAGGCTTATATCTGAATTAGATGTAGAGGATGTAGAGGGGGGTATTTTTAGTTATTTTCTCTCATGTGACTTGTTTCTGAGTGACTACTTTTTGCTTCTACTCCTGGAAGGCTGGGCCACGGGAAAATATGAAAATGCAATGGCTGAGCACAAATATCATAGCTGTTTTCAACAAAGGTGTTCCCTATTACTAAATGGTTAGCAAGCATTCTAATCATTAGCATTAACAGGCATACAAAGGAGATGATACATCTGCTGCCTGTTGCTATCAGGCACCAAATCTACCCGCATTATTAACAAACTTACAAGTAAACAAATGCTAGCATTCTGTTGTTGAATTTACCTGAGACTGTGAGTCAACAGACAGGAAACTGGAACAAGCATTATCTAGCTGTAAAAATAGGGATACGAGTTAGAATGTGAGCTACCAGACTAGCAGAAAATAGAACAATCATTTAAGAAATTCAGCTAAGAATTTAAAGTTATAAAGTAACTTTTTTACTAACTACTATATTTTTTATGAAGTCTCATGGCAGCTCAGGCTGTGGATGTCAGCCTGAAATCTCCTACAACCAATATTAGGTGAAAGGCATCAGCAGAGAGCCACTCATTTTTAAAGATATTGCGGTGATTGACGCAGTGGATAGAGCACCAGCCCTGAAATCAGGGGGACCTGAGTTCAAATTTGACCTCAGAAACTTAACACTTCCCAGCTGTGTGACCCTAGGCAAGTCACTTAACCCCAACAGTCTCAGGAAAAAAAAACAAACAAACAAACTAAAAACCAAAACAAACAAACAAACAAACAAACAAAACCAAGATACTGTGGTGATTTGTCATTTTTTTTTTCTCTAGCCCATTTTATAGATGAGGAAACAGGCATACAGGGTTAAGAAATTTGCCCTCGGTCATATAGTTTGTATGTGTCTGAGGTTGGATATAAATTTAGGAAGATGAATCTTACTGATTCTAGGACTGGT